>NW_027436584.1:676000-1014001 GCF_031877795.1 Strix aluco
TGCTAGCACCTTCTCTGTGCCTGGGAAGCAGAAGTGTTCACATTGCTTCGCAAGAATCGCTTTTGTGCAGAAAACAGTAACACTTGTTCAGAAGGAAAGAAAGCACAGAGCCCCAGATTTTATGTTGTCCTGGAGAGCTTGCAGAGCACTGGGGAAAGGCAGGCAGAGAATTCCTTGCTAGCACCTTCTCTGTGCCTGGGAAGCAGAAGTGTTCACATTGCTTCGCAGAATCGCTTTTGTGCAGAAAACAGTAACACTTGTTCAGAAGGAAAGAAAGCACAGAGCCCCAGATTCTATGTTGTCCTGGAGAGCTTGCAGAGCACTGGGGAAAGGCAGGCAGAGAATTCCCTGCTAGCACCTTCTCTGTGCCTGGGAAGCAGAAGTGTTCACATTGCTTCGCAAGAATCGCTTTTGTGCAGAAAACACTAACACTTGTTCAGAAGGAAAGAAAGCACAGAGCCCCAGATTTTATGTTGTCCTCGAGAGCTTGCAGAGCACTGGGGAAAGGCAGGCAGAGAATTCCCTGATAGCACCTTCTCTGTGCCTGTTCACATTGCTTCGCAGAATCGCTTTTGTGCAGAAAACAGTAACACTTGTTCAGAAGGAAAGAAAGCACAGAGCCCCAGATTTTATGTTGTCCTGGAGAGCTTGCAGAGCACTGGGGAAAGGCAGGCAGAGAATTCCCTGATAGCACCTTCTCTGTGCCTGGGAAGCAGAAGTGTTCACATTGCTTCGCAGAATCGCTTTTGTGCAGAAAACACTAACACTTGTTCAGAAGGAAAGAAAGCACAGAGCCCCAGATTTTATGTTGTCCTGGAGAGCTTGCAGAGCACTGGGGAAAGGCTGGCAGAGAATTCCTTGCTAGCACCTTCTCTGTCCCTGGGAAGCAGAAGTGTTCACATTGCTTCGCAAGAATCGCTTTTGTGCAGAAAACACTAACACTTGTTCAGAAGGAAAGAAAGCACAGAGCCCCAGATTCTATGTTGTCCTGGAGAGCTTGCAGAGCACTGGGGAAAGGCAGGCAGAGAATTCCCTGATAGCACCTTCTCTGTGCCTGTTCACATTGCTTCGCAAGAATCGCTTTTGTGCAGAAAACAGTAACACTTGTTCAGAAGGAAAGAAAGCACAGAGCCCCAGATTCTATGTTGTCCTGGAGAGCTTGCAGAGCACTGGGGAAAGGCAGGCAGAGAATTCCCTGCTAGCACCTTCTCTGTGCCTGGGAAGCAGAAGTGTTCACATTGCTTCGCAAGAATCGCTTTTGTGCAGAAAACAGTAACACTTGTTCAGAACGAAAGAAAGCACAGAGCCCCAGATTTTATGTTGTCCTGGAGAGCTTGCAGAGCACTGGGGAAAGGCAGGCAGAGAATTCCCTGATAGCACCTTCTCTGTGCCTGTTCACATTGCTTCGCAGAATCGCTTTTGTGCAGAAAACAGTAACACTTGTTCAGAACGAAAGAAAGCACAGAGCCCCAGATTCTATGTTGTCCTGGAGAGCTTGCAGAGCACTGGGGAAAGGCAGGCAGAGAATTCCCTGCTAGCACCTTCTCTGTGCCTGGGAAGCAGAAGTGTTCACATTGCTTCGCAAGAATCGCTTTTGTGCAGAAAACAGTAACACTTGTTCAGAAGGAAAGAAAGCACAGAGCCCCAGATTTTATGTTGTCCTGGAGAGCTTGCAGAGCACTGGGGAAAGGCAGGCAGAGAATTCCCTGATAGCACCTTCTCTGTGCCTGTTTTATTGCTTCGCAGAATCGCTTTTGTGCAGAAAACAGTAACACTTGTTCAGAAGGAAAGAAAGCACAGAGCCCCAGATTCTATGTTGTCCTGGAGAGCTTGCAGAGCACTGGGGAAAGGCAGGCAGAGAATTCCCTGCTAGCACCTTCTCTGTGCCTGGGAAGCAGAAGTGTTCACATTGCTTCGCAAGAATCGCTTTTGTGCAGAAAACAGTAACACTTGTTCAGAAGGAAAGAAAGCACAGAGCCCCAGATTCTATGTTGTCCTGGAGAGCTTGCAGAGCACTGGGGAAAGGCAGGCAGAGAATTCCTTGCTAGCACCTTCTCTGTGCCTGGGAAGCAGAAGTGTTCACATTGCTTCGCAGAATCGCTTTTGTGCAGAAAACAGTAACACTTGTTCAGAACGAAAGAAAGCACAGAGCCCCAGATTCTATGTTGTCCTGGAGAGCTTGCAGAGCACTGGGGAAAGGCAGGCAGAGAATTCCCTGATATCACCTTCTCTGTGCCTGTTCACATTGCTTCGCAGAATCGCTTTTGTGCAGAAAACAGTAACACTTGTTCAGAAGGAAAGAAAGCACAGAGCCCCAGATTCTATGTTGTCCTGGAGAGCTTGCAGAGCACTGGGGAAAGGCAGGCAGAGAATTCCCTGCTAGCACCTTCCCTGTGTCTGGGAAGCTGAATTGTTCACATTGCTTCGCAAGAATCGCTTTTGTGCAGAAAACACTAACACTTGTTCAGAAGGAAAGAAAGCACAGAGCCCCAGATTTTATGTTGTCCTGGAGAGCTTGCAGAGCACTGGGGAAAGGCAGGCAGAGAAATCCTTGCTAGCACCTTCTCTGTGCCTGGGAAGCAGAAGTGTTCACATTGCTTCGCAAGAATCGCTTTTGTGCAGAAAACACTAACACTTGTTCAGAAGGAAAGAAAGCACAGAGCCCCAGATTTTATGTTGTCCTGGAGAGCTTGCAGAGCACTGGGGAAAGGCAGGCAGAGAATTCCCTGATAGCACCTTCTCTGTGCCTGTTCACATTGCTTCGCAGAATCGCTTTTGTGCAGAAAACAGTAACACTTGTTCAGAACGAAAGAAAGCACAGAGCCCCAGATTTTATGTTGTCCTGGAGAGCTTGCAGAGCACTGGGGAAAGGCAGGCAGAGAATTCCCTGCTAGCACCTTCTCTGTGCCTGGGAAGCAGAAGTGTTCACATTGCTTCGCAAGAATCGCTTTTGTGCAGAAAACACTAACACTTGTTCAGAAGGAAAGAAAGCACAGAGCCCCAGATTTTATGTTGTCCTGGAGAGCTTGCAGAGCACTGGGGAAAGGCAGGCAGAGAATTCCCTGCTAGCACCTTCTCTGTGCCTGGGAAGCAGAAGTGTTCACATTGCTTCGCAAGAATCGCTTTTGTGCAGAAAACAGTAACACTTGTTCAGAACGAAAGAAAGCACAGAGCCCCAGATTTTATGTTGTCCTGGAGAGCTTGCAGAGCACTGGGGAAAGGCAGGCAGAGAATTCCCTGATAGCACCTTCTCTGTGCCTGTTCACATTGCTTCGCAGAATCGCTTTTGTGCAGAAAACAGTAACACTTGTTCAGAAGGAAAGAAAGCACAGAGCCCCAGATTTTATGTTGTCCTGGAGAGCTTTTAGAGCACTGGGAAAAGGCAGGCAGAGAATTCCCTGATAGCACCTTCTCTGTGCCTGGGAAGCAGAAGTGTTCACATTGCTTCGCAGAATCGCTTTTGTGCAGAAAACACTAACACTTGTTCAGAAGGAAAGAAAGCACAGAGCCCCAGATTTTATGTTGTCCTGGAGAGCTTGCAGAGCACTGGGGAAAGGCAGGCAGAGAATTCCCTGCTAGCACCTTCTCTGTGCCTGCGAAGCAGAAGTGTTCACATTGCTTCTCAAGAATCGCTTTTGTGCAGAAAACATTAACACTTGTTCAGAAGGAAAGAAAGCACAGAGCCCCAGATTTTATGTTGTCCTGGAGAGCTTGCAGAGCACTGGGGAAAGGCAGGCAGAGAATTCCCTGATAGCACCTTCTCTGTGCCTGTTCACATTGCTTCGCAGAATCGCTTTTGTGCAGAAAACAGTAACACTTGTTCAGAAGGAAAGAAAGCACAGAGCCCCAGATTTTATGTTGTCCTGGAGAGCTTGCAGAGCACTGGGGAAAGGCAGGCAGAGAATTCCCTGATAGCACCTTCTCTGTGCCTGGGAAGCAGAAGTGTTCACATTGCTTCGCAGAATCGCTTTTGTGCAGAAAACACTAACACTTGTTCAGAAGGAAAGAAAGCACAGAGCCCCAGATTTTATGTTGTCCTGGAGAGCTTGCAGAGCACTGGGGAAAGGCTGGCAGAGAATTCCTTGCTAGCACCTTCTCTGTCCCTGGGAAGCAGAAGTGTTCACATTGCTTCGCAAGAATCGCTTTTGTGCAGAAAACACTAACACTTGTTCAGAAGGAAAGAAAGCACAGAGCCCCAGATTCTATGTTGTCCTGGAGAGCTTGCAGAGCACTGGGGAAAGGCAGGCAGAGAATTCCCTGATAGCACCTTCTCTGTGCCTGTTCACATTGCTTCGCAAGAATCGCTTTTGTGCAGAAAACAGTAACACTTGTTCAGAAGGAAAGAAAGCACAGAGCCCCAGATTCTATGTTGTCCTGGAGAGCTTGCAGAGCACTGGGGAAAGGCAGGCAGAGAATTCCCTGCTAGCACCTTCTCTGTGCCTGGGAAGCAGAAGTGTTCACATTGCTTCGCAAGAATCGCTTTTGTGCAGAAAACAGTAACACTTGTTCAGAACGAAAGAAAGCACAGAGCCCCAGATTTTATGTTGTCCTGGAGAGCTTGCAGAGCACTGGGGAAAGGCAGGCAGAGAATTCCCTGATAGCACCTTCTCTGTGCCTGTTCACATTGCTTCGCAGAATCGCTTTTGTGCAGAAAACAGTAACACTTGTTCAGAACGAAAGAAAGCACAGAGCCCCAGATTCTATGTTGTCCTGGAGAGCTTGCAGAGCGCTGGGGAAAGGCAGGCAGAGAATTCCCTGCTAGCACCTTCTCTGTGCCTGGGAAGCAGAAGTGTTCACATTGCTTCGCAAGAATCGCTTTTGTGCAGAAAACAGTAACACTTGTTCAGAAGGAAAGAAAGCACAGAGCCCCAGATTTTATGTTGTCCTGGAGAGCTTGCAGAGCACTGGGGAAAGGCAGGCAGAGAATTCCCTGATAGCACCTTCTCTGTGCCTGTTTTATTGCTTCGCAGAATCGCTTTTGTGCAGAAAACAGTAACACTTGTTCAGAAGGAAAGAAAGCACAGAGCCCCAGATTCTATGTTGTCCTGGAGAGCTTGCAGAGCACTGGGGAAAGGCAGGCAGAGAATTCCCTGCTAGCACCTTCTCTGTGCCTGGGAAGCAGAAGTGTTCACATTGCTTCGCAAGAATCGCTTTTGTGCAGAAAACAGTAACACTTGTTCAGAAGGAAAGAAAGCACAGAGCCCCAGATTCTATGTTGTCCTGGAGAGCTTGCAGAGCACTGGGGAAAGGCAGGCAGAGAATTCCTTGCTAGCACCTTCTCTGTGCCTGGGAAGCAGAAGTGTTCACATTGCTTCGCAGAATCGCTTTTGTGCAGAAAACAGTAACACTTGTTCAGAACGAAAGAAAGCACAGAGCCCCAGATTCTATGTTGTCCTGGAGAGCTTGCAGAGCACTGGGGAAAGGCAGGCAGAGAATTCCCTGATATCACCTTCTCTGTGCCTGTTCACATTGCTTCGCAGAATCGCTTTTGTGCAGAAAACAGTAACACTTGTTCAGAAGGAAAGAAAGCACAGAGCCCCAGATTCTATGTTGTCCTGGAGAGCTTGCAGAGCACTGGGGAAAGGCAGGCAGAGAATTCCCTGCTAGCACCTTCCCTGTGTCTGGGAAGCTGAATTGTTCACATTGCTTCGCAAGAATCGCTTTTGTGCAGAAAACACTAACACTTGTTCAGAAGGAAAGAAAGCACAGAGCCCCAGATTTTATGTTGTCCTGGAGAGCTTGCAGAGCACTGGGGAAAGGCAGGCAGAGAAATCCTTGCTAGCACCTTCTCTGTGCCTGGGAAGCAGAAGTGTTCACATTGCTTCGCAAGAATCGCTTTTGTGCAGAAAACACTAACACTTGTTCAGAAGGAAAGAAAGCACAGAGCCCCAGATTTTATGTTGTCCTGGAGAGCTTGCAGAGCACTGGGGAAAGGCAGGCAGAGAATTCCCTGATAGCACCTTCTCTGTGCCTGTTCACATTGCTTCGCAGAATCGCTTTTGTGCAGAAAACAGTAACACTTGTTCAGAAGGAAAGAAAGCACAGAGCCCCAGATTTTATGTTGTCCTGGAGAGCTTGCAGAGCACTGGGGAAAGGCAGGCAGAGAATTCCTTGCTAGCACCTTCTCTGTGCCTGGGAAGCAGAAGTGATCACATTCCTTCGCATAATCGCTTTTGTGCAGAAAACACTAACACTTGTTCAGAAGGAAAGAAAGCACAGAGCCCCAGATTTTATGTTGTCCTGGAGAGCTTGCAGAGCACTGGGGAAAGGCTGGCAGAGAATTCCTTGCTAGCACCTTCTCTGTGCCTGGGAAGCAGAAGTGTTCACATTGCTTCGCAAGAATCGCTTTTGTGCAGAAAACACTAACACTTGTTCAGAAGGAAAGAAAGCACAGAGCCCCAGATTCTATGTTGTCCTGGAGAGCTTGCAGAGCACTGGGGAAAGGCAGGCAGAGAATTCCCTGATAGCACCTTCTCTGTGCCTGTTCACATTGCTTCGCAGAATCGCTTTTGTGCAGAAAACAGTAACAGTTGTTCAGAAGGAAAGAAAGCACAGAGCCCCAGATTCTATGTTGTCCTGGAGAGCTTGCAGAGCACTGGGGAAAGGCAGGCAGAGAATTCCCTGCTAGCACCTTCTCTGTGCCTGGGAAGCAGAAGTGTTCACATTGCTTCGCAAGAATCGCTTTTGTGCAGAAAACAGTAACACTTGTTCAGAAGGAAAGAAAGCACAGAGCCCCAGATTTTATGTTGTCCTGGAGAGCTTGCAGAGCACTGGGGAAAGGCAGGCAGAGAATTCCTTGCTAGCACCTTCTCTGTGCCTGGGAAGCAGAAGTGTTCACATTGCTTCGCAGAATCGCTTTTGTGCAGAAAACAGTAACACTTGTTCAGAAGGAAAGAAAGCACAGAGCCCCAGATTCTATGTTGTCCTGGAGAGCTTGCAGAGCACTGGGGAAAGGCAGGCAGAGAATTCCCTGCTAGCACCTTCTCTGTGCCTGGGAAGCAGAAGTGTTCACATTGCTTCGCAAGAATCGCTTTTGTGCAGAAAACACTAACACTTGTTCAGAAGGAAAGAAAGCACAGAGCCCCAGATTTTATGTTGTCCTCGAGAGCTTGCAGAGCACTGGGGAAAGGCAGGCAGAGAATTCCCTGATAGCACCTTCTCTGTGCCTGTTCACATTGCTTCGCAGAATCGCTTTTGTGCAGAAAACAGTAACACTTGTTCAGAAGGAAAGAAAGCACAGAGCCCCAGATTTTATGTTGTCCTGGAGAGCTTGCAGAGCACTGGGGAAAGGCAGGCAGAGAATTCCCTGATAGCACCTTCTCTGTGCCTGGGAAGCAGAAGTGTTCACATTGCTTCGCAGAATCGCTTTTGTGCAGAAAACACTAACACTTGTTCAGAAGGAAAGAAAGCACAGAGCCCCAGATTTTATGTTGTCCTGGAGAGCTTGCAGAGCACTGGGGAAAGGCTGGCAGAGAATTCCTTGCTAGCACCTTCTCTGTCCCTGGGAAGCAGAAGTGTTCACATTGCTTCGCAAGAATCGCTTTTGTGCAGAAAACACTAACACTTGTTCAGAAGGAAAGAAAGCACAGAGCCCCAGATTCTATGTTGTCCTGGAGAGCTTGCAGAGCACTGGGGAAAGGCAGGCAGAGAATTCCCTGATAGCACCTTCTCTGTGCCTGTTCACATTGCTTCGCAAGAATCGCTTTTGTGCAGAAAACAGTAACACTTGTTCAGAAGGAAAGAAAGCACAGAGCCCCAGATTCTATGTTGTCCTGGAGAGCTTGCAGAGCACTGGGGAAAGGCAGGCAGAGAATTCCCTGCTAGCACCTTCTCTGTGCCTGGGAAGCAGAAGTGTTCACATTGCTTCGCAAGAATCGCTTTTGTGCAGAAAACAGTAACACTTGTTCAGAACGAAAGAAAGCACAGAGCCCCAGATTTTATGTTGTCCTGGAGAGCTTGCAGAGCACTGGGGAAAGGCAGGCAGAGAATTCCCTGATAGCACCTTCTCTGTGCCTGTTCACATTGCTTCGCAGAATCGCTTTTGTGCAGAAAACAGTAACACTTGTTCAGAACGAAAGAAAGCACAGAGCCCCAGATTCTATGTTGTCCTGGAGAGCTTGCAGAGCACTGGGGAAAGGCAGGCAGAGAATTCCCTGCTAGCACCTTCTCTGTGCCTGGGAAGCAGAAGTGTTCACATTGCTTCGCAAGAATCGCTTTTGTGCAGAAAACAGTAACACTTGTTCAGAAGGAAAGAAAGCACAGAGCCCCAGATTTTATGTTGTCCTGGAGAGCTTGCAGAGCACTGGGGAAAGGCAGGCAGAGAATTCCCTGATAGCACCTTCTCTGTGCCTGTTTTATTGCTTCGCAGAATCGCTTTTGTGCAGAAAACAGTAACACTTGTTCAGAAGGAAAGAAAGCACAGAGCCCCAGATTCTATGTTGTCCTGGAGAGCTTGCAGAGCACTGGGGAAAGGCAGGCAGAGAATTCCCTGCTAGCACCTTCTCTGTGCCTGGGAAGCAGAAGTGTTCACATTGCTTCGCAAGAATCGCTTTTGTGCAGAAAACAGTAACACTTGTTCAGAAGGAAAGAAAGCACAGAGCCCCAGATTCTATGTTGTCCTGGAGAGCTTGCAGAGCACTGGGGAAAGGCAGGCAGAGAATTCCTTGCTAGCACCTTCTCTGTGCCTGGGAAGCAGAAGTGTTCACATTGCTTCGCAGAATCGCTTTTGTGCAGAAAACAGTAACACTTGTTCAGAACGAAAGAAAGCACAGAGCCCCAGATTCTATGTTGTCCTGGAGAGCTTGCAGAGCACTGGGGAAAGGCAGGCAGAGAATTCCCTGATATCACCTTCTCTGTGCCTGTTCACATTGCTTCGCAGAATCGCTTTTGTGCAGAAAACAGTAACACTTGTTCAGAAGGAAAGAAAGCACAGAGCCCCAGATTCTATGTTGTCCTGGAGAGCTTGCAGAGCACTGGGGAAAGGCAGGCAGAGAATTCCCTGCTAGCACCTTCCCTGTGTGTGGGAAGCTGAATTGTTCACATTGCTTCGCAAGAATCGCTTTTGTGCAGAAAACACTAACACTTGTTCAGAAGGAAAGAAAGCACAGAGCCCCAGATTTTATGTTGTCCTGGAGAGCTTGCAGAGCACTGGGGAAAGGCAGGCAGAGAAATCCTTGCTAGCACCTTCTCTGTGCCTGGGAAGCAGAAGTGTTCACATTGCTTCGCAAGAATCGCTTTTGTGCAGAAAACACTAACACTTGTTCAGAAGGAAAGAAAGCACAGAGCCCCAGATTTTATGTTGTCCTGGAGAGCTTGCAGAGCACTGGGGAAAGGCAGGCAGAGAATTCCCTGATAGCACCTTCTCTGTGCCTGTTCACATTGCTTCGCAGAATCGCTTTTGTGCAGAAAACAGTAACACTTGTTCAGAAGGAAAGAAAGCACAGAGCCCCAGATTTTATGTTGTCCTGGAGAGCTTGCAGAGCACTGGGGAAAGGCAGGCAGAGAATTCCTTGCTAGCACCTTCTCTGTGCCTGGGAAGCAGAAGTGATCACATTCCTTCGCATAATCGCTTTTGTGCAGAAAACACTAACACTTGTTCAGAAGGAAAGAAAGCACAGAGCCCCAGATTTTATGTTGTCCTGGAGAGCTTGCAGAGCACTGGGGAAAGGCTGGCAGAGAATTCCTTGCTAGCACCTTCTCTGTGCCTGGGAAGCAGAAGTGTTCACATTGCTTCGCAAGAATCGCTTTTGTGCAGAAAACACTAACACTTGTTCAGAAGGAAAGAAAGCACAGAGCCCCAGATTCTATGTTGTCCTGGAGAGCTTGCAGAGCACTGGGGAAAGGCAGGCAGAGAATTCCCTGATAGCACCTTCTCTGTGCCTGTTCACATTGCTTCGCAGAATCGCTTTTGTGCAGAAAACAGTAACAGTTGTTCAGAAGGAAAGAAAGCACAGAGCCCCAGATTCTATGTTGTCCTGGAGAGCTTGCAGAGCACTGGGGAAAGGCAGGCAGAGAATTCCCTGCTAGCACCTTCTCTGTGCCTGGGAAGCAGAAGTGTTCACATTGCTTCGCAAGAATCGCTTTTGTGCAGAAAACAGTAACACTTGTTCAGAAGGAAAGAAAGCACAGAGCCCCAGATTTTATGTTGTCCTGGAGAGCTTGCAGAGCACTGGGGAAAGGCAGGCAGAGAATTCCTTGCTAGCACCTTCTCTGTGCCTGGGAAGCAGAAGTGTTCACATTGCTTCGCAGAATCGCTTTTGTGCAGAAAACAGTAACACTTGTTCAGAAGGAAAGAAAGCACAGAGCCCCAGATTCTATGTTGTCCTGGAGAGCTTGCAGAGCACTGGGGAAAGGCAGGCAGAGAATTCCCTGCTAGCACCTTCTCTGTGCCTGGGAAGCAGAAGTGTTCACATTGCTTCGCAAGAATCGCTTTTGTGCAGAAAACACTAACACTTGTTCAGAAGGAAAGAAAGCACAGAGCCCCAGATTTTATGTTGTCCTCGAGAGCTTGCAGAGCACTGGGGAAAGGCAGGCAGAGAATTCCCTGATAGCACCTTCTCTGTGCCTGTTCACATTGCTTCGCAAGAATCGCTTTTGTGCAGAAAACAGTAACACTTGTTCAGAAGGAAAGAAAGCACAGAGCCCCAGATTTTATGTTGTCCTGGAGAGCTTGCAGAGCACTGGGGAAAGGCAGGCAGAGAATTCCCTGCTAGCACCTTCTCTGTGCCTGTTCACATTGCTTCGCAGAATCGCTTTTGTGCAGAAAACAGTAACACTTGTTCAGAAGGAAAGAAAGCACAGAGCCCCAGATTCTATGTTGTCCTGGAGAGCTTGCAGAGCACTGGGGAAAGGCAGGCAGAGAATTCCCTGATAGCACCTTCTCTGTGCCTGGGAAGCAGAAGTGTTCACATTGCTTCGCAAGAATCGCTTTTGTGCAGAAAACACTAACACTTGTTCAGAAGGAAAGAAAGCACAGAGCCCCAGATTCTATGTTGTCCTGGAGAGCTTGCTGAGCACTGGGGAAAGGCAGGCAGAGAATTCCTTGCTAGCACCTTCTCTGTGCCTGGGAAGCAGAAGTGTTCACATTGCTTCGCAGAATCGCTTTTGTGCAGAAAACAGTAACACTTGTTCAGAAGGAAAGAAAGCACAGAGCCCCAGATTCTATGTTGTCCTGGAGAGCTTGCAGAGCACTGGGGAAAGGCAGGCAGAGAATTCCCTGATAGCACCTTCTCTGTGCCTGTTCACATTGCTTCGCAGAATCGCTTTTGTGCAGAAAACATTAACACTTGTTCAGAAGGAAAGAAAGCACAGAGCCCCAGATTCTATGTTGTCCTGGAGAGCTTGCTGAGCACTGGGGAAAGGCAGGCAGAGAATTCCTTGCTAGCACCTTCTCTGTGCCTGGGAAGCAGAAGTGTTCACATTGCTTCGCAGAATCGCTTTTGTGCAGAAAACAGTAACACTTGTTCAGAAGGAAAGAAAGCACAGAGCCCCAGATTCTATGTTGTCCTGGAGAGCTTGCAGAGCACCGGGGAAAGGCAGGCAGAGAATTCCCTGATAGCACCTTCTCTGTGCCTGTTCACATTGCTTCGCAGAATCGCTTTTGTTCAGAAAACAGTAACACTTGTTCAGAAGGAAAGAAAGCACAGAGCCCCAGATTCTATGTTGTCCTGGAGAGCTTGCAGAGCACTGGGGAAAGGGAGGCAGAGAATTCCCTGCTAGCACCTTCTCTGTGCCTGGGAAGCAGAAGTGTTCACATTGCTTCGCAAGAATCGCTTTTGTGCAGAAAACACTAACACTTGTTCAGAAGGAAAGAAAGCACAGAGCCCCAGATTTTATGTTGTCCTGGAGAGCTTGCAGAGCACTGGGGAAAGGCAGGCAGAGAAATCCTTGCTAGCACCTTCTCTGTGCCTGGGAAGCAGAAGTGTTCACATTGCTTCGCAAGAATCGCTTTTGTGCAGAAAACACTAACACTTGTTCAGAAGGAAAGAAAGCACAGAGCCCCAGATTTTATGTTGTCCTGGAGAGCTTGCAGAGCACTGGGGAAAGGCAGGCAGAGAATTCCCTGATAGCACCTTCTCTGTGCCTGTTCACATTGCTTCGCAGAATCGCTTTTGTGCAGAAAACAGTAACACTTGTTCAGAAGGAAAGAAAGCACAGAGCCCCAGATTTTATGTTGTCCTGGAGAGCTTGCAGAGCACTGGGGAAAGGCAGGCAGAGAATTCCTTGCTAGCACCTTCTCTGTGCCTGGGAAGCAGAAGTGATCACA
The DNA here is from genome assembly GCF_031877795.1 of Strix aluco. NCBI lineage: Eukaryota > Metazoa > Chordata > Aves > Strigiformes > Strigidae > Strix > Strix aluco. The sequence goes on from NW_027436584.1 coordinate 688,266, forward strand.
TTCCTTCGCATAATCGCTTTTGTGCAGAAAACACTAACACTTGTTCAGAAGGAAAGAAAGCACAGAGCCCCAGATTTTATGTTGTCCTGGAGAGCTTGCAGAGCACTGGGGAAAGGCTGGCAGAGAATTCCTTGCTAGCACCTTCTCTGTGCCTGGGAAGCAGAAGTGTTCACATTGCTTCGCAAGAATCGCTTTTGTGCAGAAAACACTAACACTTGTTCAGAAGGAAAGAAAGCACAGAGCCCCAGATTCTATGTTGTCCTGGAGAGCTTGCAGAGCACTGGGGAAAGGCAGGCAGAGAATTCCCTGATAGCACCTTCTCTGTGCCTGTTCACATTGCTTCGCAGAATCGCTTTTGTGCAGAAAACAGTAACAGTTGTTCAGAAGGAAAGAAAGCACAGAGCCCCAGATTCTATGTTGTCCTGGAGAGCTTGCAGAGCACTGGGGAAAGGCAGGCAGAGAATTCCCTGCTAGCACCTTCTCTGTGCCTGGGAAGCAGAAGTGTTCACATTGCTTCGCAGAATCGCTTTTGTGCAGAAAACAGTAACACTTGTTCAGAAGGAAAGAAAGCACAGAGCCCCAGATTTTATGTTGTCCTGGAGAGCTTGCAGAGCACTGGGGAAATGCAGGCAGAGAATTCCCTGCTAGCACCTTCTCTGTGCCTGGGAAGCAGAAGTGTTCACATTGCTTCGCAAGAATCGCTTTTGTGCAGAAAACACTAACACTTGTTCAGAAGGAAAGAAAGCACAGAGCCCCAGATTTTATGTTGTCCTGGAGAGCTTGCAGAGCACTGGGGAAAGGCAGGCAGAGAATTCCCTGATAGCACCTTCTCTGTGCCTGTTCACATTGCTTCGCAAGAATCGCTTTTGTGCAGAAAACAGTAACACTTGTTCAGAAGGAAAGAAAGCACAGAGCCCCAGATTTTATGTTGTCCTGGAGAGCTTGCAGAGCACTGGGGAAAGGCAGGCAGAGAATTCCTTGCTAGCACCTTCTCTGTGCCTGGGAAGCAGAAGTGTTCACATTCCTTCGCATAATCGCTTTTGTGCAGAAAACACTAACACTTGTTCAGAAGGAAAGAAAGCACAGAGCCCCAGATTTGCTGTTGTTCTGGAGAGCTTGCAGAGCACTGGGGAAAGGCAGGCAGAGAATTCCCTGATAGCACCTTCTCTGTGCCTGGGAAGCAGAAGTGTTCACATTGCTTCGCAAGAATCGCTTTTGTGCAGAAAACACTAACACTTGTTCAGAAGGAAAGAAAGCACAGAGCCCCAGATTCTATGTTGTCCTGGAGAGCTTGCTGAGCACTGGGGAAAGGCAGGCAGAGAATTCCTTGCTAGCACCTTCTCTGTGCCTGGGAAGCAGAAGTGTTCACATTGCTTCGCAGAATCGCTTTTGTGCAGAAAACAGTAACACTTGTTCAGAAGGAAAGAAAGCACAGAGCCCCAGATTCTATGTTGTCCTGGAGAGCTTGCAGAGCACTGGGGAAAGGCAGGCAGAGAATTCCCTGATAGCACCTTCTCTGTGCCTGTTCACATTGCTTCGCAGAATCGCTTTTGTGCAGAAAACAGTAACACTTGTTCAGAAGGAAAGAAAGCACAGAGCCCCAGATTCTATGTTGTCCTGGAGAGCTTGCAGAGCACTGGGGAAAGGCAGGCAGAGAATTCCCTGCTAGCACCTTCTCTGTGCCTGGGAAGCAGGAGTGTTCACATTGCTTCGCAAGAATCGCTTTTGTGCAGAAAACACTAACACTTGTTCAGAAGGAAAGAAAGCACAGAGCCCCAGATTTTATGTTGTCCTGGAGAGCTTGCAGAGCACTGGGGAAAGGCAGGCAGAGAATTCCTTGCTAGCACCTTCTCTGTGCCTGGGAAGCAGAAGTGTTCACATTGCTTCGCAGAATCGCTTTTGTGCAGAAAACAGTAACACTTGTTCAGAAGGAAAGAAAGCACAGAGCCCCAGATTTTATGTTGTCCTGGAGAGCTTGCAGAGCACTGGGGAAAGGCAGGCAGAGAATTCCCTGATAGCACCTTCTCTGTGCCTGTTCACATTGCTTCGCAAGAATCGCTTTTGTGCAGAAAACAGTAACACTTGTTCAGAAGGAAAGAAAGCACAGAGCCCCAGATTCTATGTTGTCCTGGAGAGCTTGCAGAGCACTGGGGAAAGGCAGGCAGAGAATTCCCTGCTAGCACCTTCTCTGTGCCTGGGAAGCAGAAGTGTTCACATTGCTTCGCAAGAATCGCTTTTGTGCAGAAAACAGTAACACTTGTTCAGAACGAAAGAAAGCACAGAGCCCCAGATTTTATGTTGTCCTGGAGAGCTTGCAGAGCACTGGGGAAAGGCAGGCAGAGAATTCCCTGATAGCACCTTCTCTGTGCCTGTTCACATTGCTTCGCAGAATCGCTTTTGTGCAGAAAACAGTAACACTTGTTCAGAACGAAAGAAAGCACAGAGCCCCAGATTCTATGTTGTCCTGGAGAGCTTGCAGAGCGCTGGGGAAAGGCAGGCAGAGAATTCCCTGCTAGCACCTTCTCTGTGCCTGGGAAGCAGAAGTGTTCACATTGCTTCGCAAGAATCGCTTTTGTGCAGAAAACAGTAACACTTGTTCAGAAGGAAAGAAAGCACAGAGCCCCAGATTTTATGTTGTCCTGGAGAGCTTGCAGAGCACTGGGGAAAGGCAGGCAGAGAATTCCCTGATAGCACCTTCTCTGTGCCTGTTTTATTGCTTCGCAGAATCGCTTTTGTGCAGAAAACAGTAACACTTGTTCAGAAGGAAAGAAAGCACAGAGCCCCAGATTCTATGTTGTCCTGGAGAGCTTGCAGAGCACTGGGGAAAGGCAGGCAGAGAATTCCCTGCTAGCACCTTCTCTGTGCCTGGGAAGCAGAAGTGTTCACATTGCTTCGCAAGAATCGCTTTTGTGCAGAAAACAGTAACACTTGTTCAGAAGGAAAGAAAGCACAGAGCCCCAGATTCTATGTTGTCCTGGAGAGCTTGCTGAGCACTGGGGAAAGGCAGGCAGAGAATTCCTTGCTAGCACCTTCTCTGTGCCTGGGAAGCAGAAGTGTTCACATTGCTTCGCAGAATCGCTTTTGTGCAGAAAACAGTAACACTTGTTCAGAACGAAAGAAAGCACAGAGCCCCAGATTCTATGTTGTCCTGGAGAGCTTGCAGAGCACTGGGGAAAGGCAGGCAGAGAATTCCCTGATATCACCTTCTCTGTGCCTGTTCACATTGCTTCGCAGAATCGCTTTTGTGCAGAAAACAGTAACACTTGTTCAGAAGGAAAGAAAGCACAGAGCCCCAGATTCTATGTTGTCCTGGAGAGCTTGCAGAGCACTGGGGAAAGGCAGGCAGAGAATTCCCTGATAGCACCTTCTCTGTGTCTGGGAAGCAGAATTGTTCACATTGCTTCGCAAGAATCGCTTTTGTGCAGAAAACACTAACACTTGTTCAGAAGGAAAGAAAGCACAGAGCCCCAGATTTTATGTTGTCCTGGAGAGCTTGCAGAGCACTGGGGAAAGGCAGGCAGAGAAATCCTTGCTAGCACCTTCTCTGTGCCTGGGAAGCAGAAGTGTTCACATTGCTTCGCAAGAATCGCTTTTGTGCAGAAAACACTAACACTTGTTCAGAAGGAAAGAAAGCACAGAGCCCCAGATTTTATGTTGTCCTGGAGAGCTTGCAGAGCACTGGGGAAAGGCAGGCAGAGAATTCCCTGATAGCACCTTCTCTGTGCCTGTTCACATTGCTTCGCAGAATCGCTTTTGTGCAGAAAACAGTAACACTTGTTCAGAAGGAAAGAAAGCACAGAGCCCCAGATTTTATGTTGTCCTGGAGAGCTTGCAGAGCACTGGGGAAAGGCAGGCAGAGAATTCCTTGCTAGCACCTTCTCTGTGCCTGGGAAGCAGAAGTGATCACATTCCTTCGCATAATCGCTTTTGTGCAGAAAACACTAACACTTGTTCAGAAGGAAAGAAAGCACAGAGCCCCAGATTTTATGTTGTCCTGGAGAGCTTGCAGAGCACTGGGGAAAGGCTGGCAGAGAATTCCTTGCTAGCACCTTCTCTGTGCCTGGGAAGCAGAAGTGTTCACATTGCTTCGCAAGAATCGCTTTTGTGCAGAAAACACTAACACTTGTTCAGAAGGAAAGAAAGCACAGAGCCCCAGATTCTATGTTGTCCTGGAGAGCTTGCAGAGCACTGGGGAAAGGCAGGCAGAGAATTCCCTGATAGCACCTTCTCTGTGCCTGTTCACATTGCTTCGCAGAATCGCTTTTGTGCAGAAAACAGTAACAGTTGTTCAGAAGGAAAGAAAGCACAGAGCCCCAGATTCTATGTTGTCCTGGAGAGCTTGCAGAGCACTGGGGAAAGGCAGGCAGAGAATTCCCTGCTAGCACCTTCTCTGTGCCTGGGAAGCAGAAGTGTTCACATTGCTTCGCAAGAATCGCTTTTGTGCAGAAAACAGTAACACTTGTTCAGAAGGAAAGAAAGCACAGAGCCCCAGATTTTATGTTGTCCTGGAGAGCTTGCAGAGCACTGGGGAAAGGCAGGCAGAGAATTCCTTGCTAGCACCTTCTCTGTGCCTGGGAAGCAGAAGTGTTCACATTGCTTCGCAGAATCGCTTTTGTGCAGAAAACAGTAACACTTGTTCAGAAGGAAAGAAAGCACAGAGCCCCAGATTCTATGTTGTCCTGGAGAGCTTGCAGAGCACTGGGGAAAGGCAGGCAGAGAATTCCCTGCTAGCACCTTCTCTGTGCCTGTTCACATTGCTTCGCAAGAATCGCTTTTGTGCAGAAAACAGTAACACTTGTTCAGAAGGAAAGAAAGCACAGAGCCCCAGATTTTATGTTGTCCTGGAGAGCTTGCAGAGCACTGGGGAAAGGCAGGCAGAGAATTCCCTGCTAGCACCTTCTCTGTGCCTGTTCACATTGCTTCGCAGAATCGCTTTTGTGCAGAAAACAGTAACACTTGTTCAGAAGGAAAGAAAGCACAGAGCCCCAGATTCTATGTTGTCCTGGAGAGCTTGCAGAGCACTGGGGAAAGGCAGGCAGAGAATTCCCTGATAGCACCTTCTCTGTGCCTGGGAAGCAGAAGTGTTCACATTGCTTCGCAAGAATCGCTTTTGTGCAGAAAACACTAACACTTGTTCAGAAGGAAAGAAAGCACAGAGCCCCAGATTCTATGTTGTCCTGGAGAGCTTGCTGAGCACTGGGGAAAGGCAGGCAGAGAATTCCTTGCTAGCACCTTCTCTGTGCCTGGGAAGCAGAAGTGTTCACATTGCTTCGCAGAATCGCTTTTGTGCAGAAAACAGTAACACTTGTTCAGAAGGAAAGAAAGCACAGAGCCCCAGATTCTATGTTGTCCTGGAGAGCTTGCAGAGCACTGGGGAAAGGCAGGCAGAGAATTCCCTGATAGCACCTTCTCTGTGCCTGTTCACATTGCTTCGCAGAATCGCTTTTGTGCAGAAAACATTAACACTTGTTCAGAAGGAAAGAAAGCACAGAGCCCCAGATTCTATGTTGTCCTGGAGAGCTTGCTGAGCACTGGGGAAAGGCAGGCAGAGAATTCCTTGCTAGCACCTTCTCTGTGCCTGGGAAGCAGAAGTGTTCACATTGCTTCGCAGAATCGCTTTTGTGCAGAAAACAGTAACACCTGTTCAGAAGGAAAGAAAGCACAGAGCCCCAGATTCTATGTTGTCCTGGAGAGCTTGCAGAGCACCGGGGAAAGGCAGGCAGAGAATTCCCTGATAGCACCTTCTCTGTGCCTGTTCACATTGCTTCGCAGAATCGCTTTTGTTCAGAAAACAGTAACACTTGTTCAGAAGGAAAGAAAGCACAGAGCCCCAGATTCTATGTTGTCCTGGAGAGCTTGCAGAGCACTGGGGAAAGGGAGGCAGAGAATTCCCTGCTAGCACCTTCTCTGTGCCTGGGAAGCAGAAGTGTTCACATTGCTTCGCAAGAATCGCTTTTGTGCAGAAAACACTAACACTTGTTCAGAAGGAAAGAAAGCACAGAGCCCCAGATTTTATGTTGTCCTGGAGAGCTTGCAGAGCACTGGGGAAAGGCAGGCAGAGAAATCCTTGCTAGCACCTTCTCTGTGCCTGGGAAGCAGAAGTGTTCACATTGCTTCGCAAGAATCGCTTTTGTGCAGAAAACACTAACACTTGTTCAGAAGGAAAGAAAGCACAGAGCCCCAGATTTTATGTTGTCCTGGAGAGCTTGCAGAGCACTGGGGAAAGGCAGGCAGAGAATTCCCTGATAGCACCTTCTCTGTGCCTGTTCACATTGCTTCGCAGAATCGCTTTTGTGCAGAAAACAGTAACACTTGTTCAGAAGGAAAGAAAGCACAGAGCCCCAGATTTTATGTTGTCCTGGAGAGCTTGCAGAGCACTGGGGAAAGGCAGGCAGAGAATTCCTTGCTAGCACCTTCTCTGTGCCTGGGAAGCAGAAGTGATCACATTCCTTCGCATAATCGCTTTTGTGCAGAAAACACTAACACTTGTTCAGAAGGAAAGAAAGCACAGAGCCCCAGATTTTATGTTGTCCTGGAGAGCTTGCAGAGCACTGGGGAAAGGCTGGCAGAGAATTCCTTGCTAGCACCTTCTCTGTGCCTGGGAAGCAGAAGTGTTCACATTGCTTCGCAAGAATCGCTTTTGTGCAGAAAACACTAACACTTGTTCAGAAGGAAAGAAAGCACAGAGCCCCAGATTCTATGTTGTCCTGGAGAGCTTGCAGAGCACTGGGGAAAGGCAGGCAGAGAATTCCCTGATAGCACCTTCTCTGTGCCTGTTCACATTGCTTCGCAGAATCGCTTTTGTGCAGAAAACAGTAACAGTTGTTCAGAAGGAAAGAAAGCACAGAGCCCCAGATTCTATGTTGTCCTGGAGAGCTTGCAGAGCACTGGGGAAAGGCAGGCAGAGAATTCCCTGCTAGCACCTTCTCTGTGCCTGGGAAGCAGAAGTGTTCACATTGCTTCGCAGAATCGCTTTTGTGCAGAAAACAGTAACACTTGTTCAGAAGGAAAGAAAGCACAGAGCCCCAGATTTTATGTTGTCCTGGAGAGCTTGCAGAGCACTGGGGAAATGCAGGCAGAGAATTCCCTGCTAGCACCTTCTCTGTGCCTGGGAAGCAGAAGTGTTCACATTGCTTCGCAAGAATCGCTTTTGTGCAGAAAACACTAACACTTGTTCAGAAGGAAAGAAAGCACAGAGCCCCAGATTTTATGTTGTCCTCGAGAGCTTGCAGAGCACTGGGGAAAGGCAGGCAGAGAATTCCCTGATAGCACCTTCTCTGTGCCTGTTCACATTGCTTCGCAAGAATCGCTTTTGTGCAGAAAACAGTAACACTTGTTCAGAAGGAAAGAAAGCACAGAGCCCCAGATTTTATGTTGTCCTGGAGAGCTTGCAGAGCACTGGGGAAAGGCAGGCAGAGAATTCCTTGCTAGCACCTTCTCTGTGCCTGGGAAGCAGAAGTGATCACATTCCTTCGCATAATCGCTTTTGTGCAGAAAACACTAACACTTGTTCAGAAGGAAAGAAAGCACAGAGCCCCAGATTTGCTGTTGTTCTGGAGAGCTTGCAGAGCACTGGGGAAAGGCAGGCAGAGAATTCCCTGATAGCACCTTCTCTGTGCCTGGGAAGCAGAAGTGTTCACATTGCTTCGCAAGAATCGCTTTTGTGCAGAAAACACTAACACTTGTTCAGAAGGAAAGAAAGCACAGAGCCCCAGATTCTATGTTGTCCTGGAGAGCTTGCTGAGCACTGGGGAAAGGCAGGAAGAGAATTCCTTGCTAGCACCTTCTCTGTGCCTGGGAAGCAGAAGTGTTCACATTGCTTCGCAGAATCGCTTTTGTGCAGAAAACAGTAACACTTGTTCAGAAGGAAAGAAAGCACAGAGCCCCAGATTCTATGTTGTCCTGGAGAGCTTGCAGAGCACTGGGGAAAGGCAGGCAGAGAATTCCCTGATAGCACCTTCTCTGTGCCTGTTCACATTGCTTCGCAGAATCGCTTTTGTGCAGAAAACATTAACACTTGTTCAGAAGGAAAGAAAGCACAGAGCCCCAGATTCTATGTTGTCCTGGAGAGCTTGCTGAGCACTGGGGAAAGGCAGGCAGAGAATTCCTTGCTAGCACCTTCTCTGTGCCTGGGAAGCAGAAGTGTTCACATTGCTTCGCAGAATCGCTTTTGTGCAGAAAACAGTAACACTTGTTCAGAAGGAAAGAAAGCACAGAGCCCCAGATTCTATGTTGTCCTGGAGAGCTTGCAGAGCACCGGGGAAAGGCAGGCAGAGAATTCCCTGATAGCACCTTCTCTGTGCCTGTTCACATTGCTTCGCAGAATCGCTTTTGTGCAGAAAACAGTAACACTTGTTCAGAAGGAAAGAAAGCACAGAGCCCCAGATTCTATGTTGTCCTGGAGAGCTTGCAGAGCACTGGGGAAAGGCAGGCAGAGAATTCCCTGCTAGCACCTTCTCTGTGCCTGGGAAGCAGGAGTGTTCACATTGCTTCGCAAGAATCGCTTTTGTGCAGAAAACACTAACACTTGTTCAGAAGGAAAGAAAGCACAGAGCCCCAGATTTTATGTTGTCCTGGAGAGCTTGCAGAGCACTGGGGAAAGGCAGGCAGAGAATTCCTTGCTAGCACCTTCTCTGTGCCTGGGAAGCAGAAGTGTTCACATTGCTTCGCAGAATCGCTTTTGTGCAGAAAACAGTAACACTTGTTCAGAAGGAAAGAAAGCACAGAGCCCCAGATTTTATGTTGTCCTGGAGAGCTTGCAGAGCACTGGGGAAAGGCTGGCAGAGAATTTCTTGCTAGCACCTTCTCTGTCCCTGGGAAGCAGAAGTGTTCACATTGCTTCGCAAGAATCGCTTTTGTGCAGAAAACACTAACACTTGTTCAGAAGGAAAGAAAGCACAGAGCCCCAGATTCTATGTTGTCCTGGAGAGCTTGCAGAGCACTGGGGAAAGGCAGGCAGAGAATTCCCTGATATCACCTTCTCTGTGCCTGTTCACATTGCTTCGCAGAATCGCTTTTGTGCAGAAAACAGTAACACTTGTTCAGAAGGAAAGAAAGCACAGAGCCCCAGATTCTATGTTGTCCTGGAGAGCTTGCAGAGCACTGGGGAAAGGCAGGCAGAGAATTCCCTGATAGCACCTTCTCTGTGCCTGGGAAGCAGAAGTGTTCACATTGCTTCGCAAGAATCGCTTTTGTGCAGAAAACAGTAACACTTGTTCAGAAGGAAAGAAAGCACAGAGCCCCAGATTTTATGTTGTCCTGGAGAGCTTGCAGAGCACTGGGGAAAGGCAGGCAGAGAATTCCCTGATAGCACCTTCTCTGTGCCTGTTCACATTGCTTCGCAGAATCGCTTTTGTGCAGAAAACAGTAACACTTGTTCAGAAGGAAAGAAAGCACAGAGCCCCAGATTTTATGTTGTCCTGGAGAGCTTGCAGAGCACTGGGGAAAGGCAGGCAGAGAATTCCTTGCTAGCACCTTCTCTGTGCCTGGGAAGCAGAAGTGTTCACATTGCTTCGCAGAATCGCTTTTGTGCAGAAAACAGTAACACTTGTTCAGAAGGAAAGAAAGCACAGAGCCCCAGATTTTACATTATCCTGGAGAGCTTGCAGAGCACTGGGGAAAGGCAGGCAGAGAATTCCCTGATAGCACCTTCTCTGTGCCTGTTCACATTGCTTCGCAGAATCGCTTTTGTGCAGAAAACAGTAACACTTGTTCAGAAGGAAAGAAAGCACAGAGCCCCAGATTTTATGTTGTCCTGGAGAGCTTGCAGAGCACTGGGGAAAGGCAGGCAGAGAATTCCCTGATAGCACCTTCTCTGTGCCTGTTCACATTGCTTCGCAGAATCGCTTTTGTGCAGAAAACAGTAACACTTGTTCAGAAGGAAAGAAAGCACAGAGCCCCAGATTTTATGTTGTCCTGGAGAGCTTGCAGAGCACTGGGGAAAGGCAGGCAGAGAATTCCTTGCTAGCACCTTCTCTGTGCCTGGGAAGCAGAAGTGATCACATTCCTTCGCATAATCGCTTTTGTGCAGAAAACACTAACACTTGTTCAGAAGGAAAGAAAGCACAGAGCCCCAGATTTTATGTTGTCCTGGAGAGCTTGCAGAGCACTGGGGAAAGGCTGGCAGAGAATTCCTTGCTAGCACCTTCTCTGTGCCTGGGAAGCAGAAGTGTTCACATTGCTTCGCAAGAATCGCTTTTGTGCAGAAAACACTAACACTTGTTCAGAAGGAAAGAAAGCACAGAGCCCCAGATTCTATGTTGTCCTGGAGAGCTTGCAGAGCACTGGGGAAAGGCAGGCAGAGAATTCCCTGATAGCACCTTCTCTGTGCCTGTTCACATTGCTTCGCAGAATCGCTTTTGTGCAGAAAACAGTAACAGTTGTTCAGAAGGAAAGAAAGCACAGAGCCCCAGATTCTATGTTGTCCTGGAGAGCTTGCAGAGCACTGGGGAAAGGCAGGCAGAGAATTCCCTGCTAGCACCTTCTCTGTGCCTGGGAAGCAGAAGTGTTCACATTGCTTCGCAAGAATCGCTTTTGTGCAGAAAACAGTAACACTTGTTCAGAAGGAAAGAAAGCACAGAGCCCCAGATTTGCTGTTGTTCTGGAGAGCTTGCAGAGCACTGGGGAAAGGCAGGCAGAGAATTCCCTGATAGCACCTTCTCTGTGCCTGGGAAGCAGAAGTGTTCACATTGCTTCGCAAGAATCGCTTTTGTGCAGAAAACACTAACACTTGTTCAGAAGGAAAGAAAGCACAGAGCCCCAGATTCTATGTTGTCCTGGAGAGCTTGCTGAGCACTGGGGAAAGGCAGGCAGAGAATTCCTTGCTAGCACCTTCTCTGTGCCTGGGAAGCAGAAGTGTTCACATTGCTTCGCAGAATCGCTTTTGTGCAGAAAACAGTAACACTTGTTCAGAAGGAAAGAAAGCACAGAGCCCCAGATTCTATGTTGTCCTGGAGAGCTTGCAGAGCACTGGGGAAAGGCAGGCAGAGAATTCCCTGATAGCACCTTCTCTGTGCCTGTTCACATTGCTTCGCAGAATCGCTTTTGTGCAGAAAACATTAACACTTGTTCAGAAGGAAAGAAAGCACAGAGCCCCAGATTCTATGTTGTCCTGGAGAGCTTGCTGAGCACTGGGGAAAGGCAGGCAGAGAATTCCTTGCTAGCACCTTCTCTGTGCCTGGGAAGCAGAAGTGTTCACATTGCTTCGCAGAATCGCTTTTGTGCAGAAAACAGTAACACTTGTTCAGAAGGAAAGAAAGCACAGAGCCCCAGATTCTATGTTGTCCTGGAGAGCTTGCAGAGCACCGGGGAAAGGCAGGCAGAGAATTCCCTGATAGCACCTTCTCTGTGCCTGTTCACATTGCTTCGCAGAATCGCTTTTGTGCAGAAAACAGTAACACTTGTTCAGAAGGAAAGAAAGCACAGAGCCCCAGATTCTATGTTGTCCTGGAGAGCTTGCAGAGCACTGGGGAAAGGCAGGCAGAGAATTCCCTGCTAGCACCTTCTCTGTGCCTGGGAAGCAGGAGTGTTCACATTGCTTCGCAAGAATCGCTTTTGTGCAGAAAACACTAACACTTGTTCAGAAGGAAAGAAAGCACAGAGCCCCAGATTTTATGTTGTCCTGGAGAGCTTGCAGAGCACTGGGGAAAGGCAGGCAGAGAATTCCTTGCTAGCACCTTCTCTGTGCCTGGGAAGCAGAAGTGTTCACATTGCTTCGCAGAATCGCTTTTGTGCAGAAAACAGTAACACTTGTTCAGAAGGAAAGAAAGCACAGAGCCCCAGATTTTATGTTGTCCTGGAGAGCTTGCAGAGCACTGGGGAAAGGCTGGCAGAGAATTTCTTGCTAGCACCTTCTCTGTCCCTGGGAAGCAGAAGTGTTCACATTGCTTCGCAAGAATCGCTTTTGTGCAGAAAACACTAACACTTGTTCAGAAGGAAAGAAAGCACAGAGCCCCAGATTCTATGTTGTCCTGGAGAGCTTGCAGAGCACTGGGGAAAGGCAGGCAGAGAATTCCCTGATATCACCTTCTCTGTGCCTGTTCACATTGCTTCGCAGAATCGCTTTTGTGCAGAAAACAGTAACACTTGTTCAGAAGGAAAGAAAGCACAGAGCCCCAGATTCTATGTTGTCCTGGAGAGCTTGCAGAGCACTGGGGAAAGGCAGGCAGAGAATTCCCTGATAGCACCTTCTCTGTGCCTGGGAAGCAGAAGTGCTCACATTGCTTCGCAAGAATCGCTTTTGTGCAGAAAACAGTAACACTTGTTCAGAAGGAAAGAAAGCACAGAGCCCCAGATTTTATGTTGTCCTGGAGAGCTTGCAGAGCACTGGGGAAAGGCAGGCAGAGAATTCCCTGATAGCACCTTCTCTGTGCCTGTTCACATTGCTTCGCAGAATCGCTTTTGTGCAGAAAACAGTAACACTTGTTCAGAAGGAAAGAAAGCACAGAGCCCCAGATTTTATGTTGTCCTGGAGAGCTTGCAGAGCACTGGGGAAAGGCAGGCAGAGAATTCCTTGCTAGCACCTTCTCTGTGCCTGGGAAGCAGAAGTGTTCACATTGCTTCGCAGAATCGCTTTTGTGCAGAAAACAGTAACACTTGTTCAGAAGGAAAGAAAGCACAGAGCCCCAGATTTTACATTATCCTGGAGAGCTTGCAGAGCACTGGGGAAAGGCAGGCAGAGAATTCCCTGATAGCACCTTCTCTGTGCCTGTTCACATTGCTTCGCAGAATCGCTTTTGTGCAGAAAACAGTAACACTTGTTCAGAAGGAAAGAAAGCACAGAGCCCCAGATTTTATGTTGTCCTGGAGAGCTTGCAGAGCACTGGGGAAAGGCAGGCAGAGAATTCCCTGATAGCACCTTCTCTGTGCCTGTTCACATTGCTTCGCAGAATCGCTTTTGTGCAGAAAACAGTAACACTTGTTCAGAAGGAAAGAAAGCACAGAGCCCCAGATTTTATGTTGTCCTGGAGAGCTTGCAGAGCACTGGGGAAAGGCAGGCAGAGAATTCCTTGCTAGCACCTTCTCTGTGCCTGGGAAGCAGAAGTGATCACATTCCTTCGCATAATCGCTTTTGTGCAGAAAACACTAACACTTGTTCAGAAGGAAAGAAAGCACAGAGCCCCAGATTCTATGTTGTCCTGGAGAGCTTGCAGAGCACTGGGGAAAGGCTGGCAGAGAATTCCTTGCTAGCACCTTCTCTGTGCCTGGGAAGCAGAAGTGTTCACATTGCTTCGCAAGAATCGCTTTTGTGCAGAAAACACTAACACTTGTTCAGAAGGAAAGAAAGCACAGAGCCCCAGATTCTATGTTGTCCTGGAGAGCTTGCAGAGCACTGGGGAAAGGCAGGCAGAGAATTCCCTGATAGCACCTTCTCTGTGCCTGTTCACATTGCTTCGCAGAATCGCTTTTGTGCAGAAAACAGTAACAGTTGTTCAGAAGGAAAGAAAGCACAGAGCCCCAGATTCTATGTTGTCCTGGAGAGCTTGCAGAGCACTGGGGAAAGGCAGGCAGAGAATTCCCTGCTAGCACCTTCTCTGTGCCTGGGAAGCAGAAGTGTTCACATTGCTTCGCAAGAATCGCTTTTGTGCAGAAAACAGTAACACTTGTTCAGAAGGAAAGAAAGCACAGAGCCCCAGATTTTATGTTGTCCTGGAGAGCTTGCAGAGCACTGGGGAAAGGCAGGCAGAGAATTCCTTGCTAGCACCTTCTCTGTGCCTGGGAAGCAGAAGTGTTCACATTGCTTCGCAGAATCGCTTTTGTGCAGAAAACAGTAACACTTGTTCAGAAGGAAAGAAAGCACAGAGCCCCAGATTTTACATTATCCTGGAGAGCTTGCAGAGCACTGGGGAAAGGCAGGCAGAGAATTCCCTGATAGCACCTTCTCTGTGCCTGTTCACATTGCTTCGCAGAATCGCTTTTGTGCAGAAAACAGTAACACTTGTTCAGAAGGAAAGAAAGCACAGAGCCCCAGATTTTATGTTGTCCTGGAGAGCTTGCAGAGCACTGGGGAAAGGCAGGCAGAGAATTCCCTGATAGCACCTTCTCTGTGCCTGTTCACATTGCTTCGCAGAATCGCTTTTGTGCAGAAAACAGTAACACTTGTTCAGAAGGAAAGAAAGCACAGAGCCCCAGATTTTATGTTGTCCTGGAGAGCTTGCAGAGCACTGGGGAAAGGCAGGCAGAGAATTCCTTGCTAGCACCTTCTCTAGGCCTGGGAAGCAGAAGTGATCACATTCCTTCGCATAATCGCTTTTGTGCAGAAAACACTAACACTTGTTCAGAAGGAAAGAAAGCACAGAGCCCCAGATTTTATGTTGTCCTGGAGAGCTTGCAGAGCACTGGGGAAAGGCTGGCAGAGAATTCCTTGCTAGCACCTTCTCTGTGCCTGGGAAGCAGAAGTGTTCACATTGCTTCGCAAGAATCGCTTTTGTGCAGAAAACACTAACACTTGTTCAGAAGGAAAGAAAGCACAGAGCCCCAGATTCTATGTTGTCCTGGAGAGCTTGCAGAGCACTGGGGAAAGGCAGGCAGAGAATTCCCTGATAGCACCTTCTCTGTGCCTGTTCACATTGCTTCGCAGAATCGCTTTTGTGCAGAAAACAGTAACAGTTGTTCAGAAGGAAAGAAAGCACAGAGCCCCAGATTCTATGTTGTCCTGGAGAGCTTGCAGAGCACTGGGGAAAGGCAGGCAGAGAATTCCCTGCTAGCACCTTCTCTGTGCCTGGGAAGCAGAAGTGTTCACATTGCTTCGCAAGAATCGCTTTTGTGCAGAAAACAGTAACACTTGTTCAGAAGGAAAGAAAGCACAGAGCCCCAGATTTTATGTTGTCCTGGAGAGCTTGCAGAGCACTGGGGAAAGGCAGGCAGAGAATTCCTTGCTAGCACCTTCTCTGTGCCTGGGAAGCAGAAGTGTTCACATTGCTTCGCAGAATCGCTTTTGTGCAGAAAACAGTAACACTTGTTCAGAAGGAAAGAAAGCACAGAGCCCCAGATTTTATGTTGTCCTGGAGAGCTTGCAGAGCACTGGGGAAATGCAGGCAGAGAATTCCCTGCTAGCACCTTCTCTGTGCCTGGGAAGCAGAAGTGTTCACATTGCTTCGCAAGAATCGCTTTTGTGCAGAAAACACTAACACTTGTTCAGAAGGAAAGAAAGCACAGAGCCCCAGATTTTATGTTGTCCTCGAGAGCTTGCAGAGCACTGGGGAAAGGCAGGCAGAGAATTCCCTGATAGCACCTTCTCTGTGCCTGTTCACATTGCTTCGCAAGAATCGCTTTTGTGCAGAAAACAGTAACACTTGTTCAGAAGGAAAGAAAGCACAGAGCCCCAGATTTTATGTTGTCCTGGAGAGCTTGCAGAGCACTGGGGAAAGGCAGGCAGAGAATTCCTTGCTAGCACCTTCTCTGTGCCTGGGAAGCAGAAGTGATCACATTCCTTCGCATAATCGCTTTTGTGCAGAAAACACTAACACTTGTTCAGAAGGAAAGAAAGCACAGAGCCCCAGATTTGCTGTTGTTCTGGAGAGCTTGCAGAGCACTGGGGAAAGGCAGGCAGAGAATTCCCTGATAGCACCTTCTCTGTGCCTGGGAAGCAGAAGTGTTCACATTGCTTCGCAAGAATCGCTTTTGTGCAGAAAACACTAACACTTGTTCAGAAGGAAAGAAAGCACAGAGCCCCAGATTCTATGTTGTCCTGGAGAGCTTGCTGAGCACTGGGGAAAGGCAGGCAGAGAATTCCTTGCTAGCACCTTCTCTGTGCCTGGGAAGCAGAAGTGTTCACATTGCTTCGCAGAATCGCTTTTGTGCAGAAAACAGTAACACTTGTTCAGAAGGAAAGAAAGCACAGAGCCCCAGATTCTATGTTGTCCTGGAGAGCTTGCAGAGCACTGGGGAAAGGCAGGCAGAGAATTCCCTGATAGCACCTTCTCTGTGCCTGTTCACATTGCTTCGCAGAATCGCTTTTGTGCAGAAAACATTAACACTTGTTCAGAAGGAAAGAAAGCACAGAGCCCCAGATTCTATGTTGTCCTGGAGAGCTTGCTGAGCACTGGGGAAAGGCAGGCAGAGAATTCCTTGCTAGCACCTTCTCTGTGCCTGGGAAGCAGAAGTGTTCACATTGCTTCGCAGAATCGCTTTTGTGCAGAAAACAGTAACACTTGTTCAGAAGGAAAGAAAGCACAGAGCCCCAGATTCTATGTTGTCCTGGAGAGCTTGCAGAGCACCGGGGAAAGGCAGGCAGAGAATTCCCTGATAGCACCTTCTCTGTGCCTGTTCACATTGCTTCGCAGAATCGCTTTTGTGCAGAAAACAGTAACACTTGTTCAGAAGGAAAGAAAGCACAGAGCCCCAGATTCTATGTTGTCCTGGAGAGCTTGCAGAGCACTGGGGAAAGGCAGGCAGAGAATTCCCTGCTAGCACCTTCTCTGTGCCTGGGAAGCAGGAGTGTTCACATTGCTTCGCAAGAATCGCTTTTGTGCAGAAAACACTAACACTTGTTCAGAAGGAAAGAAAGCACAGAGCCCCAGATTTTATGTTGTCCTGGAGAGCTTGCAGAGCACTGGGGAAAGGCAGGCAGAGAATTCCTTGCTAGCACCTTCTCTGTGCCTGGGAAGCAGAAGTGTTCACATTGCTTCGCAGAATCGCTTTTGTGCAGAAAACAGTAACACTTGTTCAGAAGGAAAGAAAGCACAGAGCCCCAGATTTTATGTTGTCCTGGAGAGCTTGCAGAGCACTGGGGAAAGGCTGGCAGAGAATTTCTTGCTAGCACCTTCTCTGTCCCTGGGAAGCAGAAGTGTTCACATTGCTTCGCAAGAATCGCTTTTGTGCAGAAAACACTAACACTTGTTCAGAAGGAAAGAAAGCACAGAGCCCCAGATTCTATGTTGTCCTGGAGAGCTTGCAGAGCACTGGGGAAAGGCAGGCAGAGAATTCCCTGATATCACCTTCTCTGTGCCTGTTCACATTGCTTCGCAGAATCGCTTTTGTGCAGAAAACAGTAACACTTGTTCAGAAGGAAAGAAAGCACAGAGCCCCAGATTCTATGTTGTCCTGGAGAGCTTGCAGAGCACTGGGGAAAGGCAGGCAGAGAATTCCCTGATAGCACCTTCTCTGTGCCTGGGAAGCAGAAGTGTTCACATTGCTTCGCAAGAATCGCTTTTGTGCAGAAAACAGTAACACTTGTTCAGAAGGAAAGAAAGCACAGAGCCCCAGATTTTATGTTGTCCTGGAGAGCTTGCAGAGCACTGGGGAAAGGCAGGCAGAGAATTCCCTGATAGCACCTTCTCTGTGCCTGTTCACATTGCTTCGCAGAATCGCTTTTGTGCAGAAAACAGTAACACTTGTTCAGAAGGAAAGAAAGCACAGAGCCCCAGATTTTATGTTGTCCTGGAGAGCTTGCAGAGCACTGGGGAAAGGCAGGCAGAGAATTCCTTGCTAGCACCTTCTCTGTGCCTGGGAAGCAGAAGTGTTCACATTGCTTCGCAGAATCGCTTTTGTGCAGAAAACAGTAACACTTGTTCAGAAGGAAAGAAAGCACAGAGCCCCAGATTTTACATTATCCTGGAGAGCTTGCAGAGCACTGGGGAAAGGCAGGCAGAGAATTCCCTGATAGCACCTTCTCTGTGCCTGTTCACATTGCTTCGCAGAATCGCTTTTGTGCAGAAAACAGTAACACTTGTTCAGAAGGAAAGAAAGCACAGAGCCCCAGATTTTATGTTGTCCTGGAGAGCTTGCAGAGCACTGGGGAAAGGCAGGCAGAGAATTCCCTGATAGCACCTTCTCTGTGCCTGTTCACATTGCTTCGCAGAATCGCTTTTGTGCAGAAAACAGTAACACTTGTTCAGAAGGAAAGAAAGCACAGAGCCCCAGATTTTATGTTGTCCTGGAGAGCTTGCAGAGCACTGGGGAAAGGCAGGCAGAGAATTCCTTGCTAGCACCTTCTCTGTGCCTGGGAAGCAGAAGTGATCACATTCCTTCGCATAATCGCTTTTGTGCAGAAAACACTAACACTTGTTCAGAAGGAAAGAAAGCACAGAGCCCCAGATTTTATGTTGTCCTGGAGAGCTTGCAGAGCACTGGGGAAAGGCTGGCAGAGAATTCCTTGCTAGCACCTTCTCTGTGCCTGGGAAGCAGAAGTGTTCACATTGCTTCGCAAGAATCGCTTTTGTGCAGAAAACACTAACACTTGTTCAGAAGGAAAGCACAGAGCCCCAGATTCTATGTTGTCCTGGAGAGCTTGCAGAGCACTGGGGAAAGGCAGGCAGAGAATTCCCTGATAGCACCTTCTCTGTGCCTGTTCACATTGCTTCGCAGAATCGCTTTTGTGCAGAAAACAGTAACAGTTGTTCAGAAGGAAAGAAAGCACAGAGCCCCAGATTCTATGTTGTCCTGGAGAGCTTGCAGAGCACTGGGGAAAGGCAGGCAGAGAATTCCCTGCTAGCACCTTCTCTGTGCCTGGGAAGCAGAAGTGTTCACATTGCTTCGCAAGAATCGCTTTTGTGCAGAAAACAGTAACACTTGTTCAGAAGGAAAGAAAGCACAGAGCCCCAGATTTTATGTTGTCCTGGAGAGCTTGCAGAGCACTGGGGAAAGGCAGGCAGAGAATTCCTTGCTAGCACCTTCTCTGTGCCTGGGAAGCAGAAGTGTTCACATTGCTTCGCAGAATCGCTTTTGTGCAGAAAACAGTAACACTTGTTCAGAAGGAAAGAAAGCACAGAGCCCCAGATTTTACATTATCCTGGAGAGCTTGCAGAGCACTGGGGAAAGGCAGGCAGAGAATTCCCTGATAGCACCTTCTCTGTGCCTGTTCACATTGCTTCGCAGAATCGCTTTTGTGCAGAAAACAGTAACACTTGTTCAGAAGGAAAGAAAGCACAGAGCCCCAGATTTTATGTTGTCCTGGAGAGCTTGCAGAGCACTGGGGAAAGGCAGGCAGAGAATTCCCTGATAGCACCTTCTCTGTGCCTGTTCACATTGCTTCGCAGAATCGCTTTTGTGCAGAAAACAGTAACACTTGTTCAGAAGGAAAGAAAGCACAGAGCCCCAGATTTTATGTTGTCCTGGAGAGCTTGCAGAGCACTGGGGAAAGGCAGGCAGAGAATTCCTTGCTAGCACCTTCTCTGTGCCTGGGAAGCAGAAGTGATCACATTCCTTCGCATAATCGCTTTTGTGCAGAAAACACTAACACTTGTTCAGAAGGAAAGAAAGCACAGAGCCCCAGATTTTATGTTGTCCTGGAGAGCTTGCAGAGCACTGGGGAAAGGCTGGCAGAGAATTCCTTGCTAGCACCTTCTCTGTGCCTGGGAAGCAGAAGTGTTCACATTGCTTCGCAAGAATCGCTTTTGTGCAGAAAACACTAACACTTGTTCAGAAGGAAAGAAAGCACAGAGCCCCAGATTCTATGTTGTCCTGGAGAGCTTGCAGAGCACTGGGGAAAGGCAGGCAGAGAATTCCCTGATAGCACCTTCTCTGTGCCTGTTCACATTGCTTCGCAGAATCGCTTTTGTGCAGAAAACAGTAACACTTGTTCAGAACGAAAGAAAGCACAGAGCCCCAGATTCTATGTTGTCCTGGAGAGCTTGCAGAGCACTGGGGAAAGGCAGGCAGAGAATTCCCTGCTAGCACCTTCTCTGTGCCTGGGAAGCAGAAGTGTTCACATTGCTTCGCAAGAATCGCTTTTGTGCAGAAAACAGTAACACTTGTTCAGAAGGAAAGAAAGCACAGAGCCCCAGATTTTATGTTGTCCTGGAGAGCTTGCAGAGCACTGGGGAAAGGCAGGCAGAGAATTCCTTGCTAGCACCTTCTCTGTGCCTGGGAAGCAGAAGTGTTCACATTGCTTCGCAGAATCGCTTTTGTGCAGAAAACAGTAACACTTGTTCAGAAGGAAAGAAAGCACAGAGCCCCAGATTCTATGTTGTCCTGGAGAGCTTGCAGAGCACTGGGGAAAGGCAGGCAGAGAATTCCCTGCTAGCACCTTCTCTGTGCCTGGGAAGCAGAAGTGTTCACATTGCTTCGCAAGAATCGCTTTTGTGCAGAAAACACTAACACTTGTTCAGAAGGAAAGAAAGCACAGAGCCCCAGATTTTATGTTGTCCTCGAGAGCTTGCAGAGCACTGGGGAAAGGCAGGCAGAGAATTCCCTGATAGCACCTTCTCTGTGCCTGTTCACATTGCTTCGCAAGAATCGCTTTTGTGCAGAAAACAGTAACACTTGTTCAGAAGGAAAGAAAGCACAGAGCCCCAGATTTTATGTTGTCCTGGAGAGCTTGCAGAGCACTGGGGAAAGGCAGGCAGAGAATTCCCTGCTAGCACCTTCTCTGTGCCTGTTCACATTGCTTCGCAGAATCGCTTTTGTGCAGAAAACAGTAACACTTGTTCAGAAGGAAAGAAAGCACAGAGCCCCAGATTCTATGTTGTCCTGGAGAGCTTGCAGAGCACTGGGGAAAGGCAGGCAGAGAATTCCCTGATAGCACCTTCTCTGTGCCTGGGAAGCAGAAGTGTTCACATTGCTTCGCAAGAATCGCTTTTGTGCAGAAAACACTAACACTTGTTCAGAAGGAAAGAAAGCACAGAGCCCCAGATTCTATGTTGTCCTGGAGAGCTTGCTGAGCACTGGGGAAAGGCAGGCAGAGAATTCCTTGCTAGCACCTTCTCTGTGCCTGGGAAGCAGAAGTGTTCACATTGCTTCGCAGAATCGCTTTTGTGCAGAAAACAGTAACACTTGTTCAGAAGGAAAGAAAGCACAGAGCCCCAGATTCTATGTTGTCCTGGAGAGCTTGCAGAGCACTGGGGAAAGGCAGGCAGAGAATTCCCTGATAGCACCTTCTCTGTGCCTGTTCACATTGCTTCGCAGAATCGCTTTTGTGCAGAAAACATTAACACTTGTTCAGAAGGAAAGAAAGCACAGAGCCCCAGATTCTATGTTGTCCTGGAGAGCTTGCTGAGCACTGGGGAAAGGCAGGCAGAGAATTCCTTGCTAGCACCTTCTCTGTGCCTGGGAAGCAGAAGTGTTCACATTGCTTCGCAGAATCGCTTTTGTGCAGAAAACAGTAACACTTGTTCAGAAGGAAAGAAAGCACAGAGCCCCAGATTCTATGTTGTCCTGGAGAGCTTGCAGAGCACCGGGGAAAGGCAGGCAGAGAATTCCCTGATAGCACCTTCTCTGTGCCTGTTCACATTGCTTCGCAGAATCGCTTTTGTTCAGAAAACAGTAACACTTGTTCAGAAGGAAAGAAAGCACAGAGCCCCAGATTCTATGTTGTCCTGGAGAGCTTGCAGAGCACTGGGGAAAGGGAGGCAGAGAATTCCCTGCTAGCACCTTCTCTGTGCCTGGGAAGCAGAAGTGTTCACATTGCTTCGCAAGAATCGCTTTTGTGCAGAAAACACTAACACTTGTTCAGAAGGAAAGAAAGCACAGAGCCCCAGATTTTATGTTGTCCTGGAGAGCTTGCAGAGCACTGGGGAAAGGCAGGCAGAGAAATCCTTGCTAGCACCTTCTCTGTGCCTGGGAAGCAGAAGTGTTCACATTGCTTCGCAAGAATCGCTTTTGTGCAGAAAACACTAACACTTGTTCAGAAGGAAAGAAAGCACAGAGCCCCAGATTTTATGTTGTCCTGGAGAGCTTGCAGAGCACTGGGGAAAGGCAGGCAGAGAATTCCCTGATAGCACCTTCTCTGTGCCTGTTCACATTGCTTCGCAGAATCGCTTTTGTGCAGAAAACAGTAACACTTGTTCAGAAGGAAAGAAAGCACAGAGCCCCAGATTTTATGTTGTCCTGGAGAGCTTGCAGAGCACTGGGGAAAGGCAGGCAGAGAATTCCTTGCTAGCACCTTCTCTGTGCCTGGGAAGCAGAAGTGATCACATTCCTTCGCATAATCGCTTTTGTGCAGAAAACACTAACACTTGTTCAGAAGGAAAGAAAGCACAGAGCCCCAGATTTTATGTTGTCCTGGAGAGCTTGCAGAGCACTGGGGAAAGGCTGGCAGAGAATTCCTTGCTAGCACCTTCTCTGTGCCTGGGAAGCAGAAGTGTTCACATTGCTTCGCAAGAATCGCTTTTGTGCAGAAAACACTAACACTTGTTCAGAAGGAAAGAAAGCACAGAGCCCCAGATTCTATGTTGTCCTGGAGAGCTTGCAGAGCACTGGGGAAAGGCAGGCAGAGAATTCCCTGATAGCACCTTCTCTGTGCCTGTTCACATTGCTTCGCAGAATCGCTTTTGTGCAGAAAACAGTAACAGTTGTTCAGAAGGAAAGAAAGCACAGAGCCCCAGATTCTATGTTGTCCTGGAGAGCTTGCAGAGCACTGGGGAAAGGCAGGCAGAGAATTCCCTGCTAGCACCTTCTCTGTGCCTGGGAAGCAGAAGTGTTCACATTGCTTCGCAGAATCGCTTTTGTGCAGAAAACAGTAACACTTGTTCAGAAGGAAAGAAAGCACAGAGCCCCAGATTTTATGTTGTCCTGGAGAGCTTGCAGAGCACTGGGGAAATGCAGGCAGAGAATTCCCTGCTAGCACCTTCTCTGTGCCTGGGAAGCAGAAGTGTTCACATTGCTTCGCAA
Organism: Strix aluco; assembly: GCF_031877795.1. Lineage (NCBI taxonomy): Eukaryota > Metazoa > Chordata > Aves > Strigiformes > Strigidae > Strix > Strix aluco. The sequence goes on from NW_027436584.1 coordinate 710,814, forward strand.
GAATCGCTTTTGTGCAGAAAACACTAACACTTGTTCAGAAGGAAAGAAAGCACAGAGCCCCAGATTCTATGTTGTCCTGGAGAGCTTGCAGAGCACTGGGGAAAGGCAGGCAGAGAATTCCCTGATAGCACCTTCTCTGTGCCTGGGAAGCAGAAGTGTTCACATTGCTTCGCAAGAATCGCTTTTGTGCAGAAAACACTAACACTTGTTCAGAAGGAAAGAAAGCACAGAGCCCCAGATTCTATGTTGTCCTGGAGAGCTTGCTGAGCACTGGGGAAAGGCAGGCAGAGAATTCCTTGCTAGCACCTTCTCTGTGCCTGGGAAGCAGAAGTGTTCACATTGCTTCGCAGAATCGCTTTTGTGCAGAAAACAGTAACACTTGTTCAGAAGGAAAGAAAGCACAGAGCCCCAGATTCTATGTTGTCCTGGAGAGCTTGCAGAGCACTGGGGAAAGGCAGGCAGAGAATTCCCTGATAGCACCTTCTCTGTGCCTGTTCACATTGCTTCGCAGAATCGCTTTTGTGCAGAAAACATTAACACTTGTTCAGAAGGAAAGAAAGCACAGAGCCCCAGATTCTATGTTGTCCTGGAGAGCTTGCAGAGCACTGGGGAAAGGCAGGCAGAGAATTCCTTGCTAGCACCTTCTCTGTGCCTGGGAAGCAGAAGTGTTCACATTGCTTCGCAGAATCGCTTTTGTGCAGAAAACAGTAACACTTGTTCAGAAGGAAAGAAAGCACAGAGCCCCAGATTCTATGTTGTCCTGGAGAGCTTGCAGAGCACCGGGGAAAGGCAGGCAGAGAATTCCCTGATAGCACCTTCTCTGTGCCTGTTCACATTGCTTCGCAGAATCGCTTTTGTGCAGAAAACAGTAACACTTGTTCAGAAGGAAAGAAAGCACAGAGCCCCAGATTCTATGTTGTCCTGGAGAGCTTGCAGAGCACTGGGGAAAGGCAGGCAGAGAATTCCCTGCTAGCACCTTCTCTGTGCCTGGGAAGCAGGAGTGTTCACATTGCTTCGCAAGAATCGCTTTTGTGCAGAAAACACTAACACTTGTTCAGAAGGAAAGAAAGCACAGAGCCCCAGATTTTATGTTGTCCTGGAGAGCTTGCAGAGCACTGGGGAAAGGCAGGCAGAGAATTCCTTGCTAGCACCTTCTCTGTGCCTGGGAAGCAGAAGTGTTCACATTGCTTCGCAGAATCGCTTTTGTGCAGAAAACAGTAACACTTGTTCAGAAGGAAAGAAAGCACAGAGCCCCAGATTTTATGTTGTCCTGGAGAGCTTGCAGAGCACTGGGGAAAGGCTGGCAGAGAATTTCTTGCTAGCACCTTCTCTGTCCCTGGGAAGCAGAAGTGTTCACATTGCTTCGCAAGAATCGCTTTTGTGCAGAAAACACTAACACTTGTTCAGAAGGAAAGAAAGCACAGAGCCCCAGATTCTATGTTGTCCTGGAGAGCTTGCAGAGCACTGGGGAAAGGCAGGCAGAGAATTCCCTGATATCACCTTCTCTGTGCCTGTTCACATTGCTTCGCAGAATCGCTTTTGTGCAGAAAACAGTAACACTTGTTCAGAAGGAAAGAAAGCACAGAGCCCCAGATTCTATGTTGTCCTGGAGAGCTTGCAGAGCACTGGGGAAAGGCAGGCAGAGAATTCCCTGATAGCACCTTCTCTGTGCCTGGGAAGCAGAAGTGTTCACATTGCTTCGCAAGAATCGCTTTTGTGCAGAAAACAGTAACACTTGTTCAGAAGGAAAGAAAGCACAGAGCCCCAGATTTTGTGTTGTCCTGGAGAGCTTGCAGAGCACTGGGGAAAGGCAGGCAGAGAATTCCCTGATAGCACCTTCTCTGTGCCTGTTCACATTGCTTCGCAGAATCGCTTTTGTGCAGAAAACAGTAACACTTGTTCAGAAGGAAAGAAAGCACAGAGCCCCAGATTTTATGTTGTCCTGGAGAGCTTGCAGAGCACTGGGGAAAGGCAGGCAGAGAATTCCTTGCTAGCACCTTCTCTGTGCCTGGGAAGCAGAAGTGTTCACATTGCTTCGCAGAATCGCTTTTGTGCAGAAAACAGTAACACTTGTTCAGAAGGAAAGAAAGCACAGAGCCCCAGATTTTACATTATCCTGGAGAGCTTGCAGAGCACTGGGGAAAGGCAGGCAGAGAATTCCCTGATAGCACCTTCTCTGTGCCTGTTCACATTGCTTCGCAGAATCGCTTTTGTGCAGAAAACAGTAACACTTGTTCAGAAGGAAAGAAAGCACAGAGCCCCAGATTTTATGTTGTCCTGGAGAGCTTGCAGAGCACTGGGGAAAGGCAGGCAGAGAATTCCCTGATAGCACCTTCTCTGTGCCTGTTCACATTGCTTCGCAGAATCGCTTTTGTTCAGAAAACAGTAACACTTGTTCAGAAGGAAAGAAAGCACAGAGCCCCAGATTTTATGTTGTCCTCGAGAGCTTGCAGAGCACTGGGGAAAGGCAGGCAGAGAATTCCCTGCTAGCACCTTCTCTGTGCCTGGGAAGCAGAAGTGTTCACATTGCTTCGCAAGAATCGCTTTTGTGCAGAAAACACTAACACTTGTTCAGAAGGAAAGAAAGCACAGAGCCCCAGATTTTATGTTGTCCTCGAGAGCTTGCAGAGCACTGGGGAAAGGCAGGCAGAGAATTCCCTGCTAGCACCTTCTCTGTGCCTGTTCACATTGCTTCGCAAGAATCGCTTTTGTGCAGAAAACAGTAACACTTGTTCAGAAGGAAAGAAAGCACAGAGCCCCAGATTTTATGTTGTCCTGGAGAGCTTGCAGAGCACTGGGGAAAGGCAGGCAGAGAAATCCCTGATAGCACCTTCTCTGTGCCTGGGAAGCAGAAGTGTTCACATTGCTTCGCAAGAATCGCTTTTGTGCAGAAAACAGTAACACTTGTTCAGAACGAAAGAAAGCACAGAGCCCCAGATTTTATGTTGTCCTGGAGAGCTTGCAGAGCACTGGGGAAAGGCAGGCAGAGAATTCCCTGCTAGCACCTTCTCTGTGCCTGTTCACATTGCTTCGCAGAATCGCTTTTGTGCAGAAAACAGTAACACTTGTTCAGAAGGAAAGAAAGCACAGAGCCCCAGATTCTATGTTGTCCTGGAGAGCTTGCAGAGCACTGGGGAAAGGCAGGCAGAGAATTCCCTGATAGCACCTTCTCTGTGCCTGGGAAGCAGAAGTGTTCACATTGCTTCGCAAGAATCGCTTTTGTGCAGAAAACACTAACACTTGTTCAGAAGGAAAGAAAGCACAGAGCCCCAGATTCTATGTTGTCCTGGAGAGCTTGCTGAGCACTGGGGAAAGGCAGGCAGAGAATTCCTTGCTAGCACCTTCTCTGTGCCTGGGAAGCAGAAGTGTTCACATTGCTTCGCAGAATCGCTTTTGTGCAGAAAACAGTAACACTTGTTCAGAAGGAAAGAAAGCACAGAGCCCCAGATTCTATGTTGTCCTGGAGAGCTTGCAGAGCACTGGGGAAAGGCAGGCAGAGAATTCCCTGATAGCACCTTCTCTGTGCCTGTTCACATTGCTTCGCAGAATCGCTTTTGTGCAGAAAACATTAACACTTGTTCAGAAGGAAAGAAAGCACAGAGCCCCAGATTCTATGTTGTCCTGGAGAGCTTGCTGAGCACTGGGGAAAGGCAGGCAGAGAATTCCTTGCTAGCACCTTCTCTGTGCCTGGGAAGCAGAAGTGTTCACATTGCTTCGCAGAATCGCTTTTGTGCAGAAAACAGTAACACTTGTTCAGAAGGAAAGAAAGCACAGAGCCCCAGATTCTATGTTGTCCTGGAGAGCTTGCAGAGCACCGGGGAAAGGCAGGCAGAGAATTCCCTGATAGCACCTTCTCTGTGCCTGTTCACATTGCTTCGCAGAATCGCTTTTGTGCAGAAAACAGTAACACTTGTTCAGAAGGAAAGAAAGCACAGAGCCCCAGATTCTATGTTGTCCTGGAGAGCTTGCAGAGCACTGGGGAAAGGCAGGCAGAGAATTCCCTGCTAGCACCTTCTCTGTGCCTGGGAAGCAGGAGTGTTCACATTGCTTCGCAAGAATCGCTTTTGTGCAGAAAACACTAACACTTGTTCAGAAGGAAAGAAAGCACAGAGCCCCAGATTTTATGTTGTCCTGGAGAGCTTGCAGAGCACTGGGGAAAGGCAGGCAGAGAATTCCTTGCTAGCACCTTCTCTGTGCCTGGGAAGCAGAAGTGTTCACATTGCTTCGCAGAATCGCTTTTGTGCAGAAAACATTAACACTTGTTCAGAAGGAAAGAAAGCACAGAGCCCCAGATTTTATGTTGTCCTGGAGAGCTTGCAGAGCACTGGGGAAAGGCTGGCAGAGAATTTCTTGCTAGCACCTTCTCTGTGCCTGGGAAGCAGAAGTGTTCACATTGCTTCGCAAGAATCGCTTTTGTGCAGAAAACACTAACACTTGTTCAGAAGGAAAGAAAGCACAGAGCCCCAGATTCTATGTTGTCCTGGAGAGCTTGCAGAGCACTGGGGAAAGGCAGGCAGAGAATTCCCTGATATCACCTTCTCTGTGCCTGTTCACATTGCTTCGCAGAATCGCTTTTGTGCAGAAAACAGTAACACTTGTTCAGAAGGAAAGAAAGCACAGAGCCCCAGATTCTATGTTGTCCTGGAGAGCTTGCAGAGCACTGGGGAAAGGCAGGCAGAGAATTCCCTGCTAGCACCTTCTCTGTGCCTGGGAAGCAGAAGTGTTCACATTGCTTCGCAAGAATCGCTTTTGTGCAGAAAACAGTAACACTTGTTCAGAAGGAAAGAAAGCACAGAGCCCCAGATTTTATGTTGTCCTGGAGAGCTTGCAGAGCACTGGGGAAAGGCAGGCAGAGAATTCCCTGATAGCACCTTCTCTGTGCCTGTTCACATTGCTTCGCAGAATCGCTTTTGTGCAGAAAACACTAACACTTGTTCAGAAGGAAAGAAAGCACAGAGCCCCAGATTTTATGTTGTCCTGGAGAGCTTGCAGAGCACTGGGGAAAGGCAGGCAGAGAATTCCTTGCTAGCACCTTCTCTGTGCCTGGGAAGCAGAAGTGTTCACATTGCTTCGCAGAATCGCTTTTGTGCAGAAAAGAGTAACACTTGTTCAGAAGGAAAGAAAGCACAGAGCCCCAGATTTTACATTATCCTGGAGAGCTTGCAGAGCACTGGGGAAAGGCAGGCAGAGAATTCCCTGCTAGCACCTTCTCTGTGCCTGGGAAGCAGAAGTGTTCACATTGCTTCGCAAGAATCGCTTTTGTGCAGAAAACACTAACACTTGTTCAGAAGGAAAGAAAGCACAGAGCCCCAGATTTTATGTTGTCCTGGAGAGCTTGCAGAGCACTGGGGAAAGGCAGGCAGAGAATTCCCTGCTAGCACCTTCTCTGTGCCTGTTCACATTGCTTCGCAAGAATCGCTTTTGTGCAGAAAACAGTAACACTTGTTCAGAAGGAAAGAAAGCACAGAGCCCCAGATTTTATGTTGTCCTGGAGAGCTTGCAGAGCACTGGGGAAAGGCAGGCAGAGAATTCCCTGCTAGCACCTTCTCTGTGCCTGGGAAGCAGAAGTGTTCACATTGCTTCGCAAGAATCGCTTTTGTGCAGAAAACAGTAACACTTGTTCAGAAGGAAAGAAAGCACAGAGCCCCAGATTTTATGTTGTCCTGGAGAGCTTGCAGAGCACTGGGGAAAGGCAGGCAGAGAATTCCCTGCTAGCACCTTCTCTGTGCCTGTTTTATTGCTTCGCAGAATCGCTTTTGTGCAGAAAACAGTAACACTTGTTCAGAAGGAAAGAAAGCACAGAGCCCCAGATTCTATGTTGTCCTGGAGAGCTTGCAGAGCACTGGGGAAAGGCAGGCAGAGAATTCCCTGCTAGCACCTTCTCTGTGCCTGGGAAGCAGAAGTGTTCACATTGCTTCGCAAGAATCGCTTTTGTGCAGAAAACAGTAACACTTGTTCAGAAGGAAAGAAAGCACAGAGCCCCAGATTCTATGTTGTCCTGGAGAGCTTGCTGAGCACTGGGGAAAGGCAGGCAGAGAATTCCTTGCTAGCACCTTCTCTGTGCCTGGGAAGCAGAAGTGTTCACATTGCTTCGCAGAATCGCTTTTGTGCAGAAAACAGTAACACTTGTTCAGAACGAAAGAAAGCACAGAGCCCCAGATTCTATGTTGTCCTGGAGAGCTTGCAGAGCACTGGGGAAAGGCAGGCAGAGAATTCCCTGATAGCACCTTCTCTGTGCCTGTTCACATTGCTTCGCAGAATCGCTTTTGTGCAGAAAACATTAACACTTGTTCAGAAGGAAAGAAAGCACAGAGCCCCAGATTCTATGTTGTCCTGGAGAGCTTGCTGAGCACTGGGGAAAGGCAGGCAGAGAATTCCTTGCTAGCACCTTCTCTGTGCCTGGGAAGCAGAAGTGTTCACATTGCTTCGCAGAATCGCTTTTGTGCAGAAAACAGTAACACTTGTTCAGAAGGAAAGAAAGCACAGAGCCCCAGATTCTATGTTGTCCTGGAGAGCTTGCAGAGCACTGGGGAAAGGCAGGCAGAGAATTCCCTGATAGCACCTTCTCTGTGCCTGTTCACATTGCTTCGCAGAATCGCTTTTGTGCAGAAAACAGTAACACTTGTTCAGAAGGAAAGAAAGCACAGAGCCCCAGATTTTATGTTGTCCTGGAGAGCTTGCAGAGCACTGGGGAAAGGCAGGCAGAGAATTCCCTGATAGCACCTTCTCTGTGCCTGTTCACATTGCTTCGCAGAATCGCTTTTGTGCAGAAAACAGTAACACTTGTTCAGAAGGAAAGAAAGCACAGAGCCCCAGATTCTATGTTGTCCTGGAGAGCTTGCAGAGCACTGGGGAAAGGCAGGCAGAGAATTCCCTGCTAGCACCTTCTCTGTGCCTGGGAAGCAGGAGTGTTCACATTGCTTCGCAAGAATCGCTTTTGTGCAGAAAACACTAACACTTGTTCAGAAGGAAAGAAAGCACAGAGCCCCAGATTTTATGTTGTCCTGGAGAGCTTGCAGAGCACTGGGGAAAGGCAGGCAGAGAATTCCTTGCTAGCACCTTCTCTGTGCCTGGGAAGCAGAAGTGTTCACATTGCTTCGCAGAATCGCTTTTGTGCAGAAAACACTAACACTTGTTCAGAAGGAAAGAAAGCACAGAGCCCCAGATTTTATGTTGTCCTGGAGAGCTTGCAGAGCACTGGGGAAAGGCAGGCAGAGAATTCCCTGATAGCACCTTCTCTGTGCCTGTTCACATTGCTTCGCAGAATCGCTTTTGTGCAGAAAACAGTAACACTTGTTCAGAAGGAAAGAAAGCACAGAGCCCCAGATTCTATGTTGTCCTGGAGAGCTTGCAGAGCACTGGGGAAAGGCAGGCAGAGAATTCCCTGCTAGCACCTTCTCTGTGCCTGGGAAGCAGAAGTGTTCACATTGCTTCGCAAGAATCGCTTTTGTGCAGAAAACAGTAACACTTGTTCAGAAGGAAAGAAAGCACAGAGCCCCAGATTTTATGTTGTCCTGGAGAGCTTGCAGAGCACTGGGGAAAGGCAGGCAGAGAATTCCCTGCTAGCACCTTCTCTGTGCCTGCGAAGCAGAAGTGTTCACATTGCTTCGCAAGAATCGCTTTTGTGCAGAAAACATTAACACTTGTTCAGAAGGAAAGAAAGCACAGAGCCCCAGATTTTATGTTGTCCTGGAGAGCTTGCAGAGCACTGGGGAAAGGCAGGCAGAGAATTCCCTGATAGCACCTTCTCTGTGCCTGTTCACATTGCTTCGCAGAATCGCTTTTGTGCAGAAAACAGTAACACTTGTTCAGAAGGAAAGAAAGCACAGAGCCCCAGATTTTATGTTGTCCTGGAGAGCTTGCAGAGCACTGGGGAAAGGCAGGCAGAGAATTCCCTGATAGCACCTTCTCTGTGCCTGGGAAGCAGAAGTGTTCACATTGCTTCGCAGAATCGCTTTTGTGCAGAAAACACTAACACTTGTTCAGAAGGAAAGAAAGCACAGAGCCCCAGATTTTATGTTGTCCTGGAGAGCTTGCAGAGCACTGGGGAAAGGCTGGCAGAGAATTCCTTGCTAGCACCTTCTCTGTCCCTGGGAAGCAGAAGTGTTCACATTGCTTCGCAAGAATCGCTTTTGTGCAAAAAACACTAACACTTGTTCAGAAGGAAAGAAAGCACAGAGCCCCAGATTCTATGTTGTCCTGGAGAGCTTGCAGAGCACTGGGGAAAGGCAGGCAGAGAATTCCCTGATAGCACCTTCTCTGTGCCTGTTCACATTGCTTCGCAAGAATCGCTTTTGTGCAGAAAACAGTAACACTTGTTCAGAAGGAAAGAAAGCACAGAGCCCCAGATTCTATGTTGTCCTGGAGAGCTTGCAGAGCACTGGGGAAAGGCAGGCAGAGAATTCCCTGCTAGCACCTTCTCTGTGCCTGGGAAGCAGAAGTGTTCACATTGCTTCACAAGAATCGCTTTTGTGCAGAAAACAGTAACACTTGTTCAGAACGAAAGAAAGCACAGAGCCCCAGATTTTATGTTGTCCTGGAGAGCTTGCAGAGCACTGGGGAAAGGCAGGCAGAGAATTCCCTGATAGCACCTTCTCTGTGCCTGTTCACATTGCTTCGCAGAATCGCTTTTGTGCAGAAAACAGTAACACTTGTTCAGAACGAAAGAAAGCACAGAGCCCCAGATTTTATGTTGTCCTGGAGAGCTTGCAGAGCACTGGGGAAAGGCAGGCAGAGAATTCCCTGCTAGCACCTTCTCTGTGCCTGGGAAGCAGAAGTGTTCACATTGCTTCGCAAGAATCGCTTTTGTGCAGAAAACACTAACACTTGTTCAGAAGGAAAGAAAGCACAGAGCCCCAGATTTTATGTTGTCCTGGAGAGCTTGCAGAGCACTGGGGAAAGGCAGGCAGAGAATTCCCTGCTAGCACCTTCTCTGTGCCTGGGAAGCAGAAGTGTTCACATTGCTTCGCAGAATCGCTTTTGTGCAGAAAACAGTAACACTTGTTCAGAAGGAAAGAAAGCACAGAGCCCCAGATTCTATGTTGTCCTGGAGAGCTTGCAGAGCACTGGGGAAAGGCAGGCAGAGAATTCCCTGCTAGCACCTTCTCTGTGCCTGGGAAGCAGGAGTGTTCACATTGCTTCGCAAGAATCGCTTTTGTGCAGAAAACACTAACACTTGTTCAGAAGGAAAGAAAGCACAGAGCCCCAGATTTTATGTTGTCCTGGAGAGCTTGCAGAGCACTGGGGAAAGGCAGGCAGAGAATTCCTTGCTAGCACCTTCTCTGTGCCTGGGAAGCAGAAGTGTTCACATTGCTTCGCAGAATCGCTTTTGTGCAGAAAACACTAACACTTGTTCAGAAGGAAAGAAAGCACAGAGCCCCAGATTTTATGTTGTCCTGGAGAGCTTGCAGAGCACTGGGGAAAGGCAGGCAGAGAATTCCCTGATAGCACCTTCTCTGTGCCTGTTCACATTGCTTCGCAGAATCGCTTTTGTGCAGAAAACAGTAACACTTGTTCAGAAGGAAAGAAAGCACAGAGCCCCAGATTCTATGTTGTCCTGGAGAGCTTGCAGAGCACTGGGGAAAGGCAGGCAGAGAATTCCCTGCTAGCACCTTCTCTGTGCCTGGGAAGCAGAAGTGTTCACATTGCTTCGCAAGAATCGCTTTTGTGCAGAAAACAGTAACACTTGTTCAGAAGGAAAGAAAGCACAGAGCCCCAGATTTTATGTTGTCCTGGAGAGCTTGCAGAGCACTGGGGAAAGGCAGGCAGAGAATTCCCTGCTAGCACCTTCTCTGTGCCTGCGAAGCAGAAGTGTTCACATTGCTTCGCAAGAATCGCTTTTGTGCAGAAAACATTAACACTTGTTCAGAAGGAAAGAAAGCACAGAGCCCCAGATTTTATGTTGTCCTGGAGAGCTTGCAGAGCACTGGGGAAAGGCAGGCAGAGAATTCCCTGCTAGCACCTTCTCTGTGCCTGTTCACATTGCTTCGCAGAATCGCTTTTGTGCAGAAAACAGTAACACTTGTTCAGAAGGAAAGAAAGCACAGAGCCCCAGATTTTATGTTGTCCTGGAGAGCTTGCAGAGCACTGGGGAAAGGCAGGCAGAGAATTCCCTGATAGCACCTTCTCTGTGCCTGGGAAGCAGAAGTGTTCACATTGCTTCGCAGAATCGCTTTTGTGCAGAAAACACTAACACTTGTTCAGAAGGAAAGAAAGCACAGAGCCCCAGATTTTATGTTGTCCTGGAGAGCTTGCAGAGCACTGGGGAAAGGCTGGCAGAGAATTCCTTGCTAGCACCTTCTCTGTCCCTGGGAAGCAGAAGTGTTCACATTGCTTCGCAAGAATCGCTTTTGTGCAGAAAACACTAACACTTGTTCAGAAGGAAAGAAAGCACAGAGCCCCAGATTCTATGTTGTCCTGGAGAGCTTGCAGAGCACTGGGGAAAGGCAGGCAGAGAATTCCCTGATAGCACCTTCTCTGTGCCTGTTCACATTGCTTCGCAAGAATCGCTTTTGTGCAGAAAACAGTAACACTTGTTCAGAAGGAAAGAAAGCACAGAGCCCCAGATTCTATGTTGTCCTGGAGAGCTTGCAGAGCACTGGGGAAAGGCAGGCAGAGAATTCCCTGCTAGCACCTTCTCTGTGCCTGGGAAGCAGAAGTGTTCACATTGCTTCACAAGAATCGCTTTTGTGCAGAAAACAGTAACACTTGTTCAGAACGAAAGAAAGCACAGAGCCCCAGATTTTATGTTGTCCTGGAGAGCTTGCAGAGCACTGGGGAAAGGCAGGCAGAGAATTCCCTGATAGCACCTTCTCTGTGCCTGTTCACATTGCTTCGCAGAATCGCTTTTGTGCAGAAAACAGTAACACTTGTTCAGAACGAAAGAAAGCACAGAGCCCCAGATTTTATGTTGTCCTGGAGAGCTTGCAGAGCACTGGGGAAAGGCAGGCAGAGAATTCCCTGCTAGCACCTTCTCTGTGCCTGGGAAGCAGAAGTGTTCACATTGCTTCGCAAGAATCGCTTTTGTGCAGAAAACACTAACACTTGTTCAGAAGGAAAGAAAGCACAGAGCCCCAGATTTTATGTTGTCCTGGAGAGCTTGCAGAGCACTGGGGAAAGGCAGGCAGAGAATTCCCTGCTAGCACCTTCTCTGTGCCTGGGAAGCAGAAGTGTTCACATTGCTTCGCAAGAATCGCTTTTGTGCAGAAAACAGTAACACTTGTTCAGAACGAAAGAAAGCACAGAGCCCCAGATTTTATGTTGTCCTGGAGAGCTTGCAGAGCACTGGGGAAAGGCAGGCAGAGAATTCCCTGATAGCACCTTCTCTGTGCCTGTTCACATTGCTTCGCAGAATCGCTTTTGTGCAGAAAACAGTAACACTTGTTCAGAAGGAAAGAAAGCACAGAGCCCCAGATTTTATGTTGTCCTGGAGAGCTTTTAGAGCACTGGGAAAAGGCAGGCAGAGAATTCCCTGATAGCACCTTCTCTGTGCCTGGGAAGCAGAAGTGTTCACATTGCTTCGCAGAATCGCTTTTGTGCAGAAAACACTAACACTTGTTCAGAAGGAAAGAAAGCACAGAGCCCCAGATTTTATGTTGTCCTGGAGAGCTTGCAGAGCACTGGGGAAAGGCAGGCAGAGAATTCCCTGCTAGCACCTTCTCTGTGCCTGCGAAGCAGAAGTGTTCACATTGCTTCGCAAGAATCGCTTTTGTGCAGAAAACATTAACACTTGTTCAGAAGGAAAGAAAGCACAGAGCCCCAGATTTTATGTTGTCCTGGAGAGCTTGCAGAGCACTGGGGAAAGGCAGGCAGAGAATTCCCTGATAGCACCTTCTCTGTGCCTGTTCACATTGCTTCGCAGAATCGCTTTTGTGCAGAAAACAGTAACACTTGTTCAGAAGGAAAGAAAGCACAGAGCCCCAGATTTTATGTTGTCCTGGAGAGCTTTTAGAGCACTGGGAAAAGGCAGGCAGAGAATTCCCTGATAGCACCTTCTCTGTGCCTGGGAAGCAGAAGTGTTCACATTGCTTCGCAGAATCGCTTTTGTGCAGAAAACACTAACACTTGTTCAGAAGGAAAGAAAGCACAGAGCCCCAGATTTTATGTTGTCCTGGAGAGCTTGCAGAGCACTGGGGAAAGGCTGGCAGAGAATTCCTTGCTAGCACCTTCTCTGTCCCTGGGAAGCAGAAGTGTTCACATTGCTTCGCAAGAATCGCTTTTGTGCAGAAAACACTAACACTTGTTCAGAAGGAAAGAAAGCACAGAGCCCCAGATTCTATGTTGTCCTGGAGAGCTTGCAGAGCACTGGGGAAAGGCAGGCAGAGAATTCCCTGATAGCACCTTCTCTGTGCCTGTTCACATTGCTTCGCAAGAATCGCTTTTGTGCAGAAAACAGTAACACTTGTTCAGAAGGAAAGAAAGCACAGAGCCCCAGATTCTATGTTGTCCTGGAGAGCTTGCAGAGCACTGGGGAAAGGCAGGCAGAGAATTCCCTGCTAGCACCTTCTCTGTGCCTGGGAAGCAGAAGTGTTCACATTGCTTCGCAAGAATCGCTTTTGTGCAGAAAACAGTAACACTTGTTCAGAACGAAAGAAAGCACAGAGCCCCAGATTTTATGTTGTCCTGGAGAGCTTGCAGAGCACTGGGGAAAGGCAGGCAGAGAATTCCCTGATAGCACCTTCTCTGTGCCTGTTCACATTGCTTCGCAGAATCGCTTTTGTGCAGAAAACAGTAACACTTGTTCAGAACGAAAGAAAGCACAGAGCCCCAGATTCTATGTTGTCCTGGAGAGCTTGCAGAGCGCTGGGGAAAGGCAGGCAGAGAATTCCCTGCTAGCACCTTCTCTGTGCCTGGGAAGCAGAAGTGTTCACATTGCTTCGCAAGAATCGCTTTTGTGCAGAAAACACTAACACTTGTTCAGAAGGAAAGAAAGCACAGAGCCCCAGATTTTATGTTGTCCTGGAGAGCTTGCAGAGCACTGGGGAAAGGCAGGCAGAGAATTCCCTGCTAGCACCTTCTCTGTGCCTGGGAAGCAGAAGTGTTCACATTGCTTCGCAAGAATCGCTTTTGTGCAGAAAACAGTAACACTTGTTCAGAAGGAAAGAAAGCACAGAGCCCCAGATTCTATGTTGTCCTGGAGAGCTTGCAGAGCACTGGGGAAAGGCAGGCAGAGAATTCCCTGATAGCACCTTCTCTGTGCCTGTTCACATTGCTTCGCAGAATCGCTTTTGTGCAGAAAACAGTAACACTTGTTCAGAACGAAAGAAAGCACAGAGCCCCAGATTCTATGTTGTCCTGGAGAGCTTTTAGAGCACTGGGAAAAGGCAGGCAGAGAATTCCCTGCTAGCACCTTCTCTGTGCCTGGGAAGCAGAAGTGTTCACATTGCTTCGCAAGAATCGCTTTTGTGCAGAAAACACTAACACTTGTTCAGAAGGAAAGAAAGCACAGAGCCCCAGATTTTATGTTGTCCTGGAGAGCTTGCAGAGCACTGGGGAAAGGCAGGCAGAGAATTCCCTGCTAGCACCTTCTCTGTGCCTGGGAAGCAGAAGTGTTCACATTGCTTCGCAAGAATCGCTTTTGTGCAGAAAACAGTAACACTTGTTCAGAACGAAAGAAAGCACAGAGCCCCAGATTCTATGTTGTCCTGGAGAGCTTGCAGAGCACTGGGGAAAGGCAGGCAGAGAATTCCCTGATAGCACCTTCTCTGTGCCTGTTCACATTGCTTCGCAGAATCGCTTTTGTGCAGAAAACAGTAACACTTGTTCAGAACGAAAGAAAGCACAGAGCCCCAGATTCTATGTTGTCCTGGAGAGCTTGCAGAGCGCTGGGGAAAGGCAGGCAGAGAATTCCCTGCTAGCACCTTCTCTGTCCCTGGGAAGCAGAAGTGTTCACATTGCTTCGCAAGAATCGCTTTTGTGCAGAAAACACTAACACTTGTTCAGAAGGAAAGAAAGCACAGAGCCCCAGATTTTATGTTGTCCTGGAGAGCTTGCAGAGCACTGGGGAAAGGCAGGCAGAGAATTCCTTGCTAGCACCTTCTCTGTGCCTGGGAAGCAGAAGTGTTCACATTGCTTCGCAGAATCGCTTTTGTGCAGAAAACAGTAACACTTATTCAGAAGGAAAGAAAGCACAGAGCCCCAGATTCTATGTTGTCCTGGAGAGCTTGCAGAGCACTGGGGAAAGGCAGGCAGAGAATTCCCTGATAGCACCTTCTCTGTGCCTGTTCACATTGCTTCGCAGAATCGCTTTTGTGCAGAAAACATTAACACTTGTTCAGAAGGAAAGAAAGCACAGAGCCCCAGATTTTATGTTGTCCTGGAGAGCTTGCTGAGCACTGGGGAAAGGCAGGCAGAGAATTCCTTGCTAGCACCTTCTCTGTGCCTGGGAAGCAGAAGTGTTCACATTGCTTCGCAGAATCGCTTTTGTGCAGAAAACATTAACACTTGTTCAGAAGGAAAGAAAGCACAGAGCCCCAGATTCTATGTTGTCCTGGAGAGCTTGCAGAGCACTGGGGAAAGGCAGGCAGAGAATTCCCTGATAGCACCTTCTCTGTGCCTGTTCACATTGCTTCGCAGAATCGCTTTTGTGCAGAAAACAGTAACACTTGTTCAGAAGGAAAGAAAGCACAGAGCCCCAGATTCTATGTTGTCCTGGAGAGCTTGCAGAGCACTGGGGAAAGGCAGGCAGAGAATTCCCTGCTAGCACCTTCTCTGTGCCTGGGAAGCAGAAGTGTTCACATTGCTTCGCAAGAATCGCTTTTGTGCAGAAAACACTAACACTTGTTCAGAAGGAAAGAAAGCACAGAGCCCCAGATTTTATGTTGTCCTGGAGAGCTTGCAGAGCACTGGGGAAAGGCAGGCAGAGAATTCCCTGATAGCACCTTCTCTGTGCCTGTTCACATTGCTTCGCAGAATCGCTTTTGTGCAGAAAACAGTAACACTTGTTCAGAAGGAAAGAAAGCACAGAGCCCCAGATTCTATGTTGTCCTGGAGAGCTTGCAGAGCACTGGGGAAAGGCAGGCAGAGAATTCCCTGCTAGCACCTTCTCTGTGCCTGGGAAGCAGAAGTGTTCACATTGCTTCGCAAGAATCGCTTTTGTGCAGAAAACACTAACACTTGTTCAGAACGAAAGAAAGCACAGAGCCCCAGATTCTATGTTGTCCTGGAGAGCTTGCAGAGCACTGGGGAAAGGCAGGCAGAGAAGTCCCTGATAGCACCTTCTCTGTGCCTGTTCACATTGCTTCGCAGAATCGCTTTTGTGCAGAAAACAGTAACACTTGTTCAGAAGGAAAGAAAGCACAGAGCCCCAGATTCTATGTTGTCCTGGAGAGCTTGCAGAGCACTGGGGAAAGGCAGACAGAGAATTCCCTGATAGCACCTTCTCTGTGCCTGTTCACATTGCTTCGCAGAATCGCTTTTGTGCAGAAAACAGTAACACTTGTTCAGAACGAAAGAAAGCACAGAGCCCCAGATTCTATGTTGTCCTGGAGAGCTTGCAGAGCACTGGGGAAAGGCAGGCAGAGATTTCCCTGCTAGCACCTTCTCTGTGCCTGGGAAGCAGAAGTGTTCACATTGCTTCGCAAGAATCGCTTTTGTGCAGAAAACACTAACACTTGTTCAGAAGGAAAGAAAGCACAGAGCCCCAGATTTTATGTTGTCCTCGAGAGCTTGCAGAGCACTGGGGAAAGGCAGGCAGAGAATTCCCTGATAGCACCTTCTCTGTGCCTGTTCACATTGCTTCGCAGAATCGCTTTTGTGCAGAAAACAGTAACACTTGTTCAGAAGGAAAGAAAGCACAGAGCCCCAGATTCTATGTAGTCCTGGAGAGCTTGCAGAGCACTGGGGAAAGGCAGGCAGAGAAATCCTTGCTAGCACCTTCTCTGTGCCTGGGAAGCAGAAGTGTTCACATTGCTTCGCAAGAATCGCTTTTGTGCAGAAAACACTAACACTTGTTCAGAAGGAAAGAAAGCACAGAGCCCCAGATTTTATGTTGTCCTCGAGAGCTTGCAGAGCACTGGGGAAAGGCAGGCAGAGAATTCCCTGATAGCACCTTCTCTGTGCCTGTTCACATTGCTTCGCAGAATCGCTTTTGTGCAGAAAACAGTAACACTTGTTCAGAAGGAAAGAAAGCACAGAGCCCCAGATTTTATGTTGTCCTGGAGAGCTTGCAGTGCACTGGGGAAAGGCAGGCAGAGAATTCCTTGCTAGCACCTTCTCTGTCCCTGGGAAGCAGAAGTGTTCACATTGCTTCGCAAGAATCGCTTTTGTGCAGAAAACAGTAACACTTGTTCAGAAGGAAAGAAAGCACAGAGCCCCAGATTCTATGTTGTCCTGGAGAGCTTGCAGAGCACTGGGGAAAGGCAGGCAGAGAATTCCCTGATAGCACCTTCTCTGTGCCTGTTCACATTGCTTCGCAGAATCGCTTTTGTGCAGAAAACACTAACACTTGTTCAGAATGAAAGAAAGCACAGAGCCCCAGATTCTATGTTGTCCTGGAGAGCTTGCAGAGCACTGGGGAATGGCAGGCAGAGAATTCCCTGCTAGCGCCTTCTCTGTGCCTGGGAAGCAGAAGTGTTCACATTGCTTCGCAAGAATCGCCTTTGTGCAGAAAACACTAACACTTGTTCAGAACGAAAGAAAGCACAGAGCCCCAGATTTTATGTTGTCCTGGAGAGCTTGCAGAGCACTGGGGAAAGGCAGGCAGAGAATTCCCTGATAGCACCTTCTCTGTGCCTGTTCACATTGCTTCGCAGAATCGCTTTTGTGCAGAAAACAGTAACACTTGTTCAGAAGGAAAGAAAGCACAGAGCCCCAGATTTTATGTTGTCCTGGAGAACTTTTAGAGCACTGGGAAAAGGCAGGCAGAGAATTCCCTGCTAGCACCTTCTCTGTGCCTGGGAAGCAGAAGTGTTCACATTGCTTCGCAGAATCGCTTTTGTGCAGAAAACACTAACACTTGTTCAGAAGGAAAGAAAGCACAGAGCCCCAGATTTTATGTTGTCCTGGAGAGCTTGCAGAGCACTGGGGAAAGGCTGGCAGAGAATTCCTTGCTAGCACCTTCTCTGTCCCTGGGAAGCAGAAGTGTTCACATTGCTTCGCAAGAATCGCTTTTGTGCAGAAAACACTAACACTTGTTCAGAAGGAAAGAAAGCACAGAGCCCCAGATTCTATGTTGTCCTGGAGAGCTTGCAGAGCACTGGGGAAAGGCAGGCAGAGAATTCCCTGATAGCACCTTCTCTGTGCCTGTTCACATTGCTTCGCAGAATCGCTTTTGTGCAGAAAACAGTAACACTTGTTCAGAAGGAAAGAAAGCACAGAGCCCCAGATTTTATGTTGTCCTGGAGAGCTTGCAGAGCACTGGGGAAAGGCAGGCAGAGAATTCCCTGCTAGCACCTTCTCTGTGCCTGGGAAGCAGAAGTGTTCACATTGCTTCGCAAGAATGCTTTTGTGCAGAAAACAGTAACACTTGTTCAGAACGAAAGAAAGCACAGAGCCCCAGATTCTATG
The DNA here is from genome assembly GCF_031877795.1 of Strix aluco. NCBI lineage: Eukaryota > Metazoa > Chordata > Aves > Strigiformes > Strigidae > Strix > Strix aluco. The sequence goes on from NW_027436584.1 coordinate 728,319, forward strand.
TTGTCCTGGAGAGCTTGCAGAGCACTGGGGAAAGGCAGGCAGAGAATTCCCTGATAGCACCTTCTCTGTGCCTGTTCACATTGCTTCGCAGAATCACTTTTGTGCAGAAAACAGTAACACTTGTTCAGAACGAAAGAAAGCACAGAGCCCCAGATTCTATGTTGTCCTGGAGAGCTTGCAGAGCGCTGGGGAAAGGCAGGCAGAGAATTCCCTGCTAGCACCTTCTCTGTGCCTGGGAAGCAGAAGTGTTCACATTGCTTCGCAAGAATCGCTTTTGTGCAGAAAACACTAACACTTGTTCAGAAGGAAAGAAAGCACAGAGCCCCAGATTTTATGTTGTCCTGGAGAGCTTGCAGAGCACTGGGGAAAGGCAGGCAGAGAATTCCTTGCTAGCACCTTCTCTGTGCCTGGGAAGCAGAAGTGTTCACATTGCTTCGCAGAATCGCTTTTGTGCAGAAAACAGTAACACTTGTTCAGAAGGAAAGAAAGCACAGAGCCCCAGATTCTATGTTGTCCTGGAGAGCTTGCAGAGCACTGGGGAAAGGCAGGCAGAGAATTCCCTGATAGCACCTTCTCTGTGCCTGTTCACATTGCTTCGCAGAATCGCTTTTGTGCAGAAAACATTAACACTTGTTCAGAAGGAAAGAAAGCACAGAGCCCCAGATTCTATGTTGTCCTGGAGAGCTTGCTGAGCACTGGGGAAAGGCAGGCAGAGAATTCCTTGCTAGCACCTTCTCTGTGCCTGGGAAGCAGAAGTGTTCACATTGCTTCGCAGAATCGCTTTTGTGCAGAAAACAGTAACACTTGTTCAGAAGGAAAGAAAGCACAGAGCCCCAGATTCTATGTTGTCCTGGAGAGCTTGCAGAGCACTGGGGAAAGGCAGGCAGAGAATTCCCTGATAGCACCTTCTCTGTGCCTGTTTACATTGCTTCGCAGAATCGCTTTTGTGCAGAAAACAGTAACACTTGTTCAGAAGGAAAGAAAGCACAGAGCCCCAGATTCTATGTTGTCCTGGAGAGCTTGCAGAGCACTGGGGAAAGGCAGGCAGAGAATTCCCTGCTAGCACCTTCTCTGTGCCTGGGAAGCAGAAGTGTTCACATTGCTTCGCAAGAATCGCTTTTGTGCAGAAAACAGTAACACTTGTTCAGAAGGAAAGAAAGCACAGAGCCCCAGATTTTATGTTGTCCTGGAGAGCTTGCAGAGCACTGGGGAAAGGCAGGCAGAGAAATCCTTGCTAGCACCTTCTCTGTGCCTGGGAAGCAGAAGTGTTCACATTGCTTCGCAAGAATCGCTTTTGTGCAGAAAACACTAACACTTGTTCAGAAGGAAAGAAAGCACAGAGCCCCAGATTTTATGTTGTCCTCGAGAGCTTGCAGAGCACTGGGGAAAGGCAGGCAGAGAATTCCCTGATAGCACCTTCTCTGTGCCTGTTCACATTGCTTCGCAGAATCGCTTTTGTGCAGAAAACAGTAACACTTGTTCAGAAGGAAAGAAAGCACAGAGCCCCAGATTTTATGTTGTCCTGGAGAGCTTGCAGAGCACTGGGGAAAGGCAGGCAGAGAATTCCCTGCTAGCACCTTCTCTGTCCCTGGGAAGCAGAAGTGTTCACATTGCTTCGCAAGAATCGCTTTTGTGCAGAAAACAGTAACACTTGTTCAGAAGGAAAGAAAGCACAGAGCCCCAGATTCTATGTTGTCCTGGAGAGCTTGCAGAGCACTGGGGAAAGGCAGGCAGAGAATTCCCTAATAGCACCTTCTCTGTGCCTGTTCACATTGCTTCGCAGAATCGCTTTTGTGCAGAAAACACTAACACTTGTTCAGAATGAAAGAAAGCACAGAGCCCCAGATTCTATGTTGTCCTGGAGAGCTTGCAGAGCACTGGGGAATGGCAGGCAGAGAATTCCCTGCTAGCGCCTTCTCTGTGCCTGGGAAGCAGAAGTGTTCACATTGCTTCGCAAGAATCGCTTTTGTGCAGAAAACAGTAACACTTGTTCAGAAGGAAAGAAAGCACAGAGCCCCAGATTCTATGTTGTCCTGGAGAGCTTGCAGAGCACTGGGGAAAGGCAGGCAGAGAATTCCCTGATAGCACCTTCTCTGTGCCTGTTCACATTGCTTCGCAGAATCGCTTTTGTGCAGAAAACAGTAACACTTGTTCAGAAGGAAAGAAAGCACAGAGCCCCAGATTCTATGTTGTCCTGGAGAGCTTGCAGAGCACTGGGGAAAGGCAGGCAGAGAATTCCCTGATAGCACCTTCTCTGTGCCTGTTCACATTGCTTCGCAGAATCGCTTTTGTGCAGAAAACAGTAACACTTGTTCAGAACGAAAGAAAGCACAGAGCCCCAGATTCTATGTTGTCCTGGAGAGCTTGCAGAGCACTGGGGAAAGGCAGGCAGAGATTTCCCTGCTAGCACCTTCTCTGTGCCTGGGAAGCAGAAGTGTTCACATTGCTTCGCAAGAATCGCTTTTGTGCAGAAAACACTAACACTTGTTCAGAAGGAAAGAAAGCACAGAGCCCCAGATTTTATGTTGTCCTCGAGAGCTTGCAGAGCACTGGGGAAAGGCAGGCAGAGAATTCCCTGATAGCACCTTCTCTGTGCCTGTTCACATTGCTTCGCAGAATCGCTTTTGTGCAGAAAACACTAACACTTGTTCAGAATGAAAGAAAGCACAGAGCCCCAGATTCTATGTTGTCCTGGAGAGCTTGCAGAGCACTGGGGAATGGCAGGCAGAGAATTCCCTGCTAGCGCCTTCTCTGTGCCTGGGAAGCAGAAGTGTTCACATTGCTTCGCAAGAATCGCTTTTGTGCAGAAAACAGTAACACTTGTTCAGAACGAAAGAAAGCACAGAGCCCCAGATTCTATGTTGTCCTGGAGAGCTTGCAGATCACTGGGGAAAGGCAGGCAGAGAATTCCCTGATAGCACCTTCTCTGTGCCTGTTCACATTGCTTCGCAGAATCGCTTTTGTGCAGAAAACAGTAACACTTGTTCAGAAGGAAAGAAAGCACAGAGCCCCAGATTCTATGTTGTCCTGGAGAGCTTGCAGAGCACTGGGTAAGGCAGGCAGAGAATTCCCTGCTAGCACCTTCTCTGTGCCTGGGAAGCAGAAGTGTTCACATTGCTTCGCAGAATTGCCTTTGTGCAGAAAACACTAACACTTGTTCAGAACAAAAGAAAGCACAGAGCCTCAGATTTTATGTTGTCCTGGAGAGCTTGCAGAGCACTGGGGAAAGGCAGGCAGAGAATTCCCTGCTAGCACCTTCTCTGTGCCTGGGAAGCAGAAGTGTTCACATTGCTTCGCAGAATCGCTTTTCTGCAGAAAACACTATCACTTGTTCAGAACAAAAGAAAGCACAGAGCCCCAGATTTGCTGTTGTTCTGGAGAGCTTGCAGAGCACTGGGGAAAGGCAGGCAGAGAATTCCCTGCTAGCACCTTCTCTGTGCCTGGGAAGCAGAAGTGTTTACGTTGCTTCGCAGAATCGCCTTTGTGCAGAAAACACTAACACTTGTTCAGAACAAAAGAAAGCACAGAGCCCCAGATTTGCTGTTGTTCTGGAGAGCTTGCAGAGCACTGGGGAAAGGCAGGCAGAGAATTCCCTGCTAGCACCTTCTCTGTGCCTGGGAAGCAGAAGTGTTCACATTGCTTCGCAGAATCGCTTTTCTGCAGAAAACACTAGCACTTGTTCAGAACAAAAGAAAGCACAGAGCCCCAGATTTGCTGTTGTTCTGGAGAGCTTGCAGAGCACTGGGGAAAGGCAGGCAGAGAATTCCCTGCTAGCACCTTCTCTGTGCCTGGGAAGCAGAAGTGTTCACATTGCTTCGCAGAATCGCCTTTGTGCAGAAAACACTAACACTTGTTCAGAACAAAAGAAAGCACAGAGCCCCAGATTTGCTGTTGTTCTGGAGAGCTTGCAGAGCACTGGGGAAAGGCAGGCAGAGAATTCCCTGCTAGCACCTTCTCTGTGCCTGGGAAGCAGAAGTGTTCACATTAGTTCGCAGAATTGCCTTTGTGCAGAAAACACTAACACTTGTTCAGAACAAAAGAAAGCACAGAGCCCCAGATTTGCTGTTGTTCTGGAGAGCTTGCAGAGCACTGGGGAAAGGCAGGCAGAGAATTCCCTGCTAGCACCTTCTCTGTGCCTGGGAAGCAGAAGTGTTCACATTACTTCGCAGAATCGCTTTTGTGCAGAAAACACTAACAATTGTTCAGAACAAAAGAAAGCACAGAGCCTCAGATTTTATGTTGTTCTGGAGAGCTTGCAGAGCACTGGGGAAAGGTAGGCAGAGAATTCCCTGCTAGCACCTTCTCTGTGCCTGGGAAGCAGAAGTGTTCACATTACTTCGCAGAATCGCTTTTGTGCAGAAAACACTAACACTTGTTCAGAACAAAAGAAAGCACAGAGCCCCAGATTTGCTGTTGTTCTGGAGAGCTTGCAGAGCACTGGGGAAAGGCAGGCAGAGAATTCCCTGCTAGCACCTTGTCTGTGCCTGGGAAGCAGAAGTGTTCACATTGCTTCGCAGAATCGCCTTTGTGCAGAAAACACTAACACTTGTTCAGAACAAAAGAAAGCACAGAGCCCCAGATTTGATGTTGTCCTGGAGAGCTTGCAGAGCACTGGGGAAAGGCAGGCAGAGAATTCCCTGCTAGCACCTTCTCTGTGCCTGGGAAGCAGAAGTGTTCACATTACTTCGCAGAATCGCTTTTGTGCAGAAAACACTAACACTTGTTCAGAACAAAAGAAAGCACAGAGCCCCAGATTTGCTGTTGTTCTGGAGAGCTTGCAGAGCACTGGGGAAAGGTAGGCAGAGAATTCCCTGCTAGCACCTTCTCTGTGCCTGGGAAGCAGAAGTGTTCACATTACTTCGCAGAATCGCTTTTGTGCAGAAAACACTAACACTTGTTCAGAACAAAAGAAAGCACAGAGCCCCAGATTTGCTGTTGTTCTGGAGAGCTTGCAGAGCACTGGGGAAAGGCAGGCAGAGAATTCCCTGCTAGCACCTTCTCTGTGCCTGGGAAGCAGAAGTGTTCACATTACTTCGCAGAATCGCTTTTGTGCAGAAAACACTAACACTTGTTCAGAACAAAAGAAAGCACAGAGCCCCAGATTTGCTGTTGTTCTGGAGAGCTTGCAGAGCACTGGGGAAAGGCAGGCAGAGAATTCCCTGCTAGCACCTTCTCTGTGCCTGGGAAGCAGAAGTGTTCACATTGCTTCGCAGAATCGCCTTTGTGCAGAAAACACTAACACTTGTTCAGAACAAAAGAAAGCACAGAGCCCCAGATTTGCTGTTGTTCTGGAGAGCTTGCAGAGCACTGGGGAAAGGCAGGCAGAGAATTCCCTGTTAGCACCTTCTCTGTGCCTGGGAAGCAGCAGTGTTCACATTGCTTCGCAGAATCGCCTTTGTGCAGAAAACACTAACACTTGTTCAGAACAAAAGAAAGCACAGAGCCCCAGATTTGCTGTTGTTCTGGAGAGCTTGCAGAGCACTGGGGAAAGGCAGGCAGAGAATTCCCTGCTAGCACTTTCTCTGTGCCTGGGAAGCAGAAGTGTTCACATTGCTTCGCAGAATCGCCTTTGTGCAGAAAACACTAACACTTGTTCAGAACAAAAGAAAGCACAGAGCCCCAGATTTGCTGTTGTCCTGGAGAGCTTGCAGAGCACTGGGGAAAGGCAGGCAGAGAATTCCCTGCTAGCACCTTCTCTGTGCCTGGGAAGGAGAAGTGTTCACATTAGTTCGCAGAATCGCCTTTGTGCAGAAAACACTAACACTTGTTCAGAACAAAAGAAAGCACAGAGCCCCAGATTTGCTGTTGTTCTGGAGAGCTTGCAGAGCACTGGGGAAAGGCAGGCAGAGAATTCCCTGCTAGCACCTTCTCTGTGCCTGGGAAGCAGAAGTGTTCACATTAGTTCGCAGAATCGCCTTTGTGCAGAAAACACTAACACTTGTTCAGAACAAAAGAAAGCACAGAGCCCCAGATTTGCTGTTGTTCTGGAGAGCTTGCAGAGCACTGGGGAAAGGCAGGCAGAGAATTCCCTGCTAGCACCTTGTCTGTGCCTGGGAAGCAGAAGTGTTCACATTGCTTCGCAGAATCGCCTTTGTGCAGAAAACACTAACACTTGTTCAGAACAAAAGAAAGCACAGAGCCCCAGATTTGCTGTTGTCCTGGAGAGCTTGCAGAGCACTGGGGAAAGGCAGGCAGAGAATTCCCTGCTAGCACCTTCTCTGTGCCTGGGAAGCAGAAGTGTTCACATTGCTTCGCAGAATCGCTTTTCTGCAGAAAACACTAGCACTTGTTCAGAACAAAAGAAAGCACAGAGCCCCAGATTTGCTGTTGTTCTGGAGAGCTTGCAGAGCACTGGGGAAAGGCAGGCAGAGAATTCCCTGCTAGCACCTTCTCTGTGCCTGGGAAGCAGAAGTGTTCACATTGCTTCGCAGAATCGCCTTTGTGCAGAAAACACTAACACTTGTTCAGAACAAAAGAAAGCACAGAGCCCCAGATTTGCTGTTGTTCTGGAGAGCTTGCAGAGCACTGGGGAAAGGCAGGCAGAGAATTCCCTGCTAGCACCTTCTCTGTGCCTGGGAAGCAGAAGTGTTCACATTGCTTCGCAGAATCGCCTTTGTGCAGAAAACACTAACACTTGTTCAGAACAAAAGAAAGCACAGAGCCCCAGATTTGCTGTTGTTCTGGAGAGCTTGCAGAGCACTGGGGAAAGGCAGGCAGAGAATTCCCTGCTAGCACCTTCTCTGTGCCTGGGAAGCAGAAGTGTTCACATTACTTCGCAGAATCGCTTTTGTGCAGAAAACACTAACAATTGTTCAGAACAAAAGAAAGCACAGAGCCTCAGATTTTATGTTGTTCTGGAGAGCTTGCAGAGCACTGGGGAAAGGTAGGCAGAGAATTCCCTGCTAGCACCTTCTCTGTGCCTGGGAAGCAGAAGTGTTCACATTACTTCGCAGAATCGCTTTTGTGCAGAAAACACTAACACTTGTTCAGAACAAAAGAAAGCACAGAGCCCCAGATTTGCTGTTGTTCTGGAGAGCTTGCAGAGCACTGGGGAAAGGCAGGCAGAGAATTCCCTGCTAGCACCTTGTCTGTGCCTGGGAAGCAGAAGTGTTCACATTGCTTCGCAGAATCGCCTTTGTGCAGAAAACACTAACACTTGTTCAGAACAAAAGAAAGCACAGAGCCCCAGATTTGATGTTGTCCTGGAGAGCTTGCAGAGCACTGGGGAAAGGCAGGCAGAGAATTCCCTGCTAGCACCTTCTCTGTGCCTGGGAAGCAGAAGTGTTCACATTACTTCGCAGAATCGCTTTTGTGCAGAAAACACTAACACTTGTTCAGAACAAAAGAAAGCACAGAGCCCCAGATTTGCTGTTGTTCTGGAGAGCTTGCAGAGCACTGGGGAAAGGTAGGCAGAGAATTCCCTGCTAGCACCTTCTCTGTGCCTGGGAAGCAGAAGTGTTCACATTACTTCGCAGAATCGCTTTTGTGCAGAAAACACTAACACTTGTTCAGAACAAAAGAAAGCACAGAGCCCCAGATTTGCTGTTGTTCTGGAGAGCTTGCAGAGCACTGGGGAAAGGCAGGCAGAGAATTCCCTGATAGCACCTTCTCTGTGCCTGGGAAGCAGAAGTGTTCACATTACTTCGCAGAATCGCTTTTGTGCAGAAAACACTAACACTTGTTCAGAACAAAAGAAAGCACAGAGCCCCAGATTTGCTGTTGTTCTGGAGAGCTTGCAGAGCACTGGGGAAAGGCAGGCAGAGAATTCCCTGTTAGCACCTTCTCTGTGCCTGGGAAGCAGCAGTGTTCACATTGCTTCGCAGAATCGCCTTTGTGCAGAAAACACTAACACTTGTTCAGAACAAAAGAAAGCACAGAGCCCCAGATTTGCTGTTGTTCTGGAGAGCTTGCAGAGCACTGGGGAAAGGCAGGCAGAGAATTCCCTGCTAGCACCTTCTCTGTGCCTGGGAAGCAGAAGTGTTCACATTGCTTCGCAGAATCGCCTTTGTGCAGAAAACACTAACACTTGTTCAGAACAAAAGAAAGCACAGAGCCCCAGATTTGCTGTTGTCCTGGAGAGCTTGCAGAGCACTGGGGAAAGGCAGGCAGAGAATTCCCTGCTAGCACCTTCTCTGTGCCTGGGAAGCAGAAGTGTTCACATTAGTTCGCAGAATCGCCTTTGTGCAGAAAACACTAACACTTGTTCAGAACAAAAGAAAGCACAGAGCCCCAGATTTGCTGTTGTTCTGGAGAGCTTGCAGAGCACTGGGGAAAGGCAGGCAGAGAATTCCCTGCTAGCACCTTCTCTGTGCCTGGGAAGCAGAAGTGTTCACATTAGTTCGCAGAATCGCCTTTGTGCAGAAAACACTAACACTTGTTCAGAACAAAAGAAAGCACAGAGCCCCAGATTTGCTGTTGTTCTGGAGAGCTTGCAGAGCACTGGGGAAAGGCAGGCAGAGAATTCCCTGCTAGCACCTTGTCTGTGCCTGGGAAGCAGAAGTGTTCACATTGCTTCGCAGAATCGCCTTTGTGCAGAAAACACTAACACTTGTTCAGAACAAAAGAAAGCACAGAGCCCCAGATTTGCTGTTGTCCTGGAGAGCTTGCAGAGCACTGGGGAAAGGCAGGCAGAGAATTCCCTGCTAGCACCTTCTCTGTGCCTGGGAAGCAGAAGTGTTCACATTGCTTCGCAGAATCGCCTTTGTGCAGAAAACACTAACACTTGTTCAGAACAAAAGAAAGCACAGAGCCCCAGATTTGCTGTTGTCCTGGAGAGCTTGCAGAGCACTGGGGAAAGGCAGGCAGAGAATTCCCTGCTAGCACCTTCTCTGTGCCTGGGAAGCAGATGTGTTCACATTAGTTCGCAGAATCGCTTTTGTGCAGAAAACACTAACACTTGTTCAGAACAAAAGAAAGCACAGAGCCCCAGATTCTATGTTGTCCTGGAGAGCTTGCAGAGCACTGGGGAAAGGCAGGCAGAGAATTCCCTGTTAGCAGCTTCTCTGTGCCTGGGAAGCAGAAGTGTTCACATTGCTTCGCAGAATCGCTTTTGTGCAGAAAACACTAACACTTGTTCAGAACAAAAGAAAGCACAGAGCCCCAGATTTGCTGTTGTTCTGGAGAGCTTGCAGAGCACTGGGGAAAGGCAGGCAGAGAATTCCCTGCTAGCACCTTCTCTGTGCCTGGGAAGCAGAAGTGTTTACGTTGCTTCGCAGAATCGCTTTTGTGCAGAAAACAGTAACACTTGTTCAGAAGGAAAGAAAGCACAGAGCCCCAGATTTTATGTTGTCCTGGAGAGCTTGCAGAGCACTGGGGAAAGGCAGGCAGAGAATTCCCTGATAGCACCTTCTCTGTGCCTGGGAAGCAGAAGTGTTCACATTACTTCGCAGAATCGCTTTTGTGCAGAAAACACTAACACTTGTTCAGAACAAAAGAAAGCACAGAGCCCCAGATTTGCTGTTGTTCTGGAGAGCTTGCAGAGCACTGGGGAAAGGCAGGCAGAGAATTCCCTGTTAGCACCTTCTCTGTGCCTGGGAAGCAGCAGTGTTCACATTGCTTCGCAGAATCGCCTTTGTGCAGAAAACACTAACACTTGTTCAGAACAAAAGAAAGCACAGAGCCCCAGATTTGCTGTTGTTCTGGAGAGCTTGCAGAGCACTGGGGAAAGGCAGGCAGAGAATTCCCTGCTAGCACCTTCTCTGTGCCTGGGAAGCAGAAGTGTTCACATTGCTTCGCAGAATCGCCTTTGTGCAGAAAACACTAACACTTGTTCAGAACAAAAGAAAGCACAGAGCCCCAGATTTGCTGTTGTCCTGGAGAGCTTGCAGAGCACTGGGGAAAGGCAGGCAGAGAATTCCCTGCTAGCACCTTCTCTGTGCCTGGGAAGCAGAAGTGTTCACATTAGTTCGCAGAATCGCCTTTGTGCAGAAAACACTAACACTTGTTCAGAACAAAAGAAAGCACAGAGCCCCAGATTTGCTGTTGTTCTGGAGAGCTTGCAGAGCACTGGGGAAAGGCAGGCAGAGAATTCCCTGCTAGCACCTTCTCTGTGCCTGGGAAGCAGAAGTGTTCACATTAGTTCGCAGAATCGCCTTTGTGCAGAAAACACTAACACTTGTTCAGAACAAAAGAAAGCACAGAGCCCCAGATTTGCTGTTGTTCTGGAGAGCTTGCAGAGCACTGGGGAAAGGCAGGCAGAGAATTCCCTGCTAGCACCTTGTCTGTGCCTGGGAAGCAGAAGTGTTCACATTGCTTCGCAGAATCGCCTTTGTGCAGAAAACACTAACACTTGTTCAGAACAAAAGAAAGCACAGAGCCCCAGATTTGCTGTTGTCCTGGAGAGCTTGCAGAGCACTGGGGAAAGGCAGGCAGAGAATTCCCTGCTAGCACCTTCTCTGTGCCTGGGAAGCAGAAGTGTTCACATTGCTTCGCAGAATCGCCTTTGTGCAGAAAACACTAACACTTGTTCAGAACAAAAGAAAGCACAGAGCCCCAGATTTGCTGTTGTCCTGGAGAGCTTGCAGAGCACTGGGGAAAGGCAGGCAGAGAATTCCCTGCTAGCACCTTCTCTGTGCCTGGGAAGCAGATGTGTTCACATTAGTTCGCAGAATCGCTTTTGTGCAGAAAACACTAACACTTGTTCAGAACAAAAGAAAGCACAGAGCCCCAGATTCTATGTTGTCCTGGAGAGCTTGCAGAGCACTGGGGAAAGGCAGGCAGAGAATTCCCTGTTAGCAGCTTCTCTGTGCCTGGGAAGCAGAAGTGTTCACATTGCTTCGCAGAATCGCTTTTGTGCAGAAAACACTAACACTTGTTCAGAACAAAAGAAAGCACAGAGCCCCAGATTTGCTGTTGTTCTGGAGAGCTTGCAGAGCACTGGGGAAAGGCAGGCAGAGAATTCCCTGCTAGCACCTTCTCTGTGCCTGGGAAGCAGAAGTGTTCACATTAGTTCGCAGAATCGCCTTTGTGCAGAAAACACTAACACTTGTTCAGAACAAAAGAAAGCACAGAGCCCCAGATTTTATGTTGTCCTGGAGAGCTTGCAGAGCACTGGGGAAAGGCAGGCAGAGAATTCCCTGCTAGCACCTTGTCTGTGCCTGGGAAGCAGAAGTGTTCACATTGCTTCGCAGAATCGCCTTTGTGCAGAAAACACTAACACTTGTTCAGAACAAAAGAAAGCACAGAGTCCCAGATTTGCTGTTGTTCTGGAGAGCTTGCAGAGCACTGGGGAAAGGCAGGCGGAGAATTCCCTGCTAGCACCTTCTCTGTGCCTGGGAAGCAGAAGTGTTCACATTACTTCGCAGAATCGCTTTTGTGCAGAAAACAGTAACACTTGTTCAGAACTAAAGAAAGCACAGAGCCCCAGATTTGATGTTGTCCTGGAGAGCTTGCAGAGCACTGGGGAAAGGCAGGCAGAGAATTCCCTGCTAGCACCTTCTCTGTGCCTGGGAAGCAGAAGTGTTCACATTGCTTCGCAGAATTGCCTTTGTGCAGAAAACACTAACACTTGTTCAGAACAAAAGAAAGCACAGAGCCTCAGATTTTATGTTGTCCTGGAGAGCTTGCAGAGCACTGGGGAAAGGCAGGCAGAGAATTCCCTGCTAGCACCTTCTCTGTGCCTGGGAAGCAGAAGTGTTCACATTGCTTCGCAGAATCGCTTTTCTGCAGAAAACACTAACACTTGTTCAGAACAAAAGAAAGCACAGAGCCTCAGATTTTATGTTGTCCTGGAGAGCTTGCAGAGCACTGGGGAAAGGCAGGCAGAGAATTCCCTGCTAGCACCTTCTCTGTGTCTGGGAAGCAGAAGTGTTCACATTGCTTCGCAGAATCGCTTTTCTGCAGAAAACACTAACACTTGTTCAGAACAAAAGAAAGCACAGAGCCCCAGATTTGCTGTTGTTCTGGAGAGCTTGCAGAGCACTGGGGAAAGGCAGGCAGAGAATTCCCTGCTAGCACCTTCTCTGTGCCTGGGAAGCAGAAGTGTTCACATTAGTTCGCAGAATCGCCTTTGTGCAGAAAACACTAACACTTGTTCAGAACAAAAGAAAGCACAGAGCCCCAGATTTGCTGTTGTTCTGGAGAGCTTGCAGAGCACTGGGGAAAGGCAGGCAGAGAATTCCCTGCTAGCACCTTCTCTGTGCCTGGGAAGCAGAAGTGTTTACGTTGCTTCGCAGAATTGCCTTTGTGCAGAAAACACTAACACTTGTTCAGAACAAAAGAAAGCACAGAGCCTCAGATTTTATGTTGTCCTGGAGAGCTTGCAGAGCACTGAGGAAAGGCAGGCAGAGAATTCCCTGCTAGCACCTTCTCTGTGCCTGGGAAGCAGAAGTGTTCACATTGCTTCGCAGAATCGCTTTTCTGCAGAAAACACTAACACTTGTTCAGAACAAAAGAAAGCACAGAGCCCTAGATTTGCTGTTGTCCTGGAGAGCTTGCAGAGCACTGGGGAAAGGCAGGCAGAGAATTCCCTGCTAGCACCTTCTCTGTGTCTGGGAAGCAGAAGTGTTCACATTGCTTCGCAGAATCGCTTTTCTGCAGAAAACACTAACACTTGTTCAGAACAAAAGAAAGCACGGAGCCCCAGATTTGCTGTTGTTCTGGAGAGCTTGCAGAGCACTGGGGAAAGGCAGGCAGAGAATTCCCTGCTAGCACCTTCTCTGTGCCTGGGAAGCAGAAGTGTTCACATTGCTTCGCAGAATTGCCTTTGTGCAGAAAACACTAACACTTGTTCAGAACAAAAGAAAGCACAGAGCCTCAGATTTTATGTTGTCCTGGAGAGCTTGCAGAGCACTGGGGAAAGGCAGGCAGAGAATTCCCTGCTAGCACCTTCTCTGTGCCTGGGAATCAGAAGTGTTCACATTGCTTCGCAGAATCGCCTTTGTGCAGAAAACACTAACACTTGTTCAGAACAAAAGAAAGCACAGAGCCCCAGATTTGCTGTTGTTCTGGAGAGCTTGCAGAGCACTGGGGAAAGGCAGGCAGAGAATTCCCTGCTAGCACCTTCTCTGTGCCTGGGAAGCAGAAGTGTTCACATTACTTCGCAGAATCGCTTTTGTGCAGAAAACACTAACACTTGTTCAGAACAAAAGAAAGCACAGAGCCCCAGATTTGCTGTTGTTCTGGAGAGCTTGCAGAGCACTGGGGAAAGGCAGGCAGAGAATTCCCTGCTAGCACCTTCTCTGTGCCTGGGAAGCAGAAGTGTTCACATTGCTTCGCAGAATCGCCTTTGTGCAGAAAACACTAACACTTGTTCAGAACAAAAGAAAGCACAGAGCCTCAGATTTGCTGTTGTCCTGGAGAGCTTGCAGAGCACTGGGGAAAGGCAGGCAGAGAATTCCCTGCTAGCACCTTCTCTGTGCCTGGGAAGCAGAAGTGTTCACATTGCTTCGCAGAATCGCTTTTCTGCAGAAAACACTAACACTTGTTCAGAACAAAAGAAAGCACAGAGCCCCAGATTTGCTGTTGTTCTGGAGAGCTTGCAGAGCACTGGGGAAAGGCAGGCAGAGAATTCCCTGCTAGCACCTTCTCTGTGCCTGGGAAGCAGAAGTGTTCACATTAGTTCGCAGAATCGCCTTTGTGCAGAAAACACTAACACTTGTTCAGAAGGAAAGAAAGCACAGAGCCCCAGATTTGCTGTTGTTCTGGAGAGCTTGCAGAGCACTGGGGAAAGGCAGGCAGAGAATTCCCTGCTAGCACCTTCTCTGTGCCTGGGAAGCAGAAGTGTTCACATTACTTCGCAGAATCGCTTTTGTGCAGAAAACACTAACACTTGTTCAGAACAAAAGAAAGCACAGAGCCCCAGATTCTATGTTGTCCTGGAGAGCTTGCAGAGCACTGGGGAAAGGCAGGCAGAGAATTCCCTGCTAGCACCTTCTCTGTGCCTGGGAAGCAGAAGTGTTCACATTGCTTCGCAGAATCGCCTTTGTGCAGAAAACACTAACACTTGTTCAGAACAAAAGAAAGCACAGAGCCCCAGATTTGCTGTTGTTCTGGAGAGCTTGCAGAGCACTGGGGAAAGGCAGGCAGAGAATTCCCTGCTAGCACCTTCTCTGTGCCTGGGAAGCAGAAGTGTTCACATTGCTTCGCAGAATCGCCTTTGTGCAGAAAACACTAACAGTTGTTCAGAACAAAAGAAAGCACAGAGCCCCAGATTTGCTGTTGTCCTGGAGAGCTTGCAGAGCACTGGGGAAAGGCAGGCAGAGAATTCCCTGCTAGCACCTTCTCTGTGCCTGGGAAGCAGAAGTGTTTACGTTGCTTCGCAGAATCGCTTTTGTGCAGAAAACACTAACACTTGTTCAGAACAAAAGAAAGCACAGAGCCCCAGATTTGCTGTTGTCCTGGAGACCTTGCAGAGCACTGGGGAAAGGCAGGCAGAGAATTCCCTGCTAGCACCTTCTCTGTGTCTGGGAAGCAGAAGTGTTCACATTGCTTCGCAGAATCGCCTTTGTGCAGAAAACACTAACACTTGTTCAGAACAAAAGAAAGCACAGAGCCTCAGATTTTATGTTGTCCTGGAGAGCTTGCAGAGCACTGGGGAAAGGCAGGCAGAGAATTCCCTGCTAGCACCTTCTCTGTGCCTGGGAAGCAGAAGTGTTCACATTAGTTCGCAGAATCGCCTTTGTGCAGAAAACACTAACACTTGTTCAGAACAAAAGAAAGCACAGAGCCCCAGATTTGCTGTTGTTCTGGAGAGCTTGCAGAGCACTGGGGAAAGGCAGGCAGAGAATTCCCTGCTAGCACCTTCTCTGTGCCTGGGAAGCAGAAGTGTTCACATTACTTCGCAGAATCGCTTTTGTGCAGAAAACACTAACACTTGTTCAGAACAAAAGAAAGCACAGAGCCCCAGATTTGCTGTTGTTCTGGAGAGCTTGCAGAGCACTGGGGAAAGGCAGGCAGAGATTTCCCTGCTAGCACCTTCTCTGTGCCTGGGAAGCAGAAGTGTTCACATTGCTTCGCAGAATCGCTTTTCTGCAGAAAACACTAACACTTGTTCAGAAGGAAAGAAAGCACAGAGCCCCAGATTTGCTGTTGTTCTGGAGAGCTTGCAGAGCACTGGGGAAAGGCAGGCAGAGAATTCCCTGCTAGCACCTTCTCTGTGCCTGGGAAGCAGAAGTGTTCACATTGCTTCGCAGAATTGCTTTTGTGCAGAAAACAGTAACACTTGTTCAGAACAAAAGAAAGCACAGAGCCTCAGATTTTATGTTGTCCTGGAGAGCTTGCAGAGCACTGGGGAAAGGCAGGCAGAGAATTCCCTTCTAGCACCTTCTCTGTGCCTGGGAATCAGAAGTGTTCACATTGCTTCGCAGAATCGCTTTTCTGCAGAAAACACTAACACTTGTTCAGAACAAAAGAAAGCACAGAGCCCCAGATTTGCTGTTGTTCTGGAGAGCTTGCAGAGCACTGGGGAAAGGCAGGCAGAGAATTCCCTGCTAGCACCTTCTCTGTGCCTGGGAAGCAGAAGTGTTCACATTGCTTCGCAGAATTGCCTTTGTGCAGAAAACACTAACACTTGTTCAGAACGAAAGAAAGCACAGAGCCCCAGATTTTATGTTGTCCTGGAGAGCTTGCAGAGCACTGGGGAAAGGCAGGCAGAGAATTCCCTGCTAGCACCTTCTCTGTGCCTGGGAAGCAGAAGTGTTCACATTGCTTCGCAGAATCACTTTTCTGCAGAAAACACTAACACTTGTTCAGAACAAAAGAAAGCACAGAGCCCCAGATTTGCTGTTGTTCTGGAGAGCTTGCAGAGCACTGGGGAAAGGCAGGCAGAGAATTCCCTGCTAGCACCTTCTCTGTGCCTGGGAAGCAGGAGTGTTCACATTGCTTCGCAGAATCGCTTTGGTGCAGAAAACACTAACACTTGTTCAGAACAAAAGAAAGCACAGAGCCCCAGATTTGCTGTTGTTCTGGAGAGCTTGCAGAGCACTGGGGAAAGGCAGGCAGAGAATTCCCTGCTAGCACCTTCTCTGTGCCTGGGAAGCAGAAGTGTTCACATTAGTTCGCAGAATCGCCTTTGTGCAGAAAACACTAACACTTGTTCAGAACAAAAGAAAGCACAGAGCCCCAGATTTGCTGTTGTCCTGGAGAGCTTGCAGAGCACTGGGGAAAGGCAGGCAGAGAATTCCCTGCTAGCACCTTCTCTGTGCCTGGGAAGCAGAAGTGTTCACATTACTTCGCAGAATCGCTTTTGTGCAGAAAACACTAACACTTGTTCAGAACAAAAGAAAGCACAGAGCCCCAGATTCTATGTTGTCCTGGAGAGCTTGCAGAGCACTGGGGAAAGGCAGGCAGAGAATTCCCTGTTAGCAGCTTCTCTGTGCCTGGGAAGCAGAAGTGTTCACATTGCTTCGCAGAATCGCTTTTGTGCAGAAAACACTAACACTTGTTCAGAACAAAAGAAAGCACAGAGCCCCAGATTTGCTGTTGTTCTGGAGAGCTTGCAGAGCACTGGGGAAAGGCAGGCAGAGAATTCCCTGCTAGCACCTTCTCTGTGCCTGGGAAGCAGAAGTGTTTACGTTGCTTCGCAGAATCGCTTTTGTGCAGAAAACAGTAACACTTGTTCAGAAGGAAAGAAAGCACAGAGCCCCAGATTTTATGTTGTCCTGGAGAGCTTGCAGAGCACTGGGGAAAGGCAGGCAGAGAATTCCCTGCTAGCACCTTCTCTGTGCCTGGGAAGCAGAAGTGTTCACATTACTTCGCAGAATCGCCTTTGTGCAGAAAACACTAACACTTGTTCAGAACAAAAGAAAGCACAGAGCCCCAGATTTGCTGTTGTTCTGGAGAGCTTGCAGAGCACTGGGGAAAGGCAGGCAGAGAATTCCCTGCTAGCACCTTCTCTGTGCCTGGGAAGCAGAAGTGTTCACATTAGTTCGCAGAATCGCCTTTGTGCAGAAAACACTAACACTTGTTCAGAACAAAAGAAAGCACAGAGCCCCAGATTTGCTGTTGTTCTGGAGAGCTTGCAGAGCACTGGGGAAAGGCAGGCAGAGAGTTCCCTGCTAGCACCTTCTCTGTGCCTGGGAAGCAGAAGTGTTCACATTACTTCGCAGAATCGCTTTTGTGCAGAAAACACTAACACTTGTTCAGAACAAAAGAAAGCACAGAGCCCCAGATTTGCTGTTGTTCTGGAGAGCTTGCAGAGCACTGGGGAAAGGTAGGCAGAGAATTCCCTGCTAGCACCTTCTCTGTGCCTGGGAAGCAGAAGTGTTCACATTACTTCGCAGAATCGCTTTTGTGCAGAAAACACTAACACTTGTTCAGAACAAAAGAAAACACAGAGCCCCAGATTTGCTGTTGTTCTGGAGAGCTTGCAGAGCACTGGGGAAAGGCAGGCAGAGAATTCCCTGCTAGCACCTTGTCTGTGCCTGGGAAGCAGAAGTGTTCACATTGCTTCGCAGAATTGCCTTTGTGCAGAAAACACTAACACTTGTTCAGAACAAAAGAAAGCACAGAGCCTCAGATTTTATGTTGTCCTGGAGAGCTTGCAGAGCACTGGGGAAAGGCAGGCAGAGAATTCCCTGCTAGCACCTTCTCTGTGCCTGGGAAGCAGAAGTGTTCACATTGCTTCGCAGAATCGCTTTTGTGCAGAAAACACTATCACTTGTTCAGAACAAAAGAAAGCACAGAGCCCCAGATTTGCTGTTGTTCTGGAGAGCTTGCAGAGCACTGGGGAAAGGCAGGCAGAGAATTCCCTGCTAGCACCTTCTCTGTGCCTGGGAAGCAGAAGTGTTCACATTAGTTCGCAGAATCGCCTTTGTGCAGAAAACACTAACACTTGTTCAGAACAAAAGAAAGCACAGAGCCCCAGATTTGCTGTTGTCCTGGAGAGCTTGCAGAGCACTGGGGAAAGGCAGGCAGAGAATTCCCTGCTAGCACCTTCTCTGTGCCTGGGAAGCAGAAGTGTTCACATTACTTCGCAGAATCGCTTTTGTGCAGAAAACACTAACACTTGTTCAGAACAAAAGAAAGCACAGAGCCCCAGATTCTATGTTGTCCTGGAGAGCTTGCAGAGCACTGGGGAAAGGCAGGCAGAGAATTCCCTGTTAGCAGCTTCTCTGTGCCTGGGAAGCAGAAGTGTTCACATTGCTTCGCAGAATCGCTTTTGTGCAGAAAACACTAACACTTGTTCAGAACAAAAGAAAGCACAGAGCCCCAGATTTGCTGTTGTTCTGGAGAGCTTGCAGAGCACTGGGGAAAGGCAGGCAGAGAATTCCCTGCTAGCACCTTCTCTGTGCCTGGGAAGCAGAAGTGTTTACGTTGCTTCGCAGAATCGCTTTTGTGCAGAAAACAGTAACACTTGTTCAGAAGGAAAGAAAGCACAGAGCCCCAGATTTTATGTTGTCCTGGAGAGCTTGCAGAGCACTGGGGAAAGGCAGGCAGAGAATTCCCTGCTAGCACCTTCTCTGTGCCTGGGAAGCAGAAGTGTTCACATTACTTCGCAGAATCGCTTTTGTGCAGAAAACACTAACACTTGTTCAGAACAAAAGAAAGCACAGAGCCCCAGATTTGCTGTTGTTCTGGAGAGCTTGCAGAGCACTGGGGAAAGGCAGGCAGAGAATTCCCTGCTAGCACCTTCTCTGTGCCTGGGAAGCAGAAGTGTTCACATTAGTTCGCAGAATCGCCTTTGTGCAGAAAACACTAACACTTGTTCAGAACAAAAGAAAGCACAGAGCCCCAGATTTGCTGTTGTTCTGGAGAGCTTGCAGAGCACTGGGGAAAGGCAGGCAGAGAATTCCCTGCTAGCACCTTCTCTGTGCCTGGGAAGCAGAAGTGTTCACATTACTTCGCAGAATCGCTTTTGTGCAGAAAACACTAACACTTGTTCAGAACAAAAGAAAGCACAGAGCCCCAGATTTGCTGTTGTTCTGGAGAGCTTGCAGAGCACTGGGGAAAGGTAGGCAGAGAATTCCCTGCTAGCACCTTCTCTGTGCCTGGGAAGCAGAAGTGTTCACATTACTTCGCAGAATCGCTTTTGTGCAGAAAACACTAACACTTGTTCAGAACAAAAGAAAACACAGAGCCCCAGATTTGCTGTTGTTCTGGAGAGCTTGCAGAGCACTGGGGAAAGGCAGGCAGAGAATTCCCTGCTAGCACCTTGTCTGTGCCTGGGAAGCAGAAGTGTTCACATTGCTTCGCAGAATTGCCTTTGTGCAGAAAACACTAACACTTGTTCAGAACAAAAGAAAGCACAGAGCCTCAGATTTTATGTTGTCCTGGAGAGCTTGCAGAGCACTGGGGAAAGGCAGGCAGAGAATTCCCTGCTAGCACCTTCTCTGTGCCTGGGAAGCAGAAGTGTTCACATTGCTTCGCAGAATCGCTTTTCTGCAGAAAACACTATCACTTGTTCAGAACAAAAGAAAGCACAGAGCCCCAGATTTGCTGTTGTTCTGGAGAGCTTGCAGAGCACTGGGGAAAGGCAGGCAGAGAATTCCCTGCTAGCACCTTCTCTGTGCCTGGGAAGCAGAAGTGTTCACATTAGTTCGCAGAATCGCCTTTGTGCAGAAAACACTAACACTTGTTCAGAACAAAAGAAAGCACAGAGCCCCAGATTTGCTGTTGTCCTGGAGAGCTTGCAGAGCACTGGGGAAAGGCAGGCAGAGAATTCCCTGCTAGCACCTTCTCTGTGCCTGGGAAGCAGAAGTGTTCACATTACTTCGCAGAATCGCTTTTGTGCAGAAAACACTAACACTTGTTCAGAACAAAAGAAAGCACAGAGCCCCAGATTCTATGTTGTCCTGGAGAGCTTGCAGAGCACTGGGGAAAGGCAGGCAGAGAATTCCCTGTTAGCAGCTTCTCTGTGCCTGGGAAGCAGAAGTGTTCACATTGCTTCGCAGAATCGCTTTTGTGCAGAAAACACTAACACTTGTTCAGAACAAAAGAAAGCACAGAGCCCCAGATTTGCTGTTGTTCTGGAGAGCTTGCAGAGCACTGGGGAAAGGCAGGCAGAGAATTCCCTGCTAGCACCTTCTCTGTGCCTGGGAAGCAGAAGTGTTTACGTTGCTTCGCAGAATCGCTTTTGTGCAGAAAACAGTAACACTTGTTCAGAAGGAAAGAAAGCACAGAGCCCCAGATTCTATGTTGTCCTGGAGAGCTTGCAGAGCACTGGGGAAAGGCAGGCAGAGAATTCCCTGCTAGCACCTTCTCTGTGCCTGGGAAGCAGAAGTGTTCACATTGCTTCGCAAGAATCGCTTTTGTGCAGAAAACAATAACACTTGTTCAGAAGGAAAGGAAGCACAGAGCCCCAGATTTGCTGTTGTTCTGGAGAGCTTGCAGAGCACTGGGGAAAGGCAGGCAGAGAATTCCCTGCTAGCACCTTCTCTGTGCCTGGGAAGCAGAAGTGTTCACATTGCTTCGCAGAATTGCCTTTGTGCAGAAAACACTAACACTTGTTCAGAACAAAAGAAAGCACAGAGCCTCAGATTTTATGTTGTCCTGGAGAGCTTGCAGAGCACTGGGGAAAGGCAGGCAGAGAATTCCCTGCTAGCACCTTCTCTGTGCCTGGGAAGCAGAAGTGTTCACATTGCTTCGCAGAATCGCTTTTCTGCAGAAAACACTAACACTTGTTCAGAACAAAAGAAAGCACAGAGCCCCAGATTTGCTGTTGTCCTGGAGAGCTTGCAGAGCACTGGGGAAAGGCAGGCAGAGAATTCCCTGCTAGCACCTTCTCTGTGTCTGGGAAGCAGAAGTGTTCACATTGCTTCGCAGAATCGCTTTTCTGCAGAAAACACTAACACTTGTTCAGAACAAAAGAAAGCACGGAGCCCCAGATTTGCTGTTGTTCTGGAGAGCTTGCAGAGCACTGGGGAAAGGCAGGCAGAGAATTCCCTGCTAGCACCTTCTCTGTGCCTGGGAAGCAGAAGTGTTCACATTGCTTCGCAGAATTGCCTTTGTGCAGAAAACACTAACACTTGTTCAGAACAAAAGAAAGCACAGAGCCTCAGATTTTATGTTGTCCTGGAGAGCTTGCAGAGCACTGGGGAAAGGCAGGCAGAGAATTCCCTGCTAGCACCTTCTCTGTGCCTGGGAAGCAGAAGTGTTCACATTGCTTCGCAGAATCGCTTTTCTGCAGAAAACACTAACACTTGTTCAGAACAAAAGAAAGCACAGAGCCCCAGATTTGCTGTTGTTCTGGAGAGCTTGCAGAGCACTGGGGAAAGGCAGGCAGAGAATTCCCTGCTAGCACCTTCTCTGTGCCTGGGAAGCAGAAGTGTTCACATTAGTTCGCAGAATCGCCTTTGTGCAGAAAACACTAACACTTGTTCAGAAGGAAAGAAAGCACAGAGCCCCAGATTTGCTGTTGTTCTGGAGAGCTTGCAGAGCACTGGGGAAAGGCAGGCAGAGAATTCCCTGCTAGCACCTTCTCTGTGCCTGGGAAGCAGAAGTGTTCACATTACTTCGCAGAATCGCTTTTGTGCAGAAAACACTAACACTTGTTCAGAACAAAAGAAAGCACAGAGCCCCAGATTTGCTGTTGTTCTGGAGAGCTTGCAGAGCACTGGGGAAAGGCAGGCAGAGAATTCCCTGCTAGCACCTTCTCTGTGCCTGGGAAGCAGAAGTGTTCACATTGCTTCGCAGAATCGCCTCTGTGCAGAAAACACTAACACTTGTTCAGAACAAAAGAAAGCACAGAGCCCCAGATTTGCTGTTGTTCTGGAGAGCTTGCAGAGCACTGGGGAAAGGCAGGCAGAGAATTCCCTGCTAGCACCTTCTCTGTGCCTGGGAAGCAGAAGTGTTCACATTGCTTCGCAGAATTGCCTTTGTGCAGAAAACACTAACACTTGTTCAGAACAAAAGAAAGCACAGAGCCTCAGATTTTATGTTGTCCTGGAGAGCTTGCAGAGCACTGGGGAAAGGCAGGCAGAGAATTCCCTGCTAGCAGCTTCTCTGTGCCTGGGAAGCAGAAGTGTTCACATTGCTTCGCAGAATCGCTTTTGTGCAGAAAACACTAACACTTGTTCAGAACAAAAGAAAGCACAGAGCCCCAGATTTGCTGTTGTTCTGGAGAGCTTGCAGAGCACTGGGGAAAGGCAGGCAGAGAATTCCCTGCTAGCACCTTCTCTGTGCCTGGGAAGCAGAAGTGTTCACATTGCTTCGCAGAATCGCTTTTGTGCAGAAAACAGTAACACTTGTTCAGAACGAAAGAAAGCACAGAGCCCCAGATTCTATGTTGTCCTGGAGAGCTTGCAGAGCACTGGGGAAAGGCAGGCAGAGAATTCCCTGCTAGCACCTTCTCTGTGCCTGGGAAGCAGAAGTGTTCACATTACTTCGCAGAATCGCTTTTGTGCAGAAAACACTAACACTTGTTCAGAACAAAAGAAAGCACAGAGCCCCAGATTCTATGTTGTCCTGGAGAGCTTGCAGAGCACTGGGGAAAGGCAGGCAGAGAATTCCCTGTTAGCAGCTTCTCTGTGCCTGGGAAGCAGAAGTGTTCACATTGCTTCGCAGAATCGCTTTTGTGCAGAAAACACTAACACTTGTTCAGAACAAAAGAAAGCACAGAGCCCCAGATTTGCTGTTGTTCTGGAGAGCTTGCAGAGCACTGGGGAAAGGCAGGCAGAGAATTCCCTGCTAGCACCTTCTCTGTGCCTGGGAAGCAGAAGTGTTTACGTTGCTTCGCAGAATCGCTTTTGTGCAGAAAACAGTAACACTTGTTCAGAAGGAAAGAAAGCACAGAGCCCCAGATTCTATGTTGTCCTGGAGAGCTTGCAGAGCACTGGGGAAAGGCAGGCAGAGAATTCCCTGCTAGCACCTTCTCTGTGCCTGGGAAGCAGAAGTGTTCACATTGCTTCGCAAGAATCGCTTTTGTGCAGAAAACAATAACACTTGTTCAGAAGGAAAGAAAGCACAGAGCCCCAGATTTGCTGTTGTTCTGGAGAGCTTGCAGAGCACTGGGGAAAGGCAGGCAGAGAATTCCCTGCTAGCACCTTCTCTGTGCCTGGGAAGCAGAAGTGTTCACATTGCTTCGCAGAATTGCCTTTGTGCAGAAAACACTAACACTTGTTCAGAACAAAAGAAAGCACAGAGCCTCAGATTTTATGTTGTCCTGGAGAGCTTGCAGAGCACTGGGGAAAGGCAGGCAGAGAATTCCCTGCTAGCACCTTCTCTGTGCCTGGGAAGCAGAAGTGTTCACATTGCTTCGCAGAATCGCTTTTCTGCAGAAAACACTAACACTTGTTCAGAACAAAAGAAAGCACAGAGCCCCAGATTTGCTGTTGTCCTGGAGAGCTTGCAGAGCACTGGGGAAAGGCAGGCAGAGAATTCCCTGCTAGCACCTTCTCTGTGTCTGGGAAGCAGAAGTGTTCACATTGCTTCGCAGAATCGCTTTTCTGCAGAAAACACTAACAATTGTTCAGAACAAAAGAAAGCACGGAGCCCCAGATTTGCTGTTGTTCTGGAGATCTTGCAGAGCACTGGGGAAAGGCAGGCAGAGAATTCCCTGCTAGCACCTTCTCTGTGCCTGGGAAGCAGAAGTGTTCACATTGCTTCGCAGAATTGCCTTTGTGCAGAAAACACTAACACTTGTTCAGAACAAAAGAAAGCACAGAGCCTCAGATTTTATGTTGTCCTGGAGAGCTTGCAGAGCACTGGGGAAAGGCAGGCAGAGAATTCCCTGCTAGCACCTTCTCTGTGCCTGGGAAGCAGAAGTGTTCACATTGCTTCGCAGAATCGCTTTTCTGCAGAAAACACTAACACTTGTTCAGAACAAAAGAAAGCACAGAGCCCCAGATTTGCTGTTGTTCTGGAGAGCTTGCAGAGCACTGGGGAAAGGCAGGCAGAGAATTCCCTGCTAGCACCTTCTCTGTGCCTGGGAAGCAGAAGTGTTCACATTAGTTCGCAGAATCGCCTTTGTGCAGAAAACACTAACACTTGTTCAGAAGGAAAGAAAGCACAGAGCCCCAGATTTGCTGTTGTTCTGGAGAGCTTGCAGAGCACTGGGGAAAGGCAGGCAGAGAATTCCCTGCTAGCACCTTCTCTGTGCCTGGGAAGCAGAAGTGTTCACATTACTTCGCAGAATCGCTTTTGTGCAGAAAACACTAACACTTGTTCAGAACAAAAGAAAGCACAGAGCCCCAGATTTGCTGTTGTTCTGGAGAGCTTGCAGAGCACTGGGGAAAGGCAGGCAGAGAATTCCCTGCTAGCACCTTCTCTGTGCCTGGGAAGCAGAAGTGTTCACATTGCTTCGCAGAATCGCCTCTGTGCAGAAAACACTAACACTTGTTCAGAACAAAAGAAAGCACAGAGCCCCAGATTTGCTGTTGTTCTGGAGAGCTTGCAGAGCACTGGGGAAAGGCAGGCAGAGAATTCCCTGCTAGCACCTTCTCTGTGCCTGGGAAGCAGAAGTGTTCACATTGCTTCGCAGAATTGCCTTTGTGCAGAAAACACTAACACTTGTTCAGAACAAAAGAAAGCACAGAGCCTCAGATTTTATGTTGTCCTGGAGAGCTTGCAGAGCACTGGGGAAAGGCAGGCAGAGAATTCCCTGCTAGCACCTTCTCTGTGCCTGGGAAGCAGAAGTGTTCACATTGCTTCGCAGAATCGCTTTTGTGCAGAAAACACTAACACTTGTTCAGAACAAAAGAAAGCACAGAGCCCCAGATTTGCTGTTGTTCTGGAGAGCTTGCAGAGCACTGGGGAAAGGCAGGCAGAGAATTCCCTGCTAGCATCTTCTCTGTGCCTGGGAAGCAGAAGTGTTCACATTAGTTCGCAGAATCGCCTTTGTGCAGAAAACACTAACACTTGTTCAGAACAAAAGAAAGCACAGAGCCTCAGATTTTATGTTGTCCTGGAGAGCTTGCAGAGCACTGGGGAAAGGCAGGCAGAGAATTCCCTGCTAGCACCTTCTCTGTGCCTGGGAAGCAGAAGTGTTCACATTGCTTCGCAGAATCGCTTTTCTGCAGAAAACACTAACACTTGTTCAGAACAAAAGAAAGCACAGAGCCCCAGATTTGCTGTTGTTCTGGAGAGCTTGCAGAGCACTGGGGAAAGGCAGGCAGAGAATTCCCTGCTAGCACCTTCTCTGTGCCTGGGAAGCAGAAGTGTTTACGTTGCTTCGCAGAATCGCCTTTGTGCAGAAAACACTAACACTTGTTCAGAACAAAAGAAAGCACAGAGCCCCAGATTTGCTGTTGTTCTGGAGAGCTTGCAGAGCACTGGGGAAAGGCAGGCAGAGAATTCCCTGCTAGCACCTTCTCTGTGCCTGGGAAGCAGAAGTGTTCACATTGCTTCGCAGAATCGCTTTTCTGCAGAAAACACTAACACTTGTTCAGAACAAAAGAAAGCACAGAGCCCCAGATTTGCTGTTGTTCTGGAGAGCTTGCAGAGCACTGGGGAAAGGCAGGCAGAGAATTCCCTGTTAGCACCTTCTCTGTGCCTGGGAAGCAGCAGTGTTCACATTGCTTCGCAGAATCGCCTTTGTGCAGAAAACACTAACACTTGTTCAGAACAAAAGAAAGCACAGAGCCCCAGATTTGCTGTTGTTCTGGAGAGCTTGCAGAGCACTGGGGAAAGGCAGGCAGAGAATTCCCTGCTAGCACCTTCTCTGTGCCTGGGAAGCAGAAGTGTTCACATTACTTCGCAGAATCGCTTTTGTGCAGAAAACACTAACACTTGTTCAGAACAAAAGAAAGCACAGAGCCCCAGATTTTATGTTGTTCTGGAGAGCTTGCAGAGCACTGGGGAAAGGCAGGCAGAGAATTCCCTGCTAGCACCTTCTCTGTGCCTGGGAAGCAGAAGTGTTCACATTAGTTCGCAGAATCGCCTTTGTGCAGAAAACACTAACACTTGTTCAGAACAAAAGAAAGCACAGAGCCCCAGATTTGCTGTTGTTCTGGAGAGCTTGCAGAGCACTGGGGAAAGGCAGGCAGAGAATTCCTTGCTAGCACCTTCTCTGTGCCTGGGAAGCAGAAGTGTTCACATTACTTCGCAGAATCGCTTTTGTGCAGAAAACACTAACACTTGTTCAGAACAAAAGAAAGCACAGAGCCCCAGATTCTATGTTGTCCTGGAGAGCTTGCAGAGCACTGGGGAAAGGCAGGCAGGGAATTCCCTGCTAGCACCTTCTCTGTGCCTGGGAAGCAGAAGTGTTCACATTGCTTCGCAGAATCGCTTTGGTGCAGAAAACACTAACACTTGTTCAGAACAAAAGAAAGCACAGAGCCCCAGATTTGCTGTTGTTCTGGAGGGCTTGCAGAGCACTGAGGAAAGGCAGGCAGAGAATTCCCTGCTAGCACATTCTCTGTGTCTGGGAAGTAGAAGTGTTCACATTGCTTCGCAGAATTGCCTTTGTGCAGAAAACACTAACACTTGTTCAGAACAAAAGAAAGCACAGAGCCTCAGATTTTATGTTGTCCTGGAGAGCTTGCAGAGCACTGGGGAAAGGCAGGCAGAGAATTCCCTGCTAGCACCTTCTCTGTGCCTGGGAAGCAGAAGTGTTCACATTGCTTCGCAGAATCGCTTTTCTGCAGAAAACACTAACACTTGTTCAGAACAAAAGAAAGCACAGAGCCCCAGATTTCCTGTTGTTCTGGAGAGCTTGCAGAGCACTGGGGAAAGGCAGGCAGAGAATTCCCTGCTAGCACCTTCTCTGTGCCTGGGAAGCAGGAGTGTTCACATTGCTTCGCAGAATCGCTTTGGTGCAGAAAACACTAACACTTGTTCAGAACAAAAGAAAGCACAGAGCCCCAGATTTGCTGTTGTTCTGGAGAGCTTGCAGAGCACCGGGGAAAGACAGGCAGAGAATTCCCTGCTAGCACCTTCTCTGTGCCTGGGAAGCAGAAGTGTTTACATTGCTTCGCAGAAGCGCTTTTGTGCAGAAAACAGTAACACTTGTTCAGAACGAAAGAAAGCACAGAGCCCCAGATTTGCTGTTGTCCTGGAGAGCTTGCAGAGCACTGGGGAAAGGCAGGCAGAGAATTCCCTGCTAGCACCTTCTCTGTGCCTGGGAAGCAGAAGCGTTCACATTGCTTCGCAGAACCGTCTTTGTGCAGAAAACACTAACACTTGTTCAGAACAAAAGAAAGCACAGAGCCCCAGATTCTATGTTGTCCTGGAGAGCTTGCAGAGCACTGGGGAAAGGCAGGCAGAGAATTCCCTGCTAGCACCTTCTCTGTGCCTGGGAAGCAGAAGTGTTCACATTGCTTCGCAGAATCGCTTTTGTGCAGAAAGCACTAACACTTGTTCAGAACAAAAGAAAGCACAGAGCCCCAGATTTGCTGTTGTTCTGGAGAGCTTGCAGAGCACTGGGGAAAGGCAGGCAGAGAATTCCCTGCTAGCACCTTCTCTGTGCCTGGGAAGCAGAAGTGTTCACATTGCTTCGCAGAATCGCCTTTGTGCAGAAAACACTAACACTTGTTCAGAACAAAAGAAAGCACAGAGCCCCAGATTTGCTGTTGTCCTGGAGAGCTTGCAGAGCACTGGGGAAAGGCAGGCAGAGAATTCCCTGCTAGCACCTTCTCTGTGCCTGGGAAGCAGAAGTGTTCACATTACTTCGCAGAATCGCTTTTGTGCAGAAAACACTAACACTTGTTCAGAACAAAAGAAAGCACAGAGCCCCAGATTCTATGTTGTCCTGGAGAGCTTGCAGAGCACTGGGGAAAGGCAGGCAGAGAATTCCCTGTTAGCAGCTTCTCTGTGCCTGGGAAGCAGAAGTGTTCACATTGCTTCGCAGAATCGCTTTTGTGCAGAAAACACTAACACTTGTTCAGAACAAAAGAAAGCACAGAGCCCCAGATTTGCTGTTGTTCTGGAGAGCTTGCAGAGCACTGGGGAAAGGCAGGCAGAGAATTCCCTGCTAGCACCTTCTCTGTGCCTGGGAAGCAGAAGTGTTTACGTTGCTTCGCAGAATCGCTTTTGTGCAGAAAACAGTAACACTTGTTCAGAAGGAAAGAAAGCACAGAGCCCCAGATTCTATGTTGTCCTGGAGAGCTTGCAGAGCACTGGGGAAAGGCAGGCAGAGAATTCCCTGCTAGCACCTTCTCTGTGCCTGGGAAGCAGAAGTGTTCACATTGCTTCGCAAGAATCGCTTTTGTGCAGAAAACAATAACACTTGTTCAGAAGGAAAGAAAGCACAGAGCCCCAGATTTGCTGTTGTTCTGGAGAGCTTGCAGAGCACTGGGGAAAGGCAGGCAGAGAATTCCCTGCTAGCACCTTCTCTGTGCCTGGGAAGCAGAAGTGTTCACATTGCTTCGCAGAATTGCCTTTGTGCAGAAAACACTAACACTTGTTCAGAACAAAAGAAAGCACAGAGCCTCAGATTTTATGTTGTCCTGGAGAGCTTGCAGAACACTGGGGAAAGGCAGGCAGAGAATTCCCTGCTAGCACCTTCTCTGTGCCTGGGAAGCAGAAGTGTTCACATTGCTTCGCAGAATCGCTTTTCTGCAGAAAACACTAACACTTGTTCAGAACAAAAGAAAGCACAGAGCCCCAGATTTGCTGTTGTCCTGGAGAGCTTGCAGAGCACTGGGGAAAGGCAGGCAGAGAATTCCCTGCTAGCACCTTCTCTGTGTCTGGGAAGCAGAAGTGTTCACATTGCTTCGCAGAATCGCTTTTCTGCAGAAAACACTAACACTTGTTCAGAACAAAAGAAAGCACGGAGCCCCAGATTTGCTGTTGTTCTGGAGATCTTGCAGAGCACTGGGGAAAGGCAGGCAGAGAATTCCCTGCTAGCACCTTCTCTGTGCCTGGGAAGCAGAAGTGTTCACATTGCTTCGCAGAATTGCCTTTGTGCAGAAAACACTAACACTTGTTCAGAACAAAAGAAAGCACAGAGCCTCAGATTTTATGTTGTCCTGGAGAGCTTGCAGAGCACTGGGGAAAGGCAGGCAGAGAATTCCCTGCTAGCACCTTCTCTGTGCCTGGGAAGCAGAAGTGTTCACATTGCTTCGCAGAATCGCTTTTCTGCAGAAAACACTAACACTTGTTCAGAACAAAAGAAAGCACAGAGCCCCAGATTTGCTGTTGTTCTGGAGAGCTTGCAGAGCACTGGGGAAAGGCAGGCAGAGAATTCCCTGCTAGCACCTTCTCTGTGCCTGGGAAGCAGAAGTGTTCACATTAGTTCGCAGAATCGCTTTTGTGCAGAAAACACTAACACTTGTTCAGAAGGAAAGAAAGCACAGAGCCCCAGATTTGCTGTTGTTCTGGAGAGCTTGCAGAGCACTGGGGAAAGGCAGGCAGAGAATTCCCTGCTAGCACCTTCTCTGTGCCTGGGAAGCAGAAGTGTTCACATTGCTTCGCAAGAATCGCTTTTGTGCAGAAAACACTAACACTTGTTCAGAAGGAAAGAAAGCACAGAGCCCCAGATTTGCTGTTGTTCTGGAGAGCTTGCAGAGCACTGGGGAAAGGCAGGCAGAGAATTCCCTGCTAGCACCTTCTCTGTGCCTGGGAAGCAGAAGTGTTCACATTGCTTCGCAGAATTGCCTTTGTGCAGAAAACACTAACACTTGTTCAGAACAAAAGAAAGCACAGAGCCTCAGATTTTATGTTGTCCTGGAGAGCTTGCAGAACACTGGGGAAAGGCAGGCAGAGAATTCCCTGCTAGCACCTTCTCTGTGCCTGGGAAGCAGAAGTGTTCACATTGCTTCGCAGAATCGCTTTTCTGCAGAAAACACTAACACTTGTTCAGAACAAAAGAAAGCACAGAGCCCCAGATTTGCTGTTGTCCTGGAGAGCTTGCAGAGCACTGGGGAAAGGCAGGCAGAGAATTCCCTGCTAGCACCTTCTCTGTGTCTGGGAAGCAGAAGTGTTCACATTGCTTCGCAGAATCGCTTTTCTGCAGAAAACACTAACACTTGTTCAGAACAAAAGAAAGCACGGAGCCCCAGATTTGCTGTTGTTCTGGAGATCTTGCAGAGCACTGGGGAAAGGCAGGCAGAGAATTCCCTGCTAGCACCTTCTCTGTGCCTGGGAAGCAGAAGTGTTCACATTGCTTCGCAGAATTGCCTTTGTGCAGAAAACACTAACACTTGTTCAGAACAAAAGAAAGCACAGAGCCTCAGATTTTATGTTGTCCTGGAGAGCTTGCAGAGCACTGGGGAAAGGCAGGCAGAGAATTCCCTGCTAGCACCTTCTCTGTGCCTGGGAAGCAGAAGTGTTCACATTGCTTCGCAGAATCGCTTTTCTGCAGAAAACACTAACACTTGTTCAGAACAAAAGAAAGCACAGAGCCCCAGATTTGCTGTTGTTCTGGAGAGCTTGCAGAGCACTGGGGAAAGGCAGGCAGAGAATTCCCTGCTAGCACCTTCTCTGTGCCTGGGAAGCAGAAGTGTTCACATTAGTTCGCAGAATCGCTTTTGTGCAGAAAACACTAACACTTGTTCAGAAGGAAAGAAAGCACAGAGCCCCAGATTTGCTGTTGTTCTGGAGAGCTTGCAGAGCACTGGGGAAAGGCAGGCAGAGAATTCCCTGCTAGCACCTTCTCTGTGCCTGGGAAGCAGAAGTGTTCACATTGCTTCGCAGAATCGCCTCTGTGCAGAAAACACTAACACTTGTTCAGAACAAAAGAAAGCACAGAGCCCCAGATTTGCTGTTGTTCTGGAGAGCTTGCAGAGCACTGGGGAAAGGCAGGCAGAGAATTCCCTGCTAGCACCTTCTCTGTGCCTGGGAAGCAGAAGTGTTCACATTGCTTCGCAGAATTGCCTTTGTGCAGAAAACACTAACACTTGTTCAGAACAAAAGAAAGCACAGAGCCCCAGATTTGCTGTTGTCCTGGAGAGCTTGCAGAGCACTGGGGAAAGGCAGGCAGAGAATTCCCTGCTAGCACCTTCTCTGTGCCTGGGAAGCAGAAGTGTTCACATTGCTTCGCAGAATCGCTTTTGTGCAGAAAACACTAACACTTGTTCAGAACAAAAGAAAGCACAGAGCCCCAGATTTGCTGTTGTTCTGGAGAGCTTGCAGAGCACTGGGGAAAGGCAGGCAGAGAATTCCCTGCTAGCATCTTCTCTGTGCCTGGGAAGCAGAAGTGTTCACATTAGTTCGCAGAATCGCCTTTGTGCAGAAAACACTAACACTTGTTCAGAACAAAAGAAAGCACAGAGCCTCAGATTTTATGTTGTCCTGGAGAGCTTGCAGAGCACTGGGGAAAGGCAGGCAGAGAATTCCCTGCTAGCACCTTCTCTGTGCCTGGGAAGCAGAAGTGTTCACATTGCTTCGCAGAATCGCTTTTCTGCAGAAAACACTAACACTTGTTCAGAACAAAAGAAAGCACAGAGCCCCAGATTTGCTGTTGTTCTGGAGAGCTTGCAGAGCACTGGGGAAAGGCAGGCAGAGAATTCCCTGCTAGCACCTTCTCTGTGCCTGGGAAGCAGAAGTGTTTACGTTGCTTCGCAGAATCGCTTTTCTGCAGAAAACACTAACACTTGTTCAGAACAAAAGAAAGCACAGAGCCCCAGATTTGCTGTTGTTCTGGAGAGCTTGCAGAGCACTGGGGAAAGGCAGGCAGAGAATTCCCTGCTAGCACCTTCTCTGTGCCTGGGAAGCAGAAGTGTTCACATTGCTTCGCAGAATCGCTTTTCTGCAGAAAACACTAACACTTGTTCAGAACAAAAGAAAGCACAGAGCCCCAGATTTGCTGTTGTTCTGGAGAGCTTGCAGAGCACTGGGGAAAGGCAGGCAGAGAATTCCCTGCTAGCACCTTCTCTGTGCCTGGGAAGCAGAAGTGTTCACATTGCTTCGCAGAATCGCCTTTGTGCAGAAAACACTAACACTTGTTCAGAACAAAAGAAAGCACAGAGCCCCAGATTTGCTGTTGTTCTGGAGAGCTTGCAGAGCACTGGGGAAAGGCAGGCAGAGAATTCCCTGCTAGCACCTTCTCTGTGCCTGGGAAGCAGAAGTGTTCACATTACTTCGCAGAATCGCTTTTGTGCAGAAAACACTAACACTTGTTCAGAACAAAAGAAAGCACAGAGCCCCAGATTTTATGTTGTTCTGGAGAGCTTGCAGAGCACTGGGGAAAGGCAGGCAGAGAATTCCCTGCTAGCACCTTCTCTGTGCCTGGGAAGCAGAAGTGTTCACATTAGTTCGCAGAATCGCCTTTGTGCAGAAAACACTAACACTTGTTCAGAACAAAAGAAAGCACAGAGCCCCAGATTTGCTGTTGTTCTGGAGAGCTTGCAGAGCACTGGGGAAAGGCAGGCAGAGAATTCCCTGCTAGCACCTTCTCTGTGCCTGGGAAGCAGAAGTGTTCACATTACTTCGCAGAATCGCTTTTGTGCAGAAAACACTAACACTTGTTCAGAACAAAAGAAAGCACAGAGCCCCAGATTCTATGTTGTCCTGGAGAGCTTGCAGAGCACTGGGGAAAGGCAGGCAGGGAATTCCCTGCTAGCACCTTCTCTGTGCCTGGGAAGCAGAAGTGTTCACATTGCTTCGCAGAATCGCTTTGGTGCAGAAAACACTAACACTTGTTCAGAACAAAAGAAAGCACAGAGCCCCAGATTTGCTGTTGTTCTGGAGGGCTTGCAGAGCACTGAGGAAAGGCAGGCAGAGAATTCCCTGCTAGCACATTCTCTGTGTCTGGGAAGTAGAAGTGTTCACATTGCTTCGCAGAATTGCCTTTGTGCAGAAAACACTAACACTTGTTCAGAACAAAAGAAAGCACAGAGCCTCAGATTTTATGTTGTCCTGGAGAGCTTGCAGAGCACTGGGGAAAGGCAGGCAGAGAATTCCCTGCTAGCACCTTCTCTGTGCCTGGGAAGCAGAAGTGTTCACATTGCTTCGCAGAATCGCTTTTGTGCAGAAAACACTAACACTTGTTCAGAACAAAAGAAAGCACAGAGCCCCAGATTTCCTGTTGTTCTGGAGAGCTTGCAGAGCACTGGGGAAAGGCAGGCAGAGAATTCCCTGCTAGCACCTTCTCTGTGCCTGGGAAGCAGGAGTGTTCACATTGCTTCGCAGAATCGCTTTGGTGCAGAAAACACTAACACTTGTTCAGAACAAAAGAAAGCACAGAGCCCCAGATTTGCTGTTGTTCTGGAGAGCTTGCAGAGCACTGGGGAAAGGCAGGCAGAGAATTCCCTGCTAGCACCTTCTCTGTGCCTGGGAAGCAGAAGTGTTTACATTGCTTCGCAGAAGCGCTTTTGTGCAGAAAACAGTAACACTTGTTCAGAACGAAAGAAAGCACAGAGCCCCAGATTTGCTGTTGTCCTGGAGAGCTTGCAGAGCACTGGGGAAAGGCAGGCAGAGAATTCCCTGCTAGCACCTTCTCTGTGCCTGGGAAGCAGAAGCGTTCACATTGCTTCGCAGAACCGTCTTTGTGCAGAAAACACTAACACTTGTTCAGAACAAAAGAAAGCACAGAGCCCCAGATTCTATGTTGTCCTGGAGAGCTTGCAGAGCACTGGGGAAAGGCAGGCAGGGAATTCCCTGCTAGCACCTTCTCTGTGCCTGGGAAGCAGAAGTGTTCACATTGCTTGCAGAATAGCTTTGGTGCAGAAAACACTAACACTTGTTCAGAACAAAAGAAAGCACAGAGCCCCAGATTTGCTGTTGTTCTGGAGGGCTTGCAGAGCACTGAGGAAAGGCAGGCAGAGAATTCCCTGCTAGCACATTCTCTGTGTCTGGGAAGTAGAAGTGTTCACATTGCTTCGCAGAATTGCCTTTGTGCAGAAAACACTAACACTTGTTCAGAACAAAAGAAAGCACAGAGCCTCAGATTTTATGTTGTCCTGGAGAGCTTGCAGAGCACTGGGGAAAGGCAGGCAGAGAATTCCCTGCTAGCACCTTCTCTGTGCCTGGGAAGCAGAAGTGTTCACATTGCTTCGCAGAATCGCTTTTCTGCAGAAAACACTAACACTTGTTCAGAACAAAAGAAAGCACAGAGCCCCAGATTTTATGTTGTCCTGGAGAGCTTGCAGAGCACTGGGGAAAGGCAGGCAGAGAATTCCCTGCTAGCACCTTCTCTGTGTCTGGGAAGCAGAAGTGTTCACATTGCTTCGCAGAATCGCTTTTCTGCAGAAAACACTAACACTTGTTCAGAACAAAAGAAAGCACGGAGCCCCAGATTTGCTGTTGTTCTTGAGATCTTGCAGAGCACTGGGGAAAGGCAGGCAGAGAATTCCCTGCTAGCACCTTCTCTGTGCCTGGGAAGCAGAAGTGTTCACATTGCTTCGCAGAATTGCCTTTGTGCAGAAAACACTAACACTTGTTCAGAACGAAATAAAGCACAGAGCCCCAGATTTGCTGTTGTTCTGGAGAGCTTGCAGAGCACTGGGGAAAGGCAGGCAGAGAATTCCCTGCTAGCACCTTCTCTGTGCCTGGGAAGCAGGAGTGTTCACATTGCTTCGCAGAATCGCTTTTCTGCAGAAAACACTAACACTTGTTCAGAACAAAAGAAAGCACAGAGCCCCAGATTTGCTGTTGTCCTGGAGAGCTTGCAGAGCACTGGGGAAAGGCAGGCAGAGAATTCCCTGCTAGCACCTTCTCTGTGCCTGGGAAGCAGAAGTGTTCACATTGCTTCGCAGAATCGCCTTTGTGCAGAAAACACTAACACTTGTTCAGAACAAAAGAAAGCACAGAGCCCCAGATTCTATGTTGTCCTGGAGAGCTTGCAGAGCACTGGGGAAAGGCAGGCAGAGAATTCCCTGCTAGCACCTTCTCTGTGCCTGGGAAGCAGAAGTGTTCACATTGCTTCGCAGAATCGCCTTTGTGCAGAAAACACTAACACTTGTTCAGAACAAAAGAAAGCACAGAGCCCCAGATTTGCTGTTGTTCTGGAGAGCTTGCAGAGCACTGGGGAAAGGCAGGCAGAGAATCCCTGCTAGCACCTTCTCTGTGCCTGGGAAGCAGGAGTGTTCACATTGCTTCGCAGGATCGCCTTTGTGCAGAAAACACTAACACTTGTTCAGAACAAAAGAAAGCACAGAGCCCCAGATTTGCTGTTGTCCTGGAGAGCTTGCAGAGCACTGGGGAAAGGCAGGCAGAGAATTCCCTGTTAGCACCTTCTCTGTGCCTGGGAAGCAGAAGTGTTCACATTGCTTCGCAGAATCGCCTTTGTGCAGAAAACACTAACACTTGTTCAGAACAAAAGAAAGCACAGAGCCCCAGATTCTATGTTGTCCTGGAGAGCTTGCAGAGCACTGGGGAAAGGCAGGCAGAGAATTCCCTGCTAGCACCTTCTCTGTGCCTGGGAAGCAGAAGTGTTCACATTGCTTCGCAGAATCGCTTTTCTGCAGAAAACACTAACACTTGTTCAGAACAAAAGAAAGCACAGAGCCCCAGATTTGCTGTTGTTCTGGAGAGCTTGCAGAGCACTGGGGAAAGGCAGGCAGAGAATTCCCTGCTAGCACCTTCTCTGTGCCTGGGAAGCAGAAGTGTTCACATTGCTTCGCAGAATCGCCTTTGTGCAGAAAACACTAACACTTGTTCAGAACAAAAGAAAGCACAGAGCCCCAGATTCTATGTTGTCCTGGAGAGCTTGCAGAGCACTGGGGAAAGGCAGGCAGGGAATTCCCTGCTAGCACCTTCTCTGTGTCTGGGAAGCAGAAGTGTTCACATTGCTTCGCAGAATCGCCTTTGTGCAGAAAACACTAACACTTGTTCAGAACAAAAGAAAGCACAGAGCCCCAGATTCTATGTTGTCCTGGAGAGCTTGCAGAGCACTGGGGAAAGGCAGGCAGGGAATTCCCTGCTAGCACCTTCTCTGTGCCTGGGAAGCAGAAGTGTTCACATTGCTTCGCAGAATCGCCTTTGTGCAGAAAACACTAACACTTGTTCAGAACAAAAGAAAGCACAGAGCCCCAGATTTGCTGTTGTTCTGGAGAGCTTGCAGAGCACTGGGGAAAGGCAGGCAGAGAATTCCCTGCTAGCACCTTCTCTGTGCCTGGGAAGCAGGAGTGTTCACATTGCTTCGCAGAATCGCCTTTGTGCAGAAAACAGTAACACTTGTTCAGAACGAAAGAAAGCACAGAGCCCCAGATTTGCTGTTGTCCTGGAGAGCTTGCAGAGCACTGGGGAAAGGCAGGCAGAGAATCCCTGCTAGCACCTTCTCTGTGCCTGGGAAGCAGAAGTGTTCACATTGCTTCGCAGAATCGCCTTTGTGCAGAAAACACTAACAGTTGTTCAGAACAAAAGAAAGCACAGAGCCCCAGATTCTATGTTGTCCTGGAGAGCTTGCAGAGCACTGGGGAAAGGCAGGCAGGGAATTCCCTGCTAGCACCTTCTCTGTGCCTGGGAAGCAGAAGTGTTCACATTGCTTCGCAGAATTGCCTTTGTGCAGAAAACACTAACACTTGTTCAGAACAAAAGAAAGCACAGAGCCTCAGATTTTATGTTGTCCTGGAGAGCTTGCAGAGCACTGGGGAAAGGCAGGCAGAGAATTCCCTGCTAGCACCTTCTCTGTGCCTGGGAAGCAGAAGTGTTCACATTGCTTCGCAGAATCGCTTTTCTGCAGAAAACACTAACACTTGTTCACAACAAAAGAAAGCACAGAGCCCCAGATTTGCTGTTGTTCTGGAGAGCTTGCAGAGCACTGGGGAAAGGCAGGCAGAGAATTCCCTGCTAGCACCTTCTCTGTGACTGGGAAGCAGAAGTGTTCACATTACTTCGCAGAATCGCCTTTGTGCAGAAAACACTAACACTTGTTCAGAACAAAAGAAAGCACAGAGCCCCAGATTTGCTGTTGTTCTGGAGCGCTTGCAGAGCAGTGGGGAAAGGCAGGCAGAGAATTCCCTGCTAGCACCCTCTCTGTGCCTGGGAAGCAGAAGTGTTCACATTGCTTCGCAGAATCGCCTTTGCGCAGAAAACACT
The DNA here is from genome assembly GCF_031877795.1 of Strix aluco. Classification (NCBI taxonomy): domain Eukaryota; kingdom Metazoa; phylum Chordata; class Aves; order Strigiformes; family Strigidae; genus Strix; species Strix aluco. The sequence continues at coordinate 765,051 of NW_027436584.1, forward strand.
AACACTTGTTCAGAACAAAAGAAAGCACAGAGCCCCAGATTTGCTGTTGTTCTGGAGAGCTTGCAGAGCACTGGGGAAAGGCAGGCAGAGAATTCCCTGCTAGCACCTTCTCTGTGCCTGGGAAGCAGAACTGTTCACATTACTTCGCAGAATCGCTTTTGTGCAGAAAACACTAACACTTGTTCAGAACGAAAGAAAGCACAGAGCCCCAGATTTGCTGTTGTTCTGGAGAGCTTGCAGAGCACTGGGGAAAGGCAGGCAGAGAATTCCCTGCTAGCACCTTCTCTGTGCCTGGGAAGCAGAAGTGTTCACATTGCTTCGCAGAATCGCCTTTGTGCAGAAAACACTAACACTTGTTCAGAACAAAAGAAAGCACAGAGCCCCAGATTCTATGTTGTCCTGGAGAGCTTGCAGAGCACTGGGGAAAGGCAGGCAGAGAATTCCCTGCTAGCACCTTCTCTGTGCCTGGGAAGCAGAAGTGTTCACATTGCTTCGCAGAATCGCTTTTGTGCAGAAAGCACTAACACTTGTTCAGAACAAAAGAAAGCACAGAGCCCCAGATTTGCTGTTGTTCTGGAGAGCTTGCAGAGCACTGGGGAAAGGCAGGCAGAGAATTCCCTGCTAGCACCTTCTCTGTGCCTGGGAAGCAGAAGTGTTCACATTGCTTCGCAGAATCGCTTTTCTGCAGAAAACACTAACACTTGTTCAGAAGAAAAGAAAGCACAGAGCCCCAGATTTGCTGTTGTCCTGGAGAGCTTGCAGAGCACTGGGGAAAGGCAGGCAGAGAATTCCCTGCTAGCACCTTCTCTGTGCCTGGGAAGCAGAAGTGTTCACATTAGTTCGCAGAATCGCCTTTGTGCAGAAAACACTAACACTTGTTCAGAACAAAAGAAAGCACAGAGCCCCAGATTTGCTGTTGTTCTGGAGAGCTTGCAGAGCACTGGGGAAAGGCAGGCAGAGAATTCCCTGCTAGCACCTTCTCTGTGCCTGGGAAGCAGAAGTGTTCACATTGCTTCGCAGAATCGCCTTTGTGCAGAAAACACTAACACTTGTTCAGAACGGAAGAAAGCACAGAGCCCCAGATTTGCTGTTGTGCTGGAGAGCTTGCAGAGCACTGGGGAAAGGCAGGCAGAGAATTCCCTGCTAGCACCTTCTCTGTGCCTGCGAAGCAGAAGTGTTCACATTGCTTCGCAGAATCGCCTTTGTGCAGAAAACACTAACACTTGTTCAGAACAAAAGAAAGCACAGAGCCCCAGATTCTATTTTGTCCTGGAGAGCTTGCAGAGCACTGGGGAAAGGCAGGCAGGGAATTCCCTGCTAGCACCTTCTCTGTGCCTGGGAAGCAGAAGTGTTCACATTGCTTCGCAGAATCGCTTTTGTGCAGAAAACACTAACACTTGTTCAGAACGAAAGAAAGCACAGAGCCCCAGATTTGCTGTTGTCCTGGAGAGCTTGCAGAGCACTGGGGAAAGGCAGGCAGAGAATTCCCTGCTAGCACCTTCTCTGTGTCTGGGAAGCAGAAGTGTTCACATTGCTTCGCAGAATCGGTTTTCTGCAGAAAACACTAACACTTGTTCAGAACGAAAGAAAGCACAGAGCCCCAGATTTGCTGTTGTCCTGGAGAGCTTGCAGAGCACTGGGGAAAGGCAGGCAGAGAATTCCCTGTTAGCACCTTCTCTGTGCCTGGGAAGCAGAAGTGTTCACATTGCTTCGCAGAATCGCCTTTGTGCAGAAAACACTAACACTTGTTCAGAACAAAAGAAAGCACAGAGCCCCAGATTCTATGTTGTCCTGGAGAGCTTGCAGAGCACTGGGGAAAGGCAGGCAGAGAATTCCCTGCTAGCACCTTCTCTGTGCCTGGGAAGCAGAAGTGTTCACATTGCTTCGCAGAATCGCTTTTCTGCAGAAAACACTAACACTTGTTCAGAACAAAAGAAAGCACAGAGCCCCAGATTTGCTGTTGTTCTGGAGAGCTTGCAGAGCACTGGGGAAAGGCAGGCAGAGAATTCCCTGCTAGCACCTTCTCTGTGCCTGGGAAGCAGAAGTGTTCACATTGCTTCGCAGAATCGCCTTTGTGCAGAAAACACTAACACTTGTTCAGAACAAAAGAAAGCACAGAGCCCCAGATTCTATGTTGTCCTGGAGAGCTTGCAGAGCACTGGGGAAAGGCAGGCAGGGAATTCCCTGCTAGCACCTTCTCTGTGTCTGGGAAGCAGAAGTGTTCACATTGCTTCGCAGAATCGCCTTTGTGCAGAAAACACTAACACTTGTTCAGAACAAAAGAAAGCACAGAGCCCCAGATTCTATGTTGTCCTGGAGAGCTTGCAGAGCACTGGGGAAAGGCAGGCAGGGAATTCCCTGCTAGCACCTTCTCTGTGCCTGGGAAGCAGAAGTGTTCACATTGCTTCGCAGAATCGCCTTTGTGCAGAAAACACTAACACTTGTTCAGAACAAAAGAAAGCACAGAGCCCCAGATTTGCTGTTGTTCTGGAGAGCTTGCAGAGCACTGGGGAAAGGCAGGCAGAGAATTCCCTGCTAGCACCTTCTCTGTGCCTGGGAAGCAGAAGTGTTCACATTGCTTCGCAGAATCGCCTTTGTGCAGAAAACAGTAACACTTGTTCAGAACGAAAGAAAGCACAGAGCCCCAGATTTGCTGTTGTCCTGGAGAGCTTGCAGAGCACTGGGGAAAGGCAGGCAGAGAATCCCTGCTAGCACCTTCTCTGTGCCTGGGAAGCAGAAGTGTTCACATTGCTTCGCAGAATCGCCTTTGTGCAGAAAACACTAACAGTTGTTCAGAACAAAAGAAAGCACAGAGCCCCAGATTCTATGTTGTCCTGGAGAGCTTGCAGAGCACTGGGGAAAGGCAGGCAGGGAATTCCCTGCTAGCACCTTCTCTGTGCCTGGGAAGCAGAAGTGTTCACATTGCTTCGCAGAATTGCCTTTGTGCAGAAAACACTAACACTTGTTCAGAACAAAAGAAAGCACAGAGCCTCAGATTTTATGTTGTCCTGGAGAGCTTGCAGAGCACTGGGGAAAGGCAGGCAGAGAATTCCCTGCTAGCACCTTCTCTGTGCCTGGGAAGCAGAAGTGTTCACATTGCTTCGCAGAATCGCTTTTCTGCAGAAAACACTAACACTTGTTCACAACAAAAGAAAGCACAGAGCCCCAGATTTGCTGTTGTTCTGGAGAGCTTGCAGAGCACTGGGGAAAGGCAGGCAGAGAATTCCCTGCTAGCACCTTCTCTGTGACTGGGAAGCAGAAGTGTTCACATTACTTCGCAGAATCGCCTTTGTGCAGAAAACACTAACACTTGTTCAGAACAAAAGAAAGCACAGAGCCCCAGATTCTATGTTGTCCTGGAGAGCTTGCAGAGCACTGGGGAAAGGCAGGCAGAGAATTCCCTGCTAGCACCCTCTCTGTGACTGGGAAGCAGAAGTGTTCACATTGCTTCGCAGAATCGCTTTTGTGCAGAAAGCACTAACACTTGTTCAGAACAAAAGAAAGCACAGAGCCCCAGATTTGCTGTTGTTCTGGAGAGCTTGCAGAGCACTGGGGAAAGGCAGGCAGAGAATTCCCTGCTAGCACCTTCTCTGTGCCTGGGAAGCAGAAGTGTTCACATTGCTTCGCAGAATCGCTTTTCTGCAGAAAACACTAACACTTGTTCAGAAGAAAAGAAAGCACAGAGCCCCAGATTTGCTGTTGTCCTGGAGAGCTTGCAGAGCACTGGGGAAAGGCAGGCAGAGAATTCCCTGCTAGCACCTTCTCTGTGCCTGGGAAGCAGAAGTGTTCACATTAGTTCGCAGAATCGCCTTTGTGCAGAAAACACTAACACTTGTTCAGAACAAAAGAAAGCACAGAGCCCCAGATTTGCTGTTGTTCTGGAGAGCTTGCAGAGCACTGGGGAAAGGCAGGCAGAGAATTCCCTGCTAGCACCTTCTCTGTGCCTGGGAAGCAGAAGTGTTCACATTGCTTCGCAGAATCGCCTTTGTGCAGAAAACACTAACACTTGTTCAGAACGGAAGAAAGCACAGAGCCCCAGATTTGCTGTTGTGCTGGAGAGCTTGCAGAGCAGTGGGGAAAGGCAGGCAGAGAATTCCCTGCTAGCACCTTCTCTGTGCCTGCGAAGCAGAAGTGTTCACATTGCTTCGCAGAATCGCCTTTGTGCAGAAAACACTAACACTTGTTCAGAACAAAAGAAAGCACAGAGCCCCAGATTCTATTTTGTCCTGGAGAGCTTGCAGAGCACTGGGGAAAGGCAGGCAGGGAATTCCCTGCTAGCACCTTCTCTGTGCCTGGGAAGCAGAAGTGTTCACATTGCTTCGCAGAATCGCTTTTGTGCAGAAAACACTAACACTTGTTCAGAACGAAAGAAAGCACAGAGCCCCAGATTTGCTGTTGTCCTGGAGAGCTTGCAGAGCACTGGGGAAAGGCAGGCAGAGAATTCCCTGCTAGCACCTTCTCTGTGTCTGGGAAGCAGAAGTGTTCACATTGCTTCGCAGAATCGGTTTTCTGCAGAAAACAGTAACACTTGTTCAGAACAAAAGAAAGCACAGAGCCCCAGATTTGCTGTTGTTCTGGAGAGCTTGCAGAGCACTGGGGAAAGGCAGGCAGAGAATTCCCTGCTAGCACCTTCTCTGTGCCTGGGAAGCAGAAGTGTTCACATTGCTTCGCAGAATCGCTTTTCTGCAGAAAACACTAACACTTGTTCAGAACGAAAGAAAGCACAGAGCCCCAGATTCTATGTTGTCCTGGAGAGCTTGCAGAGCACTGGGGAAAGGCAGGCAGAGAATTCCCTGCTAGCACCTTCTCTGTGCCTGGGAAGCAGAAGTGTTCACATTGCTTCGCAGAATCGCCTTTGTGCAGAAAACACTAACACTTGTTCAGAACAAAAGAAAGCACAGAGCCCCAGATTTGCTGTTGTTCTGGAGAGCTTGCAGAGCACTGGGGAAAGGCAGGCAGAGAATTCCCTGCTAGCACCCTCTCTGTGACTGGGAAGCAGAAGTGTTCACATTGCTTCGCAGAATCGCCTTTGTGCAGAAAACACTAACACTTGATCAGAACAAAAGAAAGCACAGAGCCCCAGATTTGTTGTTGTTCTGGAGAGCTTGCAGGGCACTGGGGAAAGGCAGGCAGAGAATTCCCTGCTAGCACCTTCTCTGTGCCTGGGAAGCAGAAGTGTTCACATTACTTCGCAGAATCGCTTTTGTGCAGAAAACACTAACACTTGTTCAGAACAAAAGAAAGCACAGAGCCCCAGATTTGCTGTTGTCCTGGAGAGCTTGCAGAGCACTGGGGAAAGGCAGGCAGAGAATTCCCTGCTAGCACCTTCTCTGTGCCTGGGAAGCAGAAGTGTTCACATTGCTTCGCAGAATTGCCTTTGTGCAGAAAACACTAACACTTGTTCAGAACAAAAGAAAGCACAGAGCCCCAGATTTGCTGTTGTTCTGGAGAGCTTGCAGAGCACTGGGGAAAGGCAGGCAGAGAATTCCCTGCTAGCACCTTCTCTGTGCCTGGGAAGCAGAAGTGTTCACATTGCTTCGCAGAATTGCCTTTGTGCAGAAAACACTAACACTTGTTCAGAACAAAAGAAAGCACAGAGCCCCAGATTTGCTGTTGTCCTGGAGAGCTTGCAGAGCACTGGGGAAAGGCAGGCAGAGAATTCCCTGCTAGCACCTTCTCTGTGCCTGGGAAGCAGAAGTGTTCACATTGCTTCGCAGAATCGCCTTTGTGCAGAAAACACTAACACTTGTTCAGAACAAAAGAAAGCACAGAGCCCCAGATTCTATGTTGTCCTGGAGAGCTTGCAGAGCACTGGGGAAAGGCAGGCAGAGAATTCCCTGCTAGCACCTTCTCTGTGCCTGGGAAGCAGAAGTGTTCACATTGCTTCGCAGAATCGCCTTTGTGCAGAAAACACTAACACTTGTTCAGAAGGAAAGAAAGCACAGAGCCCCAGATTTGCTGTTGTTCTGGAGAGCTTGCAGAGCAGTGGGGAAAGGCAGGCAGAGAATTCCCTGCTAGCACCTTCTCTGTGCCTGGGAAGCAGAAGTGTTCACATTGCTTCGCTGTATCGCTTTTGTGCAGAAAACAGTAACACTTGTTCAGAACAAAAGAAAGCACAGAGCCCCAGATTCTATGTTGTCCTAGAGAGCTTGCAGAGCACTGGGGAAAGGCAGGCAGGGAATTCCCTGCTAGCACCTTCTCTGTGCCTGGGAAGCAGAAGTGTTCACATTGCTTCGCAGAATCGCTTTTGTGCAGAAAACACTAACACTTGTTCAGAACAAAAGAAAGCACAGAGCCCCAGATTTGCTGTTGTCCTGGAGAGCTTGCAGAGCACTGGGGAAAGGCAGGCAGAGAATTCCCTGCTAGCACCTTCTCTGTTTCTGGGAAGCAGAAGTGTTCACATTGCTTCGCAGAATCGGTTTTCTGCAGAAAACACTAACACTTGTTCAGAACGAAAGAAAGCACAGAGCCCCAGATTTGCTGTTGTTCTGGAGAGCTTGCAGAGCAGTGGGGAAAGGCAGGCAGAGAATTCCCTGCTAGCACCCTCTCTGTGCCTGGGAAGCAGAAGTGTTCACATTGCTTCGCAGAATCGCCTTTGCGCAGAAAACACTAACACTTGTTCAGAACAAAAGAAAGCACAGAGCCCCAGATTTGCTGTTGTTCTGGAGAGCTTGCAGAGCACTGGGGAAAGGCAGGCAGAGAATTCCCTGCTAGCACCTTCTCTGTGCCTGGGAAGCAGAACTGTTCACATTACTTCGCAGAATTGCTTTTGTGCAGAAAACACTAACACTTGTTCAGAACGAAAGAAAGCACAGAGCCCCAGATTTGCTGTTGTCCTGGAGAGCTTGCAGAGCACTGGGGAAAGGCAGGCAGAGAATTCCCTGCTAGCACCTTCTCTGTGCCTGGGAAGCAGAAGTGTTCACATTGCTTCGCAGAATCGCCTTTGTGCAGAAAACACTAACACTTGTTCAGAACAAAAGAAAGCACAGAGCCCCAGATTCTATGTTGTCCTGGAGAGCTTGCAGAGCACTGGGGAAAGGCAGGCAGAGAATTCCCTGCTAGCACCTTCTCTGTGCCTGGGAAGCAGAAGTGTTCACATTGCTTCGCAGAATCGCTTTTCTGCAGAAAACACTAACACTTGTTCAGAACAAAAGAAAGCACGGAGCCCCAGATTTGCTGTTGTTCTTGAGATCTTGCAGAGCACTGGGGAAAGGCAGGCAGAGAATTCCCTGCTAGCACCTTCTCTGTGCCTGGGAAGCAGAAGTGTTCACATTGCTTCGCAGAATTGCCTTTGTGCAGAAAACACTAACACTTGTTCAGAACAAAAGAAAGCACAGAGCCCCAGATTATATGTTCTCCTGGAGAGCTTGCAGAGCACTGGGGAAAGGCAGGCAGAGAATTCCCTGCTAGCACCTTCTCTGTGCCTGGGAAGCAGAAGTGTTCACATTACTTCGCAGAATCGCTTTTGTGCAGAAAACACTAACACTTGTTCAGAACGAAAGAAAGCACAGAGCCCCAGATTTGCTGTTGTTCTGGAGAGCTTGCAGAGCACTGGGGAAAGGCAGGCAGAGAATTCCCTGTTAGCACCTTCTCTGTGCCTGGGAAGCAGAAGTGTTCACATTGCTTCGCAGAATCGCCTTTGTGCAGAAAACACTAACACTTGTTCAGAACAAAAGAAAGCACAGAGCCCCAGATTTGCTGTTGTTCTGGAGAGCTTGCAGAGCACTGGGGAAAGGCAGGCAGAGAATTCCCTGCTAGCACCTTCTCTGTGCCTGGGAAGCAGGAGTGTTCACATTGCTTCGCAGAATCGCTTTTGTGCAGAAAACACTAACACTTGTTCAGAACAAAAGAAAGCACAGAGCCCCAGATTTGCTGTTGTTCTGGAGAGCTTGCAGAGCACTGGGGAAAGGCAGGCAGAGAATTCCCTGCTAGCACCTTCTCTGTGCCTGGGAAGCAGAAGTGTTCACATTGCTTCGCAGAATCGCCTTTGTGCAGAAAACACTAACACTTGTTCAGAACGAAAGAAAGCACAGAGCCCCAGATTTGCTGTTGTCCTGGAGAGCTTGCAGAGCACTGGGGAAAGGCAGGCAGAGAATTCCCTGCTAGCACCTTCTCTGTGTCTGGGAAGCAGAAGTGTTCACATTGCTTTGCAGAATCGCCTTTGTGCAGAAAACACTAACACTTGTTCAGAACAAAAGAAAGCACAGAGCCCCAGATTCTATGTTGTCCTGGAGAGCTTGCAGAGCACTGGGGAAAGGCAGGCAGAGAATTCCCTGCTAGCACCTTCTCTGTGTCTGGGAAGCAGAAGTGTTTACATTGCTTCGCAGAATCGCTTTTGTGCAGAAAACAGTAACACTTGTTCAGAACGAAAGAAAGCACAGAGCCCCAGATTTGCTGTTGTCCTGGAGAGCTTGCAGAGCACTGGGGAAAGGCAGGCAGAGAATTCCCTGCTAGCACCTTCTCTGTGCCTGGGAAGCAGAAGTGTTCACATTGCTTCGCAGAATTGCCTTTGTGCAGAAAACACTAACACTTGTTCAGAACAAAAGAAAGCACAGAGCCCCAGATTTGCTGTTGTTCTGGAGAGCTTGCAGAGCACTGGGGAAAGGCAGGCAGAGAATCCCTGCTAGCACCTTCTCTGTGCCTGGGAAGCAGAAGTGTTCACATTGCTTCGCAGAATCGCCTTTGTGCAGAAAACACTAACACTTGTTCAGAACAAAAGAAAGCACAGAGCCCCAGATTTGCTGTTGTTCTGGAGAGCTTGCAGAGCACTGGGGAAAGGCAGGCAGAGAATTCCCTGCTAGCACCTTCTCTGTGCCTGGGAAGCAGAAGTGTTCACATTGCTTCGCAGAATCGCTTTTCTGCAGAAAACACTAACACTTGTTCAGAACAAAAGAAAGCACAGAGCCCCAGATTTGCTGTTGTTCTGGAGAGCTTGCAGAGCACTGGGGAAAGGCAGGCAGAGAATTCCCTGCTAGCACCTTCTCTGTGCCTGGGAAGCAGAAGTGTTCACATTACTTCGCAGAATTGCCTTTGTGCAGAAAACACTAACACTTGTTCAGAACAAAAGAAAGCACAGAGCCCCAGATTCTATGTTGTCCTGGAGAGCTTGCAGAGCACTGGGGAAAGGCAGGCAGGGAATTCCCTGCTAGCACCTTCTCTGTGTCTGGGAAGCAGAAGTGTTCACATTGCTTCGCAGAATCGCCTTTGTGCAGAAAACACTAACACTTGTTCAGAACAAAAGAAAGCACAGAGCCCCAGATTCTATGTTGTCCTGGAGAGCTTGCAGAGCACTGGGGAAAGGCAGGCAGGGAATTCCCTGCTAGCACCTTCTCTGTGCCTGGGAAGCAGAAGTGTTCACATTGCTTCGCAGAATCGCCTTTGTGCAGAAAACACTAACACTTGTTCAGAACAAAAGAAAGCACAGAGCCCCAGATTCTATGTTGTCCTGGAGAGCTTGCAGAGCACTGGGGAAAGGCAGGCAGAGAATTCCCTGCTAGCACCTTCTCTGTGCCTGGGAAGCAGAAGTGTTCACATTGCTTTGCAGAATCGCCTTTGTGCAGAAAACAGTAACACTTGTTCAGAACGAAAGAAAGCACAGAGCCCCAGATTTGCTGTTGTCCTGGAGAGCTTGCAGAGCACTGGGGAAAGGCAGGCAGAGAATCCCTGCTAGCACCTTCTCTGTGCCTGGGAAGCAGAAGTGTTCACATTGCTTCGCAGAATCGCCTTTGTGCAGAAAACACTAACAGTTGTTCAGAACAAAAGAAAGCACAGAGCCCCAGATTCTATGTTGTCCTGGAGAGCTTGCAGAGCACTGGGGAAAGGCAGGCAGGGAATTCCCTGCTAGCACCTTCTCTGTGCCTGGGAAGCAGAAGTGTTCACATTGCTTCGCAGAATTGCCTTTGTGCAGAAAACACTAACACTTGTTCAGAACAAAAGAAAGCACAGAGCCTCAGATTTTATGTTGTACTGGAGAGCTTGCAGAGCACTGGGGAAAGGCAGGCAGAGAATTCCCTGCTAGCACCTTCTCTGTGCCTGGGAAGCAGAAGTGTTCACATTGCTTCGCAGAATCGCTTTTCTGCAGAAAACACTAACACTTGTTCAGAACAAAAGAAAGCACAGAGCCCCAGATTTGCTGTTGTTCTGGAGAGCTTGCAGAGCACTGGGGAAAGGCAGGCAGAGAATTCCCTGCTAGCACCTTCTCTGTGCCTGGGAAGCAGAAGTGTTCACATTACTTCGCAGAATCGCTTTTGTGCAGAAAACACTAACACTTGTTCAGAACAAAAGAAAGCACAGAGCCCCAGATTTGCTGTTGTTCTGGAGAGCTTGCAGAGCAGTGGGGAAAGGCAGGCAGAGAATTCCCTGCTAGCACCTTCTCTGTGCCTGGGAAGCAGAAGTGTTCACATTGCTTCGCAGAATCGCCTTTGCGCAGAAAACACTAACACTTGTTCAGAACAAAAGAAAGCACAGAGCCCCAGATTTGCTGTTGTTCTGGAGAGCTTGCAGAGCACTGGGGAAAGGCAGGCAGAGAATTCCCTGCTAGCACCTTCTCTGTGCCTGGGAAGCAGAACTGTTCACATTACTTCGCAGAATCGCTTTTGTGCAGAAAACACTAACACTTGTTCAGAACGAAAGAAAGCACAGAGCCCCAGATTTGCTGTTGTCCTGGAGAGCTTGCAGAGCACTGGGGAAAGGCAGGCAGAGAATTCCCTGCTAGCACCTTCTCTGTGCCTGGGAAGCAGAAGTGTTCACATTGCTTCGCAGAATTGCCTTTGTGCAGAAAACACTAACACTTGTTCAGAACAAAAGAAAGCACAGAGCCCCAGATTTTATGTTCTCCTGGAGAGCTTGCAGAGCACTGGGGAAAGGCAGGCAGAGAATTCCCTGCTAGCACCTTCTCTGTGCCTGGGAAGCAGAAGTGTTCACATTACTTCGCAGAATCGCTTTTGTGCAGAAAACACTAACACTTGTTCAGAACGAAAGAAAGCACAGAGCCCCAGATTTGCTGTTGTTCTGGAGAGCTTGCAGAGCACTGGGGAAAGGCAGGCAGAGAATTCCCTGTTAGCACCTTCTCTGTGCCTGGGAAGCAGAAGTGTTCACATTGCTTCGCAGAATCGCCTTTGTGCAGAAAACACTAACACTTGTTCAGAACAAAAGAAAGCACAGAGCCCCAGATTTGCTGTTGTTCTGGAGAGCTTGCAGAGCACTGGGGAAAGGCAGGCAGAGAATTCCCTGCTAGCACCTTCTCTGTGCCTGGGAAGCAGGAGTGTTCACATTGCTTCGCAGAATCGCTTTTGTGCAGAAAACACTAACACTTGTTCAGAACAAAAGAAAGCACAGAGCCCCAGATTTGCTGTTGTTCTGGAGAGCTTGCAGAGCACTGGGGAAAGGCAGGCAGAGAATTCCCTGCTAGCACCTTCTCTGTGCCTGGGAAGCAGAAGTGTTCACATTGCTTCGCAGAATCGCCTTTGTGCAGAAAACACTAACACTTGTTCAGAACGAAAGAAAGCACAGAGCCCCAGATTTGCTGTTGTCCTGGAGAGCTTGCAGAGCACTGGGGAAAGGCAGGCAGAGAATTCCCTGCTAGCACCTTCTCTGTGTCTGGGAAGCAGAAGTGTTTACATTGCTTCGCAGAATCGCTTTTGTGCAGAAAACAGTAACACTTGTTCAGAACGAAAGAAAGCACAGAGCCCCAGATTTGCTGTTGTCCTAGAGAGCTTGCAGAGCACTGGGGAAAGGCAGGCAGAGAATTCCCTGCTAGCACCTTCTCTGTGCCTGGGAAGCAGAAGTGTTCACATTGCTTCGCAGAATCGCCTTTGTGCAGAAAACACTAACACTTGTTCAGAACAAAAGAAAGCACAGAGCCCCAGATTTGCTGTTGTTCTGGAGAGCTTGCAGAGCACTGGGGAAAGGCAGGCAGAGAATCCCTGCTAGCACCTTCTCTGTGCCTGGGAAGCAGAAGTGTTCACATTGCTTCGCAGAATCGCCTTTGTGCAGAAAACACTAACACTTGTTCAGAACAAAAGAAAGCACAGAGCCCCAGATTCTATGTTGTCCTGGAGAGCTTGCAGAGCACTGGGGAAAGGCAGGCAGAGAATTCCCTGCTAGCACCTTCTCTGTGCCTGGGAAGCAGAAGTGTTCACATTGCTTCGCAGAATCGCTTTTCTGCAGAAAACACTAACACTTGTTCAGAACAAAAGAAAGCACAGAGCCCCAGATTTGCTGTTGTTCTGGAGAGCTTGCAGAGCACTGGGGAAAGGCAGGCAGAGAATTCCCTGCTAGCACCTTCTCTGTGCCTGGGAAGCAGAAGTGTTCACATTGCTTCGCAGAATTGCCTTTGTGCAGAAAACACTAACACTTGTTCAGAACAAAAGAAAGCACAGAGCCTCAGATTTTATGTTGTCCTGGAGAGCTTGCAGAGCACTGGGGAAAGGCAGGCAGAGAATTCCCTGCTAGCACCTTCTCTGTGCCTGGGAAGCAGAAGTGTTCACATTGCTTCGCAGAATCGCTTTTCTGCAGAAAACACTAACACTTGTTCAGAACAAAAGAAAGCACAGAGCCCCAGATTTGCTGTTGTTCTGGAGAGCTTGCAGAGCACTGGGGAAAGGCAGGCAGAGAATTCCCTGCTAGCACCTTCTCTGTGCCTGGGAAGCAGAAGTGTTCACATTGCTTCGCAGAATCGCTTTTGTGCAGAAAACACTAACACTTGTTCAGAACAAAAGAAAGCACAGAGCCCCAGATTCTATGTTGTCCTGGAGAGCTTGCAGAGCACTGGGGAAAGGCAGGCAGGGAATTCCCTGCTAGCACCTTCTCTGTGTCTGGGAAGCAGAAGTGATCACATTGCTTCGCAGAATCGCCTTTGTGCAGAAAACACTAACACTTGTTCAGAACAAAAGAAAGCACAGAGCCCCAGATTCTATGTTGTCCTGGAGAGCTTGCAGAGCACTGGGGAAAGGCAGGCAGGGAATTCCCTGCTAGCACCTTCTCTGTGCCTGGGAAGCAGAAGTGTTCACATTGCTTCGCAGAATTGCCTTTGTGTAGAAAACACTAACACTTGTTCAGAACAAAAGAAAGCACAGAGCCCCAGATTTGCTGTTGTTCTGGAGAGCTTGCAGAGCACTGGGGAAAGGCAGGCAGAGAATTCCCTGCTAGCACCTTCTCTGTGCCTGGGAAGCAGAAGTGTTCACATTGCTTCGCAGAATTGCCTTTGTGTAGAAAACACTAACACTTGTTCAGAACAAAAGAAAGCACAGAGCCCCAGATTTGCTGTTGTTCTGGAGAGCTTGCAGAGCACTGGGGAAAGGCAGGCAGAGAATTCCCTGCTAGCACCTTCTCTGTGCCTGGGAAGCAGAAGTGTTTACATTGCTTCGCAGAATCGCTTTTGTGCAGAAAACAGTAACACTTGTTCAGAACAAAAGAAAGCACAGAGCCCCAGATTTGCTGTTGTCCTGGAGAGCTTGCAGAGCACTGGGGAAAGGCAGGCAGAGAATTCCCTGCTAGCACCTTCTCTGTGTCTGGGAAGCAGAAGTGTTCACATTGCTTCGCAGAATCGCCTTTGTGCAGAAAACACTAACACTTGTTCAGAACAAAAGAAAGCACAGAGCCCCAGATTCTATGTTGTCCTGGAGAGCTTGCAGAGCACTGGGGAAAGGCAGGCAGAGAATTCCCTGCTAGCACCTTCTCTGTGCCTGGGAAGCAGAAGTGTTCACATTGCTTCGCAGAATCGCTTTTCTGCAGAAAACACTAACACTTGTTCAGAACAAAAGAAAGCACAGAGCCCCAGATTTGCTGTTGTTCTGGAGAGCTTGCAGAGCACTGGGGAAAGGCAGGCAGAGAATTCCCTGCTAGCACCTTCTCTGTGCCTGGGAAGCAGAAGTGTTCACATTGCTTCGCAGAATTGCCTTTGTGCAGAAAACACTAACACTTGTTCAGAACAAAAGAAAGCACAGAGCCTCAGATTTTATGTTGTCCTGGAGAGCTTGCAGAGCACTGGGGAAAGGCAGGCAGAGAATTCCCTGCTAGCACCTTCTCTGTGCCTGGGAAGCAGAAGTGTTCACATTGCTTCGCAGAATCGCTTTTCTGCAGAAAACACTAACACTTGTTCAGAACAAAAGAAAGCACAGAGCCCCAGATTTGCTGTTGTTCTGGAGAGCTTGCAGAGCACTGGGGAAAGGCAGGCAGAGAATTCCCTGCTAGCACCTTCTCTGTGCCTGGGAAGCAGAAGTGTTCACATTACTTCGCAGAATCGCTTTTGTGCAGAAAACACTAACACTTGTTCAGAACAAAAGAAAGCACAGAGCCCCAGATTCTATGTTGTCCTGGAGAGCTTGCAGAGCACTGGGGAAAGGCAGGCAGGGAATTCCCTGCTAGCACCTTCTCTGTGTCTGGGAAGCAGAAGTGTTCACATTGCTTCGCAGAATCGCCTTTGTGCAGAAAACACTAACACTTGTTCAGAACAAAAGAAAGCACAGAGCCCCAGATTTTATGTTGTCCTGGAGAGCTTGCAGAGCACTGGGGAAAGGCAGGCAGGGAATTCCCTGCTAGCACCTTCTCTGTGCCTGGGAAGCAGAAGTGTTCACATTGCTTCGCAGAATCGCCTTTGTGCAGAAAACACTAACACTTGTTCAGAACAAAAGAAAGCACAGAGCCCCAGATTCTATGTTGTCCTGGAGAGCTTGCAGAGCACTGGGGAAAGGCAGGCAGAGAATTCCCTGCTAGCACCTTCTCTGTGCCTGGGAAGCAGAAGTGTTCACATTGCTTCGCAGAATCGCCTTTGTGCAGAAAACAGTAACACTTGTTCAGAACGAAAGAAAGCACAGAGCCCCAGATTTGCTGTTGTCCTGGAGAGCTTGCAGAGCACTGGGGAAAGGCAGGCAGAGAATCCCTGCTAGCACCTTCTCTGTGCCTGGGAAGCAGAAGTGTTCACATTGCTTCGCAGAATCGCCTTTGTGCAGAAAACACTAACAGTTGTTCAGAACAAAAGAAAGCACAGAGCCCCAGATTCTATGTTGTCCTGGAGAGCTTGCAGAGCACTGGGGAAAGGCAGGCAGGGAATTCCCTGCTAGCACCTTCTCTGTGCCTGGGAAGCAGAAGTGTTCACATTGCTTCGCAGAATTGCCTTTGTGCAGAAAACACTAACACTTGTTCAGAACAAAAGAAAGCACAGAGCCTCAGATTTTATGTTGTACTGGAGAGCTTGCAGAGCACTGGGGAAAGGCAGGCAGAGAATTCCCTGCTAGCACCCTCTCTGTGCCTGGGAAGCAGAAGTGTTCACATTGCTTCGCAGAATCGCCTTTGCGCAGAAAACACTAACACTTGTTCAGAACAAAAGAAAGCACAGAGCCCCAGATTTGCTGTTGTTCTGGAGAGCTTGCAGAGCACTGGGGAAAGGCAGGCAGAGAATTCCCTGCTAGCACCTTCTCTGTGCCTGGGAAGCAGAAGTGTTCACATTGCTTCGCAGAATCGCCTTTGTGCAGAAAACACTAACAGTTGTTCAGAACAAAAGAAAGCACAGAGCCCCAGATTCTATGTTGTCCTGGAGAGCTTGCAGAGCACTGGGGAAAGGCAGGCAGGGAATTCCCTGCTAGCACCTTCTCTGTGCCTGGGAAGCAGAAGTGTTCACATTGCTTCGCAGAATTGCCTTTGTGCAGAAAACACTAACACTTGTTCAGAACAAAAGAAAGCACAGAGCCTCAGATTTTATGTTGTACTGGAGAGCTTGCAGAGCACTGGGGAAAGGCAGGCAGAGAATTCCCTGCTAGCACCTTCTCTGTGCCTGGGAAGCAGAAGTGTTCACATTGCTTCGCAGAATCGCTTTTCTGCAGAAAACACTAACACTTGTTCAGAACAAAAGAAAGCACAGAGCCCCAGATTTGCTGTTGTTCTGGAGAGCTTGCAGAGCACTGGGGAAAGGCAGGCAGAGAATTCCCTGCTAGCACCTTCTCTGTGCCTGGGAAGCAGAAGTGTTCACATTACTTCGCAGAATCGCTTTTGTGCAGAAAACACTAACACTTGTTCAGAACAAAAGAAAGCACAGAGCCCCAGATTTGCTGTTGTTCTGGAGAGCTTGCAGAGCAGTGGGGAAAGGCAGGCAGAGAATTCCCTGCTAGCACCCTCTCTGTGCCTGGGAAGCAGAAATGTTCACATTGCTTCGCAGAATCGCCTTTGCGCAGAAAAGACTAACACTTGTTCAGAACAAAAGAAAGCACAGAGCCCCAGATTTGCTGTTGTTCTGGAGAGCTTGCAGAGCACTGGGGAAAGGCAGGCAGAGAATTCCCTGCTAGCACCTTCTCTGTGCCTGGGAAGCAGAAGTGTTCACATTGCTTCGCAGAATCGCCTTTGTGCAGAAAACACTAACACTTGTTCAGAACAAAAGAAAGCACAGAGCCCCAGATTTGCTGTTGTTCTGGAGAGCTTGCAGAGCACTGGGGAAAGGCAGGCAGGGAATTCCCTGCTAGCACCTTCTCTGTGCCTGGGAAGCAGAAGTGTTCACATTGCTTCGCAGAATTGCCTTTGTGCAGAAAACACTAACACTTGTTCAGAACAAAAGAAAGCACAGAGCCTCAGATTTTATGTTGTACTGGAGAGCTTGCAGAGCACTGGGGAAAGGCAGGCAGAGAATTCCCTGCTAGCACCTTCTCTGTGCCTGGGAAGCAGAAGTGTTCACATTGCTTCGCAGAATCTCTGTGGTGCAGAAAACACTAACACTTGTTCAGAACAAAAGAAAGCACAGAGCCCCAGATTTGCTGTTGTTCTGGAGAGCTTGCAGAGCACTGGGGAAAGGCAGGCAGAGAATTCCCTGCTAACACCTTCTCTGTGCCTGGGAAGCAGAAGTGTTCACATTAGTTCGCAGAATCGCTTTTGTGCAGAAAACACTAACACTTGTTCAGAACGAAAGAAAGCACAGAGCCCCAGATTTGCTGTTGTCCTGGAGAGCTTGCAGAGCACTGGGGAAAGGCAGGCAGAGAATTCCCTGCTAGCACCTCCTCTGTGCCTGGGAAGCAGAAGTGTTCACATTGCTTCGCAGAATCGCCTTTGTGCAGAAAACACTAACACTTGTTCAGAACAAAAGAAAGCACAGAGCCCCAGATTCTATGTTGTCCTGGAGAGCTTGCAGAGCACTGGGGAAAGGCAGGCAGAGAATTCCCTGCTAGCACCTTCTCTGTGCCTGGGAAGCAGAAGTGTTCACATTGCTTCGCAGAATCGCTTTTGTGCAGAAAGCACTAACACTTGTTCAGAACAAAAGAAAGCACAGAGCCCCAGATTTTATGTTGTCCTGGAGAGCTTGCAGAGCACTGGGGAAAGGCAGGCAGAGAATTCCCTGCTAGCACCTTCTCTGTGCCTGGGAAGCAGAAGTGTTCACATTGCTTCGCAGAATCGCTTTTCTGCAGAAAACACTAACACTTGTTCAGAAGAAAAGAAAGCACAGAGCCCCAGATTTGCTGTTGTCCTGGAGAGCTTGCAGAGCACTGGGGAAAGGCAGGCAGAGAATTCCCTGCTAGCACCTTGTCTGTGCCTGGGAAGCAGAAGTGTTCACATTGGTTCGCAGAATCGCCTTTGTGCAGAAAACACTAACACTTGTTCAGAACAAAAGAAAGCACAGAGCCCCAGATTTGCTGTTGTTCTGGAGAGCTTGCAGAGCACTGGGGAAAGGCAGGCAGAGAATTCCCTGCTAGCACCTTCTCTGTGCCTGGGAAGCAGAAGTGTTCACATTGCTTCGCAGAATCGCCTTTGTGCAGAAAACACTAACACTTGTTCAGAACAAAAGAAAGCACAGAGCCTCAGATTTTATGTTGTACTGGAGAGCTTGCAGAGCACTGGGGAAAGGCAGGCAGAGAATTCCCTGCTAGCACCTTCTCTGTGCCTGGGAAGCAGAAGTGTTCACATTGCTTCGCAGAATCGCTTTTCTGCAGAAAACACTAACACTTGTTCAGAACAAAAGAAAGCACAGAGCCCCAGATTTGCTGTTGTTCTGGAGAGCTTGCAGAGCACTGGGGAAAGGCAGGCAGAGAATTCCCTGCTAGCACCTTCTCTGTGCCTGGGAAGCAGAAGTGTTCACATTACTTCGCAGAATCGCTTTTGTGCAGAAAACACTAACACTTGTTCAGAACAAAAGAAAGCACAGAGCCCCAGATTTGCTGTTGTTCTGGAGAGCTTGCAGAGCAGTGGGGAAAGGCAGGCAGAGAATTCCCTGCTAGCACCCTCTCTGTGCCTGGGAAGCAGAAGTGTTCACATTGCTTCGCAGAATCGCCTTTGCGCAGAAAAGACTAACACTTGTTCAGAACAAAAGAAAGCACAGAGCCCCAGATTTGCTGTTGTCCTGGAGAGCTTGCAGAGCACTGGGGAAAGGCAGGCAGAGAATTCCCTGCTAGCACCTTCTCTGTGCCTGGGAAGCAGAAGTGTTCACATTGCTTCGCAGAATCGCCTTTGTGCAGAAAACACTAACAGTTGTTCAGAACAAAAGAAAGCACAGAGCCCCAGATTCTATGTTGTCCTGGAGAGCTTGCAGAGCACTGGGGAAAGGCAGGCAGGGAATTCCCTGCTAGCACCTTCTCTGTGCCTGGGAAGCAGAAGTGTTCACATTGCTTCGCAGAATTGCCTTTGTGCAGAAAACACTAACACTTGTTCAGAACAAAAGAAAGCACAGAGCCTCAGATTTTATGTTGTACTGGAGAGCTTGCAGAGCACTGGGGAAAGGCAGGCAGAGAATTCCCTGCTAGCACCTTCTCTGTGCCTGGGAAGCAGAAGTGTTCACATTGCTTCGCAGAATCGCTTTTGTGCAGAAAACAATAACACTTGTTCAGAACAAAAGAAAGCACAGAGCCCCAGATTTGCTGTTGTTCTGGAGAGCTTGCAGAGCACTGGGGAAAGGCAGGCAGAGAATTCCCTGCTAGCACCTTCTCTGTGCCTGGGAAGCAGAAGTGTTCACATTGCTTCGCAGAATCGCTTTTCTGCAGAAAACACTAACACTTGTTCAGAACAAAAGAAAGCACAGAGCCCCAGATTTGCTGTTGTCCTGGAGAGCTTGCAGAGCACTGGGGAAAGGCAGGCAGAGAATTCCCTGCTAGCACCTTGTCTGTGCCTGGGAAGCAGAAGTGTTCACATTGGTTCGCAGAATCGCCTTTGTGCAGAAAACACTAACACTTGTTCAGAACAAAAGAAAGCACAGAGCCCCAGATTTGCTGTTGTTCTGGAGAGCTTGCAGAGCACTGGGGAAAGGCAGGCAGAGAATTCCCTGCTAGCACCTTCTCTGTGCCTGGGAAGCAGAAGTGTTCACATTGCTTCGCAGAATCGCCTTTGTGCAGAAAACACTAACACTTGTTCAGAACAAAAGAAAGCACAGAGCCCCAGATTTGCTGTTGTTCTGGAGAGCTTGCAGAGCACTGGGGAAAGGCAGGCAGGGAATTCCCTGCTAGCACCTTCTCTGTGCCTGGGAAGCAGAAGTGTTCACATTGCTTCGCAGAATTGCCTTTGTGCAGAAAACACTAACACTTGTTCAGAACAAAAGAAAGCACAGAGCCTCAGATTTTATGTTGTACTGGAGAGCTTGCAGAGCACTGGGGAAAGGCAGGCAGAGAATTCCCTGCTAGCACCTTCTCTGTGCCTGGGAAGCAGAAGTGTTCACATTGCTTCGCAGAATCTCTGTGGTGCAGAAAACACTAACACTTGTTCAGAACAAAAGAAAGCACAGAGCCCCAGATTTGCTGTTGTTCTGGAGAGCTTGCAGAGCACTGGGGAAAGGCAGGCAGAGAATTCCCTGCTAGCACCTTCTCTGTGCCTGGGAAGCAGAAGTGTTCACATTACTTCGCAGAATCGCTTTTGTGCAGAAAACACTAACACTTGTTCAGAACAAAAGAAAGCACAGAGCCCCAGATTTGCTGTTGTTCTGGAGAGCTTGCAGAGCAGTGGGGAAAGGCAGGCAGAGAATTCCCTGCTAGCGCCCTCTCTGTGCCTGGGAAGCAGAAGTGTTCACATTGCTTCGCAGAATCGCCTTTGCGCAGAAAACACTAACACTTGTTCAGAACAAAAGAAAGCACAGAGCCCCAGATTTGCTGTTGTCCTGGAGAGCTTGCAGAGCACTGGGGAAAGGCAGGCAGAGAATTCCCTGCTAGCACCTTCTCTGTGCCTGGGAAGCAGAAGTGTTCACATTAGTTCGCAGAATCGCTTTTGTGCAGAAAACACTAACACTTGTTCAGAACGAAAGAAAGCACAGAGCCCCAGATTTGCTGTTGTCCTGGAGAGCTTGCAGAGCACTGGGGAAAGGCAGGCAGAGAATTCCCTGCTAGCACCTCCTCTGTGCCTGGGAAGCAGAAGTGTTCACATTGCTTCGCAGAATCGCCTTTGTGCAGAAAACACTAACACTTGTTCAGAACAAAAGAAAGCACAGAGCCCCAGATTCTATGTTGTCCTGGAGAGCTTGCAGAGCACTGGGGAAAGGCAGGCAGAGAATTCCCTGCTAGCACCTTCTCTGTGCCTGGGAAGCAGAAGTGTTCACATTGCTTCGCAGAATCGCTTTTGTGCAGAAAGCACTAACACTTGTTCAGAACAAAAGAAAGCACAGAGCCCCAGATTTTATGTTGTCCTGGAGAGCTTGCAGAGCACTGGGGAAAGGCAGGCAGAGAATTCCCTGCTAGCACCTTCTCTGTGCCTGGGAAGCAGAAGTGTTCACATTGCTTCGCAGAATCGCTTTTCTGCAGAAAACACTAACACTTGTTCAGAAGAAAAGAAAGCACAGAGCCCCAGATTTGCTGTTGTCCTGGAGAGCTTGCAGAGCACTGGGGAAAGGCAGGCAGAGAATTCCCTGCTAGCACCTTGTCTGTGCCTGGGAAGCAGAAGTGTTCACATTGGTTCGCAGAATCGCCTTTGTGCAGAAAACACTAACACTTGTTCAGAACAAAAGAAAGCACAGAGCCCCAGATTTGCTGTTGTTCTGGAGAGCTTGCAGAGCACTGGGGAAAGGCAGGCAGAGAATTCCCTGCTAGCACCTTCTCTGTGCCTGGGAAGCAGAAGTGTTCACATTGCTTCGCAGAATCGCCTTTGTGCAGAAAACACTAACACTTGTTCAGAACAAAAGAAAGCACAGAGCCTCAGATTTTATGTTGTACTGGAGAGCTTGCAGAGCACTGGGGAAAGGCAGGCAGAGAATTCCCTGCTAGCACCTTCTCTGTGCCTGGGAAGCAGAAGTGTTCACATTGCTTCGCAGAATCGCTTTTCTGCAGAAAACACTAACACTTGTTCAGAACAAAAGAAAGCACAGAGCCCCAGATTTGCTGTTGTTCTGGAGAGCTTGCAGAGCACTGGGGAAAGGCAGGCAGAGAATTCCCTGCTAGCACCTTCTCTGTGCCTGGGAAGCAGAAGTGTTCACATTACTTCGCAGAATCGCTTTTGTGCAGAAAACACTAACACTTGTTCAGAACAAAAGAAAGCACAGAGCCCCAGATTTGCTGTTGTTCTGGAGAGCTTGCAGAGCAGTGGGGAAAGGCAGGCAGAGAATTCCCTGCTAGCACCCTCTCTGTGCCTGGGAAGCAGAAGTGTTCACATTGCTTCGCAGAATCGCCTTTGCGCAGAAAAGACTAACACTTGTTCAGAACAAAAGAAAGCACAGAGCCCCAGATTTGCTGTTGTCCTGGAGAGCTTGCAGAGCACTGGGGAAAGGCAGGCAGAGAATTCCCTGCTAGCACCTTCTCTGTGCCTGGGAAGCAGAAGTGTTCACATTGCTTCGCAGAATCGCCTTTGTGCAGAAAACACTAACAGTTGTTCAGAACAAAAGAAAGCACAGAGCCCCAGATTCTATGTTGTCCTGGAGAGCTTGCAGAGCACTGGGGAAAGGCAGGCAGGGAATTCCCTGCTAGCACCTTCTCTGTGCCTGGGAAGCAGAAGTGTTCACATTGCTTCGCAGAATTGCCTTTGTGCAGAAAACACTAACACTTGTTCAGAACAAAAGAAAGCACAGAGCCTCAGATTTTATGTTGTACTGGAGAGCTTGCAGAGCACTGGGGAAAGGCAGGCAGAGAATTCCCTGCTAGCACCTTCTCTGTGCCTGGGAAGCAGAAGTGTTCACATTGCTTCGCAGAATCGCTTTTGTGCAGAAAACAATAACACTTGTTCAGAACAAAAGAAAGCACAGAGCCCCAGATTTGCTGTTGTTCTGGAGAGCTTGCAGAGCACTGGGGAAAGGCAGGCAGAGAATTCCCTGCTAGCACCTTCTCTGTGCCTGGGAAGCAGAAGTGTTCACATTGCTTCGCAGAATCGCTTTTCTGCAGAAAACACTAACACTTGTTCAGAACAAAAGAAAGCACAGAGCCCCAGATTTGCTGTTGTTCTGGAGAGCTTGCAGAGCACTGGGGAAAGGCAGGCAGAGAATTCCCTGCTAGCACCTTCTCTGTGCCTGGGAAGCAGAAGTGTTCACATTACTTCGCAGAATCGCTTTTGTGCAGAAAACACTAACACTTGTTCAGAACAAAAGAAAGCACAGAGCCCCAGATTTGCTGTTGTTCTGGAGAGCTTGCAGAGCAGTGGGGAAAGGCAGGCAGAGAATTCCCTGCTAGCACCCTCTCTGTGCCTGGGAAGCAGAAGTGTTCACATTGCTTCGCAGAATCGCCTTTGCGCAGAAAAGACTAACACTTGTTCAGAACAAAAGAAAGCACAGAGCCCCAGATTTGCTGTTGTTCTGGAGAGCTTGCAGAGCACTGGGGAAAGGCAGGCAGAGAATTCCCTGCTAGCACCTTCTCTGTGCCTGGGAAGCAGAAGTGTTCACATTGCTTCGCAGAATCGCCTTTGTGCAGAAAACACTAACAGTTGTTCAGAACAAAAGAAAGCACAGAGCCCCAGATTCTATGTTGTCCTGGAGAGCTTGCAGAGCACTGGGGAAAGGCAGGCAGGGAATTCCCTGCTAGCACCTTCTCTGTGCCTGGGAAGCAGAAGTGTTCACATTGCTTCGCAGAATTGCCTTTGTGCAGAAAACACTAACACTTGTTCAGAACAAAAGAAAGCACAGAGCCTCAGATTTTATGTTGTACTGGAGAGCTTGCAGAGCACTGGGGAAAGGCAGGCAGAGAATTCCCTGCTAGCACCTTCTCTGTGCCTGGGAAGCAGAAGTGTTCACATTGCTTCGCAGAATCGCTTTTCTGCAGAAAACACTAACACTTGTTCAGAACAAAAGAAAGCACAGAGCCCCAGATTTGCTGTTGTTCTGGAGAGCTTGCAGAGCACTGGGGAAAGGCAGGCAGAGAATTCCCTGCTAGCACCTTCTCTGTGCCTGGGAAGCAGAAGTGTTCACATTACTTCGCAGAATCGCTTTTGTGCAGAAAACACTAACACTTGTTCAGAACAAAAGAAAGCACAGAGCCCCAGATTTGCTGTTGTTCTGGAGAGCTTGCAGAGCAGTGGGGAAAGGCAGGCAGAGAATTCCCTGCTAGCGCCCTCTCTGTGCCTGGGAAGCAGAAGTGTTCACATTGCTTCGCAGAATCGCCTTTGCGCAGAAAACACTAACACTTGTTCAGAACAAAAGAAAGCACAGAGCCCCAGATTTGCTGTTGTTCTGGAGAGCTTGCAGAGCACTGGGGAAAGGCAGGCAGAGAATTCCCTGCTAGCACCTTCTCTGTGCCTGGGAAGCAGAAGTGTTCACATTAGTTCGCAGAATCGCTTTTGTGCAGAAAACACTAACACTTGTTCAGAACGAAAGAAAGCACAGAGCCCCAGATTTGCTGTTGTCCTGGAGAGCTTGCAGAGCACTGGGGAAAGGCAGGCAGAGAATTCCCTGCTAGCACCTCCTCTGTGCCTGGGAAGCAGAAGTGTTCACATTGCTTCGCAGAATCGCCTTTGTGCAGAAAACACTAACACTTGTTCAGAACAAAAGAAAGCACAGAGCCCCAGATTCTATGTTGTCCTGGAGAGCTTGCAGAGCACTGGGGAAAGGCAGGCAGAGAATTCCCTGCTAGCACCTTCTCTGTGCCTGGGAAGCAGAAGTGTTCACATTGCTTCGCAGAATCGCTTTTGTGCAGAAAGCACTAACACTTGTTCAGAACAAAAGAAAGCACAGAGCCCCAGATTTTATGTTGTCCTGGAGAGCTTGCAGAGCACTGGGGAAAGGCAGGCAGAGAATTCCCTGCTAGCACCTTCTCTGTGCCTGGGAAGCAGAAGTGTTCACATTGCTTCGCAGAATCGCTTTTCTGCAGAAAACACTAACACTTGTTCAGAAGAAAAGAAAGCACAGAGCCCCAGATTTGCTCTTGTCCTGGAGAGCTTGCAGAGCACTGGGGAAAGGCAGGCAGAGAATTCCCTGCTAGCACCTTGTCTGTGCCTGGGAAGCAGAAGTGTTCACATTGGTTCGCAGAATCGCCTTTGTGCAGAAAACACTAACACTTGTTCAGAACAAAAGAAAGCACAGAGCCCCAGATTTGCTGTTGTTCTGGAGAGCTTGCAGAGCACTGGGGAAAGGCAGGCAGAGAATTCCCTGCTAGCACCTTCTCTGTGCCTGGGAAGCAGAAGTGTTCACATTGCTTCGCAGAATCGCCTTTGTGCAGAAAACACTAACACTTGTTCAGAACAAAAGAAAGCACAGAGCCTCAGATTTTATGTTGTACTGGAGAGCTTGCAGAGCACTGGGGAAAGGCAGGCAGAGAATTCCCTGCTAGCACCTTCTCTGTGCCTGGGAAGCAGAAGTGTTCACATTGCTTCGCAGAATCGCTTTTCTGCAGAAAACACTAACACTTGTTCAGAACAAAAGAAAGCACAGAGCCCCAGATTTGCTGTTGTTCTGGAGAGCTTGCAGAGCACTGGGGAAAGGCAGGCAGAGAATTCCCTGCTAGCACCTTCTCTGTGCCTGGGAAGCAGAAGTGTTCACATTACTTCGCAGAATCGCTTTTGTGCAGAAAACACTAACACTTGTTCAGAACAAAAGAAAGCACAGAGCCCCAGATTTGCTGTTGTTCTGGAGAGCTTGCAGAGCAGTGGGGAAAGGCAGGCAGAGAATTCCCTGCTAGCACCCTCTCTGTGCCTGGGAAGCAGAAGTGTTCACATTGCTTCGCAGAATCGCCTTTGCGCAGAAAAGACTAACACTTGTTCAGAACAAAAGAAAGCACAGAGCCCCAGATTTGCTGTTGTCCTGGAGAGCTTGCAGAGCACTGGGGAAAGGCAGGCAGAGAATTCCCTGCTAGCACCTTCTCTGTGCCTGGGAAGCAGAAGTGTTCACATTGCTTCGCAGAATCGCCTTTGTGCAGAAAACACTAACAGTTGTTCAGAACAAAAGAAAGCACAGAGCCCCAGATTCTATGTTGTCCTGGAGAGCTTGCAGAGCACTGGGGAAAGGCAGGCAGGGAATTCCCTGCTAGCACCTTCTCTGTGCCTGGGAAGCAGAAGTGTTCACATTGCTTCGCAGAATTGCCTTTGTGCAGAAAACACTAACACTTGTTCAGAACAAAAGAAAGCACAGAGCCTCAGATTTTATGTTGTACTGGAGAGCTTGCAGAGCACTGGGGAAAGGCAGGCAGAGAATTCCCTGCTAGCACCTTCTCTGTGCCTGGGAAGCAGAAGTGTTCACATTGCTTCGCAGAATCGCTTTTCTGCAGAAAACACTAACACTTGTTCAGAACAAAAGAAAGCACAGAGCCCCAGATTTGCTGTTGTTCTGGAGAGCTTGCAGAGCACTGGGGAAAGGCAGGCAGAGAATTCCCTGCTAGCACCTTCTCTGTGCCTGGGAAGCAGAAGTGTTCACATTACTTCGCAGAATCGCTTTTGTGCAGAAAACACTAACACTTGTTCAGAACAAAAGAAAGCACAGAGCCCCAGATTTGCTGTTGTTCTGGAGAGCTTGCAGAGCAGTGGGGAAAGGCAGGCAGAGAATTCCCTGCTAGCGCCCTCTCTGTGCCTGGGAAGCAGAAGTGTTCACATTGCTTCGCAGAATCGCCTTTGCGCAGAAAACACTAACACTTGTTCAGAACAAAAGAAAGCACAGAGCCCCAGATTTGCTGTTGTTCTGGAGAGCTTGCAGAGCACTGGGGAAAGGCAGGCAGAGAATTCCCTGCTAGCACCTTCTCTGTGCCTGGGAAGCAGAAGTGTTCACATTAGTTCGCAGAATCGCTTTTGTGCAGAAAACACTAACACTTGTTCAGAACGAAAGAAAGCACAGAGCCCCAGATTTGCTGTTGTCCTGGAGAGCTTGCAGAGCACTGGGGAAAGGCAGGCAGAGAATTCCCTGCTAGCACCTCCTCTGTGCCTGGGAAGCAGAAGTGTTCACATTGCTTCGCAGAATCGCCTTTGTGCAGAAAACACTAACACTTGTTCAGAACAAAAGAAAGCACAGAGCCCCAGATTCTATGTTGTCCTGGAGAGCTTGCAGAGCACTGGGGAAAGGCAGGCAGAGAATTCCCTGCTAGCACCTTCTCTGTGCCTGGGAAGCAGAAGTGTTCACATTGCTTCGCAGAATCGCTTTTGTGCAGAAAGCAC
This sequence comes from Strix aluco, assembly GCF_031877795.1. NCBI lineage: Eukaryota > Metazoa > Chordata > Aves > Strigiformes > Strigidae > Strix > Strix aluco. Next base: position 791,493 of record NW_027436584.1, read on the forward strand.
TAACACTTGTTCAGAACAAAAGAAAGCACAGAGCCCCAGATTTTATGTTGTCCTGGAGAGCTTGCAGAGCACTGGGGAAAGGCAGGCAGAGAATTCCCTGCTAGCACCTTCTCTGTGCCTGGGAAGCAGAAGTGTTCACATTGCTTCGCAGAATCGCTTTTCTGCAGAAAACACTAACACTTGTTCAGAAGAAAAGAAAGCACAGAGCCCCAGATTTGCTGTTGTCCTGGAGAGCTTGCAGAGCACTGGGGAAAGGCAGGCAGAGAATTCCCTGCTAGCACCTTCTCTGTGCCTGGGAAGCAGAAGTGTTCACATTGGTTCGCAGAATCGCCTTTGTGCAGAAAACACTAACACTTGTTCAGAACAAAAGAAAGCACAGAGCCCCAGATTTGCTGTTGTTCTGGAGAGCTTGCAGAGCACTGGGGAAAGGCAGGCAGAGAATTCCCTGCTAGCACCTTCTCTGTGCCTGGGAAGCAGAAGTGTTCACATTGCTTCGCAGAATCGCCTTTGTGCAGAAAACACTAACACTTGTTCAGAACGGAAGAAAGCACAGAGCCCCAGATTTGCTGTTGTGCTGGAGAGCTTGCAGAGCACTGGGGAAAGGCAGGCAGAGAATTCCCTGCTAGCACCTTCTCTGTGCCTGCGAAGCAGAAGTGTTCACATTGCTTCGCAGAATCGCCTTTGTGCAGAAAACACTAACACTTGTTCAGAACAAAAGAAAGCACAGAGCCCCAGATTTGCTGTTGTCCTGGAGAGCTTGCAGAGCACTGGGGAAAGGCAGGCAGAGAATTCCCTGCTAGCACCTTCTCTGTGCCTGGGAAGCAGAAGTGTTCACATTGCTTCGCTGTATCGCTTTTGTGCAGAAAACAGTAACACTTGTTCAGAACAAAAGAAAGCACAGAGCCCCAGATTCTATGTTGTCCTAGAGAGCTTGCAGAGCACTGGGGAAAGGCAGGCAGAGAATTCCCTGCTAGCACCTTCTCTGTGCCTGGGAAGCAGAAGTGTTCACATTGCTTCGCAGAATTGCCTTTGTGCAGAAAACACTAACACTTGTTCAGAACAAAAGAAAGCACAGAGCCCCAGATTTGCTGTTGTTCTGGAGAGCTTGCAGAGCACTGGGGAAAGGCAGGCAGAGAATTCCCTGCTAGCACCTTCTCTGTGCCTGGGAAGCAGAAGTGTTCACATTACTTCGCAGAATCGCTTTTGTGCAGAAAACACTAACACTTGTTCAGAAGAAAAGAAAGCACAGAGCCCCAGATTTGCTGTTGTCCTGGAGAGCTTGCAGAGCACTGGGGAAAGGCAGGCAGAGAATTCCCTGCTAGCACCTTGTCTGTGCCTGGGAAGCAGAAGTGTTCACATTAGTTCGCAGAATCGCCTTTGTGCAGAAAACACTAACACTTGTTCAGAACAAAAGAAAGCACAGAGCCCCAGATTTGCTGTTGTTCTGGAGAGCTTGCAGAGCACTGGGGAAAGGCAGGCAGAGAATTCCCTGCTAGCACCTTCTCTGTGCCTGGGAAGCAGAAGTGTTCACATTGCTTCGCAGAATCGCCTTTGTGCAGAAAACACTAACACTTGTTCAGAACGGAAGAAAGCACAGAGCCCCAGATTTGCTGTTGTGCTGGAGAGCTTGCAGAGCACTGGGGAAAGGCAGGCAGAGAATTCCCTGCTAGCACCTTCTCTGTGCCTGCGAAGCAGAAGTGTTCACATTGCTTCGCAGAATCGCCTTTGTGCAGAAAACACTAACACTTGTTCAGAACAAAAGAAAGCACAGAGCCCCAGATTTGCTGTTGTCCTGGAGAGCTTGCAGAGCACTGGGGAAAGGCAGGCAGAGAATTCCCTGCTAGCACCTTCTCTGTGCCTGCGAAGCAGAAGTGTTCACATTGCTTCGCAGAATCGCCTTTGTGCAGAAAACACTAACACTTGTTCAGAACAAAAGAAAGCACAGAGCCCCAGATTTGCTGTTGTTCTGGAGAGCTTGCAGAGCACTGGGGAAAGGCAGGCAGAGAATTCCCTGCTAGCACCCTCTCTGTGACTGGGAAGCAGAAGTGTTCACATTGCTTCGCAGAATCGCCTTTGTGCAGAAAACACTAACACTTGATCAGAACAAAAGAAAGCACAGAGCCCCAGATTTGCTGTTGTTCTGGAGAGCTTGCAGAGCACTGGGGAAAGGCAGGCAGAGAATTCCCTGCTAGCACCTTCTCTGTGCCTGGGAAGCAGAAGTGTTCACATTACTTCGCAGAATCGCTTTTGTGCAGAAAACACTAACACTTGTTCAGAACAAAAGAAAGCACAGAGCCACAGATTTGCTGTTGTCCTGGAGAGCTTGCAGAGCACTGGGGAAAGGCAGGCAGAGAATTCCCTGCTAGCACCTTCTCTGTGCCTGGGAAGCAGAAGTGTTCACATTGCTTCGCAGAATTGCCTTTGTGCAGAAAACACTAACACTTGTTCAGAACAAAAGAAAGCACAGAGCCCCAGATTTGCTGTTGTTCTGGAGAGCTTGCAGAGCACTGGGGAAAGGCAGGCAGAGAATTCCCTGCTAGCACCTTCTCTGTGCCTGGGAAGCAGAAGTGTTCACATTACTTCGCAGAATCGCTTTTGTGCAGAAAACACTAACACTTGTTCAGAACAAAAGAAAGCACAGAGCCCCAGATTTGCTGTTGTTCTGGAGAGCTTGCAGAGCACTGGGGAAAGGCAGGCAGAGAATTCCCTGCTAGCACCCTCTCTGTGCCTGGGAAGCAGAAGTGTTCACATTGCTTCGCAGAATCGCCTTTGCGCAGAAAAGACTAACACTTGTTCAGAACAAAAGAAAGCACAGAGCCCCAGATTTGCTGTTGTTCTGGAGAGCTTGCAGAGCACTGGGGAAAGGCAGGCAGAGAATTCCCTGCTAGCACCTTCTCTGTGCCTGGGAAGCAGAACTGTTCACATTACTTCGCAGAATCGCTTTTGTGCAGAAAACACTAACACTTGTTCAGAACGAAAGAAAGCACAGAGCCCCAGATTTGCTGTTGTCCTGGAGAGCTTGCAGAGCACTGGGGAAAGGCAGGCAGAGAATTCCCTGCTAGCACCTTCTCTGTGCCTGGGAAGCAGAAGTGTTCACATTGCTTCGCAGAATCGCCTTTGTGCAGAAAACACTAACACTTGTTCAGAACAAAAGAAAGCACAGAGCCCCAGATTCTATGTTGTCCTGGAGAGCTTGCAGAGCACTGGGGAAAGGCAGGCAGAGAATTCCCTGCTAGCACCTTCTCTGTGCCTGGGAAGCAGAAGTGTTCACATTGCTTCGCAGAATCGCTTTTGTGCAGAAAGCACTAACACTTGTTCAGAACAAAAGAAAGCACAGAGCCCCAGATTTTATGTTGTCCTGGAGAGCTTGCAGAGCACTGGGGAAAGGCAGGCAGAGAATTCCCTGCTAGCACCTTCTCTGTGCCTGGGAAGCAGAAGTGTTCACATTGCTTCGCAGAATCGCTTTTCTGCAGAAAACACTAACACTTGTTCAGAAGAAAAGAAAGCACAGAGCCCCAGATTTGCTGTTGTCCTGGAGAGCTTGCAGAGCACTGGGGAAAGGCAGGCAGAGAATTCCCTGCTAGCACCTTCTCTGTGCCTGGGAAGCAGAAGTGTTCACATTAGTTCGCAGAATCGCCTTTGTGCAGAAAACACTAACACTTGTTCAGAACAAAAGAAAGCACAGAGCCCCAGATTTGCTGTTGTTCTGGAGAGCTTGCAGAGCACTGGGGAAAGGCAGGCAGAGAATTCCCTGCTAGCACCTTCTCTGTGCCTGGGAAGCAGAAGTGTTCACATTGCTTCGCAGAATCGCCTTTGTGCAGAAAACACTAACACTTGTTCAGAACAAAAGAAAGCACAGAGCCCCAGATTTGCTGTTGTGCTGGAGAGCTTGCAGAGCACTGGGGAAAGGCAGGCAGAGAATTCCCTGCTAGCACCTTCTCTGTGCCTGCGAAGCAGAAGTGTTCACATTGCTTCGCAGAATCGCCTTTGTGCAGAAAACACTAACACTTGTTCAGAACAAAAGAAAGCACAGAGCCCCAGATTTGCTGTTGTCCTGGAGAGCTTGCAGAGCACTGGGGAAAGGCAGGCAGAGAATTCCCTGCTAGCACCTTCTCTGTGCCTGGGAAGCAGAAGTGTTCACATTGCTTCGCTGTATCGCTTTTGTGCAGAAAACAGTAACACTTGTTCAGAACAAAAGAAAGCACAGAGCCCCAGATTCTATGTTGTCCTAGAGAGCTTGCAGAGCACTGGGGAAAGGCAGGCAGGGAATTCCCTGCTAGCACCTTCTCTGTGCCTGGGAAGCAGAAGTGTTCACATTGCTTCGCAGAATCGCTTTTGTGCAGAAAACACTAACACTTGTTCAGAACGAAAGAAAGCACAGAGCCCCAGATTTGCTGTTGTCCTGGAGAGCTTGCAGAGCACTGGGGAAAGGCAGGCAGAGAATTCCCTGCTAGCACCTTGTCTGTGCCTGGGAAGCAGAAGTGTTCACATTAGTTCGCAGAATCGCCTTTGTGCAGAAAACACTAACACTTGTTCAGAACAAAAGAAAGCACAGAGCCCCAGATTTGCTGTTGTCCTGGAGAGCTTGCAGAGCACTGGGGAAAGGCAGGCAGAGAATTCCCTGCTAGCACCTTCTCTGTGCCTGGGAAGCAGAAGTGTTCACATTGCTTCGCAGAATCGCCTTTGTGCAGAAAACACTAACACTTGTTCAGAACAAAAGAAAGCACAGAGCCCCAGATTCTATGTTGTCCTGGAGAGCTTGCAGAGCACTGGGGAAAGGCAGGCAGAGAATTCCCTGCTAGCACCTTCTCTGTGCCTGGGAAGCAGAAGTGTTCACATTGCTTCGCAGAATCGCTTTTCTGCAGAAAACACTAACACTTGTTCAGAACAAAAGAAAGCACAGAGCCCCAGATTTGCTGTTGTCCTGGAGAGCTTGCAGAGCACTGGGGAAAGGCAGGCAGAGAATTCCCTGCTAGCACCTTCTCTGTGCCTGGGAAGCAGAAGTGTTCACATTGCTTCGCAGAATCGCCTTTGTGCAGAAAACACTAACACTTGTTCAGAAGGAAAGAAAGCACAGAGCCCCAGATTTGCTGTTGTGCTGGAGAGCTTGCAGAGCACTGGGGAAAGGCAGGCAGAGAATTCCCTGCTAGCACCTTCTCTGTGCCTGGGAAGCAGAATTGTTCACATTGCTTCGCTGTATCGCTTTTGTGCAGAAAACAGTAACACTTGTTCAGAACAAAAGAAAGCACAGAGCCCCAGATTCTATGTTGTCCTGGAGAGCTTGCAGAGCACTGGGGAAAGGCAGGCAGGGAATTCCCTGCTAGCACCTTCTCTGTGCCTGGGAAGCAGAAGTGTTCACATTGCTTCGCAGAATCGCCTTTGTGCAGAAAACACTAACACTTGTTCAGAACAAAAGAAAGCACAGAGCCCCAGATTTGCTGTTGTTCTGGAGAGCTTGCAGAGCACTGGGGAAAGGCAGGCAGAGAATTCCCTGCTAGCACCTTCTCTGTGCCTGGGAAGCAGAAGTGTTCACATTGCTTCGCAGAATCTCTTTGGTGCAGAAAACACTAACACTTGTTCAGAACAAAAGAAAGCACAGAGCCCCAGATTTGCTGTTGTTCTGGAGAGCTTGCAGAGCACTGGGGAAAGGCAGGCAGAGAATTCCCTGCTAGCACCTTCTCTGTTCCTGGGAAGCAGAAGTGTTTACATTGCTTCGCAGAATCGCTTTTGTGCAGAAAACAGTAACACTTGTTCAGAACGAAAGAAAGCACAGAGCCCCAGATTCTATGTTGTCCTGGAGAGCTTGCAGAGCACTGGGGAAAGGCAGGCAGAGAATTCCCTGCTAGCACCTTCTCTGTGCCTGGGAAGCAGAAGTGTTCACATTGCTTCGCAGAATCGCTTTTGTGCAGAAAACACTAACACTTGTTCAGAACAAAAGAAAGCACAGAGCCTCAGATTTTATGTTGTCCTGGAGAGCTTGCAGAGCACTGGGGAAAGGCAGGCAGAGAATTCCCTGCTAGCACCTTCTCTGTGCCTGGGAAGCAGAAGTGTTCACATTGCTTCGCAGAATCGCTTTTCTGCAGAAAACACTAACACTTGTTCAGAACAAAAGAAAGCACAGAGCCCCAGATTTGCTGTTGTCCTGGAGAGCTTGCAGAGTACTGGGGAAAGGCAGGCAGAGAATTCCCTGCTAGCACCTTCTCTGTGCCTGGGAAGCAGAAGTGTTCACATTAGTTCGCAGAATCGCCTTTGTGCAGAAAACACTAACACTTGTTCAGAACAAAAGAAAGCACAGAGCCCCAGATTCTATGTTGTCCTGGAGAGCTTGCAGAGCACTGGGGAAAGGCAGGCAGAGAATTCCCTGTTAGCAGCTTCTCTGTGCCTGGGAAGCAGAAGTGTTCACATTGCTTCGCAGATTCGCCTTTGTGCAGAAAACACTAACACTTGTTCAGAACAAAAGAAAGCACAGAGCCCCAGATTTGCTGTTGTTCTGGAGAGCTTGCAGAGCACTGGGGAAAGGCAGGCAGAGAATTCCCTGCTAGCACCTTCTCTGTGCCTGGGAAGCAGAAGTGTTCACATTACTTCGCAGAATCGCTTTTGTGCAGAAAACAGTAACACTTGTTCAGAACAAAAGAAAGCACAGAGCCCCAGATTTGCTGTTGTTCTGGAGAGCTTGCAGAGCACTGGGGAAAGGCAGGCAGAGAATTCCCTGCTAGCACCTTCTCTGTGCCTGGGAAGCAGAAGTGTTCACATTGCTTCGCAGAATTGCCTTTGTGCAGAAAACACTAACACTTGTTCAGAACAAAAGAAAGCACAGAGCCCCAGATTTGCTGTTGTTCTGGAGAGCTTGCAGAGCACTGGGGAAAGGCAGGCAGAGAATTCCCTGCTAGCACCTTCTCTGTGCCTGGGAAGCAGAAGTGTTCACATTGCTTCGCAGAATCGCTTTTCTGCAGAAAACAATAACACTTGTTCAGAACAAAAGAAAGCACAGAGCCCCAGATTTGCTGTTGTTCTGGAGAGCTTGCAGAGCACTGGGGAAAGGCAGGCAGAGAATTCCCTACTAGCACCCTCTGTGCCTGGGCAGCAGGAGTGTTCACATTAGTTCGCAGAATCGCCTTTGTGCAGAAAACACTAACACTTGTTCAGAACAAAAGAAAGCACAGAGCCCCAGATTTGCTGTTGTTCTGGAGAGCTTGCAGAGCACTGGGGAAAGGCAGGCAGAGAATTCCCTGCTAGCACCTACTCTGTGCCTGCGAAGCAGAAGTGTTTACGTTGCTTCGCAGAATCGCCTTTGTGCAGAAAACACTAACACTTGTTCAGAACAAAAGAAAGCACAGAGCCCCAGATTTGCTGTTGTCCTGGAGAGCTTGCAGAGCACTGGGGAAAGGCAGGCAGAGAATTCCCTGCTAGCACCTTCTCTGTGCCTGGGAAGCAGAAGTGTTTACATTGCTTCGCAGAAGCGCTTTTGTGCAGAAAACAGTAACACTTGTTCAGAACGAAAGAAAGCACAGAGCCCCAGATTCTATGTTGTCCTGGAGAGCTTGCAGAGCACTGGGGAAAGGCAGGCAGGGAATTCCCTGCTAGCACCTTCTCTGTGCCTGGGAAGCAGAAGTGTTCACATTGCTTCGCAGAATCGCTTTGGTGCAGAAAACACTAACACTTGTTCAGAACAAAAGAAAGCACAGAGCCTCAGATTTTATGTTGTCCTGGAGAGCTTGCAGAGCACTGGGGAAAGGCAGGAAGAGAATTCCCTGCTAGCACCTTCTCTGTGCCTGGGAAGCAGAAGTGTTCACATTGCTTCGCAGAATCGCTTTTCTGCAGAAAACACTAACACTTGTTCAGAACAAAAGAAAGCACAGAGCCCCAGATTTGCTGTTGTCCTGGAGAGCTTGCAGAGCACTGGGGAAAGGCAGGCAGAGAATTCCCTGCTAGCAGCTTCTCTGTGCCTGGGAAGCAGAAGTGTTCACATTGCTTCGCAGATTCGCTTTTCTGCAGAAAACACTAACACTTGTTCAGAACAAAAGAAAGCACAGAGCCCCAGATTTGCTGTTGTTCTGGAGAGCTTGCAGAGCACTGGGGAAAGGCAGGCAGAGAATTCCCTGCTAGCACCTTCTCTGTGCCTGGGAAGCAGAAGTGTTTACGTTGCTTCGCAGAATCGCTTTTGTGCAGAAAACAGTAACACTTGTTCAGAAGGAAAGAAAGCACAGAGCCCCAGATTTGCTGTTGTCCTGGAGAGCTTGCAGAGCACTGGGGAAAGGCAGGCAGAGAATTCCCTGCTAGCACCTTCTCTGTGCCTGGGAAGCAGAAGTGTTCACATTGCTTCGCAGAATCGCCTTTGTGCAGAAAACACTAACACTTGTTCAGAACAAAAGAAAGCACAGAGCCCCAGATTTGCTGTTGTTCTGGAGAGCTTGCAGAGCACTGGGGAAAGGCAGGCAGAGAATTCCCTGCTAGCACCTTCTCTGTGACTGGGAAGCAGAAGTGTTCACATTGCTTCGCAGAATCGCCTTTGTGCAGAAAACACTAACACTTGTTCAGAACAAAAGAAAGCACAGAGCCCCAGATTTGCTGTTGTTCTGGAGAGCTTGCAGAGCACTGGGGAAAGGCAGGCAGAGAATTCCCTGCTAGCACCTTCTCTGTGCCTGGGAAGCAGAAGTGTTCACATTACTTCGCAGAATCGCTTTTGTGCAGAAAACACTAACACTTGTTCAGAACAAAAGAAAGCACAGAGCCCCAGATTTGCTGTTGTTCTGGAGAGCTTGCAGAGCACTGGGGAAAGGCAGGCAGAGAATTCCCTGCTAGCACCTTCTCTGTGCCTGGGAAGCAGAAGTGTTCACATTGCTTCGCAGAATTGCCTTTGTGCAGAAAACACTAACACTTGTTCAGAACAAAAGAAAGCACAGAGCCTCAGATTTTATGTTGTCCTGGAGAGCTTGCAGAGCACTGGGGAAAGGCAGGCAGAGAATTCCCTGCTAGCACCCTCTCTTTGCCTGGGAAGCAGGAGTGTTCACATTAGTTCGCAGAATCGCCTTTGTGCAGAAAACACTAACACTTGTTCAGAACAAAAGAAAGCACAGAGCCCCAGATTTGCTGTTGTCCTGGAGAGCTTGCAGAGCACTGGGGAAAGGCAGGCAGAGAATTCCCTGCTAGCACCTTCTCTGTGTCTGGGAAGCAGAAGTGTTCACATTGCTTCGCAGAATCGCTTTTCTGCAGAAAACACTAACACTTGTTCAGAACAAAAGAAAGCACAGAGCCCCAGATTTGCTGTTGTTCTGGAGAGCTTGCAGAGCACTGGGGAAAGGCAGGCAGAGAATTCCCTGCTAGCACCTTCTCTGTGCCTGGGAAGCAGAAGTGTTCACATTGCTTCGCAGAATTGCCTTTGTGCAGAAAACACTAACACTTGTTCAGAACAAAAGAAAGCACAGAGCCTCAGATTTTATGTTGTCCTGGAGAGCTTGCAGAGCACTGGGGAAAGGCAGGCAGAGAATTCCCTGCTAGCACCTTCTCTGTGCCTGGGAAGCAGAAGTGTTCACATTGCTTCGCAGAATCGCTTTTCTGCAGAAAACACTAACACTTGTTCAGAACAAAAGAAAGCACAGAGCCCCAGATTCTATGTTGTCCTGGAGAGCTTGCAGAGCACTGGGGAAAGGCAGGCAGAGAATTCCCTGCTAGCACCTTCTCTGTGCCTGGGAAGCAGAAGTGTTCACATTGCTTCGCAGAATCGCTTTGGTGCAGAAAACACTAACACTTGTTCAGAACAAAAGAAAGCACAGAGCCTCAGATTTTATGTTGTCCTGGAGAGCTTGCAGAGCACTGGGGAAAGGCAGGAAGAGAATTCCCTGCTAGCACCTTCTCTGTGCCTGGGAAGCAGAAGTGTTCACATTGCTTCGCAGAATCGCTTTTCTGCAGAAAACACTAACACTTGTTCAGAACAAAAGAAAGCACAGAGCCCCAGATTTGCTGTTGTCCTGGAGAGCTTGCAGAGTACTGGGGAAAGGCAGGCAGAGAATTCCCTGCTAGCGCCTTCTCTGTGCCTGGGAAGCAGAAGTGTTCACATTGCTTCGCAGAATCGCTTTTGTGCAGAAAACACTAACACTTGTTCAGAACAAAAGAAAGCACAGAGCCCCAGATTCTATGTTGTCCTGGAGAGCTTGCAGAGCACTGGGGAAAGGCAGGCAGAGAATTCCCTGCTAGCAGCTTCTCTGTGCCTGGGAAGCAGAAGTGTTCACATTGCTTCGCAGATTCGCTTTTCTGCAGAAAACACTAACACTTGTTCAGAACAAAAGAAAGCACAGAGCCCCAGATTTGCTGTTGTTCTGGAGAGCTTGCAGAGCACTGGGGAAAGGCAGGCAGAGAATTCCCTGCTAGCACCTTCTCTGTGCCTGGGAAGCAGAAGTGTTTACGTTGCTTCGCAGAATCGCTTTTGTGCAGAAAACAGTAACACTTGTTCAGAAGGAAAGAAAGCACAGAGCCCCAGATTTGCTGTTGTCCTGGAGAGCTTGCAGAGCACTGGGGAAAGGCAGGCAGAGAATTCCCTGCTAGCACCTTCTCTGTGACTGGGAAGCAGAAGTGTTCACATTGCTTCGCAGAATCGCCTTTGTGCAGAAAACACTAACACTTGTTCAGAACAAAAGAAAGCACAGAGCCCCAGATTTGCTGTTGTTCTGGAGAGCTTGCAGAGCACTGGGGAAAGGCAGGCAGAGAATTCCCTGCTAGCACCTTCTCTGTGACTGGGAAGCAGAAGTGTTCACATTGCTTCGCAGAATCGCCTTTGTGCAGAAAACACTAACACTTGTTCAGAACAAAAGAAAGCACAGAGCCCCAGATTTTATGCTGTTCTGGAGAGCTTGCAGAGCACTGGGGAAAGGCAGGCAGAGAATTCCTTGCTAGCACCTTCTCTGTGCCTGGGAAGCAGAAGTGTTCATATTGCTTCGCAGAATCGCTTTTGTGCAGAAAACACTAACACTTGTTCAGAACGAAAGAAAGCACAGAGCCCCAGATTTGCTGTTGTTCTGGAGAGCTTGCAGAGCACTGGGGAAAGGCAGGCAGAGAATTCCCTGCTAGCACCTTCTCTGTGCCTGGGAAGCAGAAGTGTTCACATTGCTTCGCAGAATCGCCTTTGTGCAGAAAACACTAACACTTGTTCAGAAGGAAAGAAAGCACAGAGCCCCAGATTTGCTGTTGTTCTGGAGAGCTTGCAGAGCAGTGGGGAAAGGCAGGCAGAGAATTCCCTGCTAGCACCTTCTCTGTGCCTGGGAAGCAGAAGTGTTCACATTACTTCGCAGAATCGCTTTTGTGCAGAAAACACTAACACTTGTTCAGAACAAAAGAAAGCACAGAGCCCCAGATTTGCTGTTGTTCTGGAGAGCTTGCAGAGCACTGGGGAAAGGCAGGCAGAGAATTCCCTGCTAGCACATTCTCTGTGCCTGGGAAGCAGAAGTGTTCACATTGCTTCGCAGAATCGCCTTTGTGCAGAAAACACTAACACTTGTTCAGAACGAAAGAAAGCACAGAGCCCCAGATTTGCTGTTGTTCTGGAGAGCTTGCAGAGCACTGGGGAAAGGCAGGCAGAGAATTCCCTGCTAGCACCTTCTCTGTGCCTGGGAAGCAGAAGTGTTCACATTACTTCGCAGAATCGCTTTTGTGCAGAAAACACTAACACTTGTTCAGAACAAAAGAAAGCACAGAGCCCCAGATTTGCTGTTGTTCTGGAGAGCTTGCAGAGCAGTGGGGAAAGGCAGGCAGAGAATTCCCTGCTAGCACCTTCTCTGTGCCTGGGAAGCAGAAGTGTTCACATTACTTCGCAGAATCGCCTTTGTGCAGAAAACACTAACACTTGTTCAGAACAAAAGAAAGCACAGAGCCCCAGATTTGCTGTTGTTCTGGAGAGCTTGCAGAGCACTGGGGAAAGGCAGGCAGAGAATTCCCTGCTAGCACCTTCTCTGTGCCTGGGAAGCAGAAGTGTTCACATTGCTTCGCAGAATCGCCTTTGTGCAGAAAACACTAACACTTGTTCAGAACAAAAGAAAGCACAGAGCCCCAGATTTTATGTTGTCTTGGAGAGCTTGCAGAGCACTGGGGAAAGGCAGGCAGAGAATTCCCTGCTAGCACCTTCTCTGTGCCTGGGAAGCAGAAGTGTTCACATTGCTTCGCAGAATCGCCTTTGTGCAGAAAACACTAACACTTGTTCAGAACAAAAGAAAGCACAGAGCCCCAGATTTGCTGTTGTTCTGGAGAGCTTGCAGAGCACTGGGGAAAGGCAGGCAGAGAATTCCCTGCTAGCACCTTCTCTGTGCCTGGGAAGCAGAAGTGTTCACATTGCTTCGCAGAATTGCCTTTGTGCAGAAAACACTAACACTTGTTCAGAACAAAAGAAAGCACAGAGCCTCAGATTTTATGTTGTCCTGGAGAGCTTGCAGAGCACTGGGGAAAGGCAGGCAGAGAATTCCCTGCTAGCACCTTCTCTGTGCCTGGGAAGCAGAAGTGTTCACATTGCTTCGCAGAATCGCTATTGTGCAGAAAATAGTAACACTTGTTCAGAACGAAAGAAAGCACAGAGCCCCAGATTCTATGTTGTCCTGGAGAGCTTGCAGAGCACTGGGGAAAGGCAGGAAGAGAATTCCTTGCTAGCACCTTCTCTGTGCCTGGGAAGCAGAAGTGTTCATATTGCTTCGCAGAATCGCCTTTGTGCAGAAAACACTAACACTTGTTCAGAACGGAAGAAAGCACAGAGCCCCAGATTTGCTGTTGTTCTGGAGAGCTTGCAGAGCACTGGGGAAAGGCAGGCAGAGAATTCCCTGCTAGCACCTTCTCTGTGCCTGGGAAGCAGAAGTGTTCACATTGCTTCGCAGAATCGCCTTTGTGCAGAAAACACTAACACTTGTTCAGAACAAAAGAAAGCACAGAGCCCCAGATTTGCTGTTGTTCTGGAGAGCTTGCAGAGCACTGGGGAAAGGCAGGCAGAGAATTCCCTGCTAGCACCTTCTCTGTGCCTGGGAAGCAGAAGTGTTCACATTACTTCCCAGAATCGCCTTTGTGCAGAAAACACTAACACTTGTTCAGAACAAAAGAAAGCACAGAGCCCCAGATTTGCTGTTGTCCTGGAGAGCTTGCAGAGCACTGGGGAAAGGCAGGCAGAGAATTCCCTGCTAGCACCTTCTCTGTGACTGGGAAGCAGAAGTGTTCACATTGCTTCGCAGAATCGCCTTTGTGCAGAAAACACTAACACTTGTTCAGAACAAAAGAAAGCACAGAGCCCCAGATTTGCTGTTGTTCTGGAGAGCTTGCAGAGCACTGGGGAAAGGCAGGCAGAGAATTCCCTGCTAGCACCTTCTCTGTGCCTGGGAAGCAGAAGTGTTCACATTGCTTCGCAGAATCGCCTTTGTGCAGAAAACACTAACACTTGTTCAGAACAAAAGAAAGCACAGAGCCCCAGATTTGCTGTTGTTCTGGAGAGCTTGCAGAGCACTGGGGAAAGGCAGGCAGAGAATTCCCTGCTAGCACCTTCTCTGTGCCTGGGAAGCAGAAGTGTTCACATTACTTCGCAGAATCGCTTTTGTGCAGAAAACACTAACACTTGTTCAGAACAAAAGAAAGCACAGAGCCCCAGATTTGCTGTTGTTCTGGAGAGCTTGCAGAGCACTGGGGAAAGGCAGGCAGAGAATTCCCTGCTAGCACCTTCTCTGTGCCTGGGAAGCAGAAGTGTTCACATTGCTTCGCAGAATTGCCTTTGTGCAGAAAACACTAACACTTGTTCAGAACAAAAGAAAGCACAGAGCCTCAGATTTTATGTTGTCCTGGAGAGCTTGCAGAGCACTGGGGAAAGGCAGGCAGAGAATTCCCTGCTAGCACCTTCTCTGTGCCTGGGAAGCAGAAGTGTTCACATTGCTTCGCAGAATCGCTATTGTGCAGAAAACACTAACACTTGTTCAGAACGAAAGAAAGCACAGAGCCCCAGATTTGCTGTTGTCCTGGAGAGCTTGCAGAGCACTGGGGAAAGGCAGGCAGGGAATTCCCTGCTAGCACCTTCTCTGTGCCTGGGAAGCAGAAGTGTTCACATTGCTTCGCAGAATCGCTTTTCTGCAGAAAACACTAACACTTGTTCAGAACAAAAGAAAGCACAGAGCCCCAGATTTGCTGTTGTTCTGGAGAGCTTGCAGAGCACTGGGGAAAGGCAGGCAGAGAATTCCTTGCTAGCACCTTCTCTGTGCCTGGGAAGCAGAAGTGTTCATATTGCTTCGCAGAATCGCTTTTGTGCAGAAAACACTAACACTTGTTCAGAACGAAAGAAAGCACAGAGCCCCAGATTTGCTGTTGTCCTGGAGAGCTTGCAGAGCACTGGGGAAAGGCAGGCAGAGAATTCCCTGCTAGCACCTTCTCTGTGCCTGGGAAGCAGAAGTGTTCACATTGCTTCGCAGAATCGCCTTTGTGCAGAAAACACTAACACTTGTTCAGAACAAAAGAAAGCACAGAGCCCCAGATTTGCTGTTGTTCTGGAGAGCTTGCAGAGCACTGGGGAAAGGCAGGCAGAGAATTCCCTGCTAGCACCTTCTCTGTGCCTGGGAAGCAGAAGTGTTCACATTGCTTCGCAGAATCGCCTTTGTGCAGAAAACACTAACACTTGTTCAGAACAAAAGAAAGCACAGAGCCCCAGATTTGCTGTTGTTCTGGAGAGCTTGCAGAGCACTGGGGAAAGGCAGGCAGAGAATTCCCTGCTAGCACCTTCTCTGTGCCTGGGAAGCAGAAGTGTTCACATTGCTTCGCAGAATCGGCTTTGTGCAGAAAACACTAACACTTGTTCAGAACAAAAGAAAGCACAGAGCCCCAGATTTGCTGTTGTTCTGGAGAGCTTGCAGAGCACTGGGGAAAGGCAGGCAGAGAATTCCCTGCTAGCACCTTCTCTGTGCCTGGGAAGCAGAAGTGTTCACATTACTTCGCAGAATCGCTTTTCTGCAGAAAACACTAACACTTGTTCAGAACAAAAGAAAGCACAGAGACTCAGATTTTATGTTGTCCTGGAGAGCTTGCAGAGCACTGGGGAAAGGCAGGCAGAGAATTCCCTGCTAGCACCTTCTCTGTGCCTGGGAAGCAGAAGTGTTCACATTGCTTCGCAGAATCGCTTTTCTGCAGAAAACACTAACACTTGTTCAGAACAAAAGAAAGCACAGAGCCCCAGATTCTATGTTGTCCTGGAGAGCTTGCAGAGCACTGGGGAAAGGCAGGCAGAGAATTCCCTGCTAGCACCTTCTCTGTGTCTGGGAAGTAGAAGTGTTCACATTAGTTCGCAGAATCGCTTTTCTGCAGAAAACACTAACACTTGTTCAGAACAAAAGAAAGCACAGAGCCCCAGATTTGCTGTTGTCCTGGAGAGCTTGCAGAGCACTGGGGAAAGGCAGGCAGAGAATTCCCTGCTAGCACCTTCTCTGTGCCTGGGAAGCAGAAGTGTTCACATTACTTCGCAGAATCGCTTTTGTGCAGAAAACACTAACACTTGTTCAGAACAAAAGAAAGCACAGAGCCCCAGATTTGCTGTTGTCCTGGAGAGCTTGCAGAGCACTGGGGAAAGGCAGGCAGAGAATTCCCTGTTAGCAGCTTCTCAGTGCCTGGGAAGCAGAAGTGTTCACATTGCTTCGCAGAATCGCTTTTGTGCAGAAAACACTAACACTTGTTCAGAACAAAAGAAAGCACAGAGCCCCAGATTTGCTGTTGTTCTGGAGAGCGTGCAGAGCACTGGGGAAAGGCAGGCAGAGAATTCCCTGCTAGCACCTTCTCTGTGCCTGGGAAGCAGAAGTGTTTACGTTGCTTCGCAGAATCGCTTTTGTGCAGAAAACAGTAACACTTGTTCAGAACAAAAGAAAGCACAGAGCCCCAGATTCTATGTTGTCCTGGAGAGCTTGCAGAGCACTGGGGAAAGGCAGGCAGAGAATTCCCTGCTAGCACCTTCTCTGTGCCTGGGAAGCAGAAGTGTTCACATTGCTTCGCAGAATCGCTTTTCTGCAGAAAACACTAACACTTGTTCAGAACAAAAGAAAGCACAGAGCCCCAGATTTGCTGTTGTTCTGGAGAGCTTGCAGAGCACTGGGGAAAGGCAGGCAGAGAATTCCCTGCTAGCACCTTCTCTGTGCCTGGGAAGCAGAAGTGTTCACATTGCTTCGCAGAATCGCCTTTGTGCAGAAAACACTAACACTTGTTCAGAACAAAAGAAAGCACAGAGCCCCAGATTCTATGTTGTCCTGGAGAGCTTGCAGAGCACTGGGGAAAGGCAGGCAGAGAATTCCCTGCTAGCACCTTCTCTGTGCCTGGGAAGCAGAAGTGTTCACATTGCTTCGCAGAATCGCCTTTGTGCAGAAAACACTAACACTTGTACAGAACAAAAGAAAGCACAGAGCCCCAGATTTGCTGTTGTTCTGGAGAGCTTGCAGAGCACTAGGGAAAGGCAGGCAGAGAATTCCCTGCTAGCACCTTCTCTGTGCCTGGGAAGCAGAAGTGTTCACATTGCTTCGCAGAATCGCCTTTGTGCAGAAAACACTAACACTTGTTCAGAACAAAAGAAAGCACAGAGCCCCAGATTTTATGCTGTTCTGGAGAGCTTGCAGAGCACTGGGGAAAGGCAGGCAGAGAATTCCCTGCTAGCACCTTCTCTGTGCCTGGGAAGCAGAAGTGTTCACATTACTTCGCAGAATCGCTTTTGTGCAGAAAACACTAACACTTGTTCAGAACAAAAGAAAGCACAGAGCCCCAGATTTGCTGTTGTCCTGGAGAGCTTGCAGAGCACTGGGGAAAGGCAGGCAGAGAATTCCCTGCTAGCACCTTCTCTGTGCCTGGGAAGCAGAAGTGTTTACGTTGGTTCGCAGAATCGCCTTTGTGCAGAAAACACTAACACTTGTTCAGAACAAAAGAAAGCACAGAGCCCCAGATTCTATGTTGTCCTGGAGAGCTTGCAGAGCACTGGGGAAAGGCAGGCAGAGAATTCCCTGCTAGCACCTTCTCTGTGCCTGGGAAGCAGAAGTGTTCACATTGCTTCGCAGAATCGCTTTTCTGCAGAAAACACCAACACTTGTTCAGAACAAAAGAAA
Organism: Strix aluco; assembly: GCF_031877795.1. Taxonomy (NCBI): domain Eukaryota; kingdom Metazoa; phylum Chordata; class Aves; order Strigiformes; family Strigidae; genus Strix; species Strix aluco. The sequence goes on from NW_027436584.1 coordinate 808,568, forward strand.
GCACAGAGCCCCAGATTTGCTGTTGTTCTGGAGAGCTTGCAGAGCACTGGGGAAAGGCAGGCAGAGAATTCCCTGCTAGCACCTTCTCTGTGCCTGTTCACATTGCTTCGCAGAATCGCTTTTTTGCAGAAAACAGTAACACTTGTTCAGAAGGAAAGAAAGCACAGAGCCCCAGATTCTATGTTGTCCTGGAGAGCTTGCAGAGCACTGGGGAAAGGCAGGCAGAGAATTCCTTGCTAGCGCCTTCTCTGTGCCTGGGAAGCAGAAGTGTTCACATTGCTTCGCAGAATCGCTTTTGTGCAGAAAACAGTAACACTTGTTCAGAACGAAAGAAAGCACAGAGCCCCAGATTTGCTGTTGTCCTGGAGAGCTTGCAGAGCACTGGGGAAAGGCAGGCAGAGAATTTCCTGCTAGCACCTTCTCTGTGCCTGTTCACATTGCTTCGCAGAATCCCTTTTGTGCAGAAAACAGTAACACTTGTTCAGAAGGAAAGAAAGCACAGAGCCCCAGATTCTATGTTGTCCTGGAGAGCTTGCAGAGCACTGGGGAAAGGCAGGCAGAGAATTCCTTGCTAGCACCTTCTCTGTGCCTGGGAAGCAGAAGTGTTCACATTGCTTCGCAGAATCGCCTTTGTGCAGAAAACACTAACACTTGTTCAGAACAAAAGAAAGCACAGAGCCCCAGATTTGCTGTTGTTCTGGAGAGCTTGCAGAGCACTGGGGAAAGGCAGGCAGAGAATTCCCTGCTAGCACCTTCTCTGTGCCTGGGAAGCAGAAGTGTTCACATTGCTTCGCAGAAGCGCTTTTGTGCAGAAAACAGTAACACTTGTTCAGAACGAAAGAAAGCACAGAGCCCCAGATTTGCTGTTGTTCTGGAGAGCTTGCAGAGCACTGGGGAAAGGCAGGCAGAGAATTCCCTGCTAGCACCTTCTCTGTGCCTGGGAAGCAGAAGTGTTCACATTGCTTCGCAGAATCGCCTTTGTGCAGAAAACACTAACACTTGTTCAGAACAAAAGAAAGCACAGAGCCCCAGATTCTATGTTGTCCTGGAGAGCTTGCAGAGCACTGGGGAAAGGCAGGCAGGGAATTCCCTGCTAGCACCTTCTCTGTGCCTGGGAATCAGAAGTGTTCACATTGCTTCGCAGAATCGCTTTTCTGCAGAAAACACTAACACTTGTTCAGAACAAAAGAAAGCACAGAGCCCCAGATTTGCTGTTGTTCTGGAGAGCTTGCAGAGCACTGGGGAAAGGCAGGCAGAGAATTCCCTGCTAGCACCTTCTCTGTGACTGGGAAGCAGAAGTGTTCACATTGCTTCGCAGAATCGCCTTTGTGCAGAAAACACTAACACTTGTTCAGAACAAAAGAAAGCACAGAGCCCCAGATTTGCTGTTGTTCTGGAGAGCTTGCAGAGCACTGGGGAAAGGCAGGCAGAGAATTCCCTGCTAGCACCTTCTCTGTGCCTGGGAAGCAGAAGTGTTCACATTACTTCGCAGAATCGCTTTTGTGCAGAAAACACTAACACTTGTTCAGAACAAAAGAAAGCACAGAGCCCCAGATTTGCTGTTGTTCTGGAGAGCTTGCAGAGCACTGGGGAAAGGCAGGCAGAGAATTCCCTGCTAGCACCTTCTCTGTGCCTGGGAAGCAGAAGTGTTCACATTGCTTCGCAGAATTGCCTTTGTGCAGAAAACACTAACACTTGTTCAGAACAAAAGAAAGCACAGAGCCTCAGATTTTATGTTGTCCTGGAGAGCTTGCAGAGCACTGGGGAAAGGCAGGCAGAGAATTCCCTGCTAGCACCTTCTCTGTGCCTGGGAAGCAGAAGTGTTCACATTGCTTCGCAGAATCGCTATTGTGCAGAAAACAGTAACACTTGTTCAGAACGAAAGAAAGCACAGAGCCCCAGATTCTATGTTGTCCTGGAGAGCTTGCAGAGCACTGGGGAAAGGCAGGCAGGGAATTCCCTGCTAGCACCTTCTCTGTGCCTGGGAAGCAGAAGTGTTCACATTGCTTCGCAGAATCGCTTTTCTGCAGAAAACACTAACACTTGTTCAGAACAAAAGAAAGCACAGAGCCCCAGATTTGCTGTTGTTCTGGAGAGCTTGCAGAGCACTGGGGAAAGGCAGGCAGAGAATTCCTTGCTAGCACCTTCTCTGTGCCTGGGAAGCAGAAGTGTTCATATTGCTTCGCAGAATCGCTTTTGTGCAGAAAACACTAACACTTGTTCAGAACGAAAGAAAGCACAGAGCCCCAGATTTGCTGTTGTCCTGGAGAGCTTGCAGAGCACTGGGGAAAGGCAGGCAGAGAATTCCCTGCTAGCACCTTCTCTGTGCCTGGGAAGCAGAAGTGTTCACATTGCTTCGCAGAATCGCCTTTGTGCAGAAAACACTAACACTTGTTCAGAACAAAAGAAAGCACAGAGCCCCAGATTTGCTGTTGTTCTGGAGAGCTTGCAGAGCACTGGGGAAAGGCAGGCAGAGAATTCCCTGCTAGCACCTTCTCTGTGCCTGGGAAGCAGAAGTGTTCACATTGCTTCGCAGAATCGCCTTTGTGCAGAAAACACTAACACTTGTTCAGAACAAAAGAAAGCACAGAGCCCCAGATTTGCTGTTGTTCTGGAGAGCTTGCAGAGCACTGGGGAAAGGCAGGCAGAGAATTCCCTGCTAGCACCTTCTCTGTGCCTGGGAAGCAGAAGTGTTCACATTGCTTCGCAGAATCGGCTTTGTGCAGAAAACACTAACACTTGTTCAGAACAAAAGAAAGCACAGAGCCCCAGATTTGCTGTTGTTCTGGAGAGCTTGCAGAGCACTGGGGAAAGGCAGGCAGAGAATTCCCTGCTAGCACCTTCTCTGTGCCTGGGAAGCAGAAGTGTTCACATTACTTCGCAGAATCGCTTTTCTGCAGAAAACACTAACACTTGTTCAGAACAAAAGAAAGCACAGAGACTCAGATTTTATGTTGTCCTGGAGAGCTTGCAGAGCACTGGGGAAAGGCAGGCAGAGAATTCCCTGCTAGCACCTTCTCTGTGCCTGGGAAGCAGAAGTGTTCACATTGCTTCGCAGAATCGCTTTTCTGCAGAAAACACTAACACTTGTTCAGAACAAAAGAAAGCACAGAGCCCCAGATTCTATGTTGTCCTGGAGAGCTTGCAGAGCACTGGGGAAAGGCAGGCAGAGAATTCCCTGCTAGCACCTTCTCTGTGTCTGGGAAGTAGAAGTGTTCACATTAGTTCGCAGAATCGCTTTTCTGCAGAAAACACTAACACTTGTTCAGAACAAAAGAAAGCACAGAGCCCCAGATTTGCTGTTGTCCTGGAGAGCTTGCAGAGCACTGGGGAAAGGCAGGCAGAGAATTCCCTGCTAGCACCTTCTCTGTGCCTGGGAAGCAGAAGTGTTCACATTACTTCGCAGAATCGCTTTTGTGCAGAAAACACTAACACTTGTTCAGAACAAAAGAAAGCACAGAGCCCCAGATTTGCTGTTGTCCTGGAGAGCTTGCAGAGCACTGGGGAAAGGCAGGCAGAGAATTCCCTGTTAGCAGCTTCTCAGTGCCTGGGAAGCAGAAGTGTTCACATTGCTTCGCAGAATCGCTTTTGTGCAGAAAACACTAACACTTGTTCAGAACAAAAGAAAGCACAGAGCCCCAGATTTGCTGTTGTTCTGGAGAGCGTGCAGAGCACTGGGGAAAGGCAGGCAGAGAATTCCCTGCTAGCACCTTCTCTGTGCCTGGGAAGCAGAAGTGTTTACGTTGCTTCGCAGAATCGCTTTTGTGCAGAAAACAGTAACACTTGTTCAGAACAAAAGAAAGCACAGAGCCCCAGATTCTATGTTGTCCTGGAGAGCTTGCAGAGCACTGGGGAAAGGCAGGCAGAGAATTCCCTGCTAGCACCTTCTCTGTGCCTGGGAAGCAGAAGTGTTCACATTGCTTCGCAGAATCGCTTTTCTGCAGAAAACACTAACACTTGTTCAGAACAAAAGAAAGCACAGAGCCCCAGATTTGCTGTTGTTCTGGAGAGCTTGCAGAGCACTGGGGAAAGGCAGGCAGAGAATTCCCTGCTAGCACCTTCTCTGTGCCTGGGAAGCAGAAGTGTTCACATTGCTTCGCAGAATCGCCTTTGTGCAGAAAACACTAACACTTGTTCAGAACAAAAGAAAGCACAGAGCCCCAGATTCTATGTTGTCCTGGAGAGCTTGCAGAGCACTGGGGAAAGGCAGGCAGAGAATTCCCTGCTAGCACCTTCTCTGTGCCTGGGAAGCAGAAGTGTTCACATTGCTTCGCAGAATCGCCTTTGTGCAGAAAACACTAACACTTGTACAGAACAAAAGAAAGCACAGAGCCCCAGATTTGCTGTTGTTCTGGAGAGCTTGCAGAGCACTGGGGAAAGGCAGGCAGAGAATTCCCTGCTAGCACCTTCTCTGTGCCTGGGAAGCAGAAGTGTTCACATTGCTTCGCAGAATCGCCTTTGTGCAGAAAACACTAACACTTGTTCAGAACAAAAGAAAGCACAGAGCCCCAGATTTTATGCTGTTCTGGAGAGCTTGCAGAGCACTGGGGAAAGGCAGGCAGAGAATTCCCTGCTAGCACCTTCTCTGTGCCTGGGAAGCAGAAGTGTTCACATTACTTCGCAGAATCGCTTTTGTGCAGAAAACACTAACACTTGTTCAGAACAAAAGAAAGCACAGAGCCCCAGATTTGCTGTTGTCCTGGAGAGCTTGCAGAGCACTGGGGAAAGGCAGGCAGAGAATTCCCTGCTAGCACCTTCTCTGTGCCTGGGAAGCAGAAGTGTTTACGTTGGTTCGCAGAATCGCCTTTGTGCAGAAAACACTAACACTTGTTCAGAACAAAAGAAAGCACAGAGCCCCAGATTCTATGTTGTCCTGGAGAGCTTGCAGAGCACTGGGGAAAGGCAGGCAGAGAATTCCCTGCTAGCACCTTCTCTGTGCCTGGGAAGCAGAAGTGTTCACATTGCTTCGCAGAATCGCTTTTCTGCAGAAAACACCAACACTTGTTCAGAACAAAAGAAAGCACAGAGCCCCAGATTTGCTGTTGTTCTGGAGAGCTTGCAGAGCACTGGGGAAAGGCAGGCAGAGAATTCCCTGCTAGCACCTTCTCTGTGCCTGTTCACATTGCTTCGCAGAATCGCTTTTTTGCAGAAAACAGTAACACTTGTTCAGAAGGAAAGAAAGCACAGAGCCCCAGATTCTATGTTGTCCTGGAGAGCTTGCAGAGCACTGGGGAAAGGCAGGCAGAGAATTCCTTGCTAGCGCCTTCTCTGTGCCTGGGAAGCAGAAGTGTTCACATTGCTTGGCAGAATCGCTTTTGTGCAGAAAACAGTAACACTTGTTCAGAACGAAAGAAAGCACAGAGCCCCAGATTTGCTGTTGTCCTGGAGAGCTTGCAGAGCACTGGGGAAAGGCAGGCAGAGAATTTCCTGCTAGCACCTTCTCTGTGCCTGTTCACATTGCTTCGCAGAATCCCTTTTGTGCAGAAAACAGTAACACTTGTTCAGAAGGAAAGAAAGCACAGAGCCCCAGATTCTATGTTGTCCTGGAGAGCTTGCAGAGCACTGGGGAAAGGCAGGCAGAGAATTCCTTGCTAGCACCTTCTCTGTGCCTGGGAAGCAGAAGTGTTCACATTGCTTCGCAGAATCGCCTTTGTGCAGAAAACACTAACACTTGTTCAGAACAAAAGAAAGCACAGAGCCCCAGATTCTATGTTGTCCTGGAGAGCTTGCAGAGCACTGGGGAAAGGCAGGCAGAGAATTCCCTGCTAGCACCTTCTCTGTGCCTGGGAAGCAGAAGTGTTCACATTACTTTGCAGAATCGCTTTTGTGCAGAAAACACTAACACTTGTTCAGAACAAAAGAAAGCACAGAGCCCCAGATTTGCTGTTGTTCTGGAGAGCTTGCAGAGCACTGGGGAAAGGCAGGCAGAGAATTCCCTGCTAGCACCTTCTCTGTGCCTGGGAAGCAGAAGTGTTCACATTGCTTCGCAGAATCGCCTTTGTGCAGAAAACACTAACACTTGTTCAGAACAAAAGAAAGCACAGAGCCCCAGATTTGCTGTTGTCCTGGAGAGCTTGCAGAGCACTGGGGAAAGGCAGGCAGAGAATTCCCTGCTAGCACCTTCTCTGTGCCTGGGAAGCAGAAGTGTTCATATTGCTTCGCAGAATCGCTTTTCTGCAGAAAACACTAACACTTGTTCAGAACAAAAGAAAGCACAGAGCCCCAGATTTGCTGTTGTTCTGGAGAGCTTGCAGAGCACTGGGGAAAGGCAGGCAGAGAATTCCCTGCTAGCACCTTCTCTGTGCCTGGGAAGCAGAAGTGTTCACATTACTTCGCAGAATCGCTTTTGTGCAGAAAACACTAACACTTGTTCAGAACAAAAGAAAGCACAGAGCCCCAGATTCTATGTTGTCCTGGAGAGCTTGCAGAGCACTGGGGAAAGGCAGGCAGAGAATTCCCTGCTAGCACCTTCTCTGTGCCTGGGAAGCAGAAGTGTTCACATTGCTTCGCAGAATCGCCTTTGTGCAGAAAACACTAACACTTGTTCAGAACAAAAGAAAGCACAGAGCCCCAGATTTGCTGTTGTTCTGGAGAGCTTGCAGAGCACTGGGGAAAGGCAGGCAGAGAATTCCCTGCTAGCACCTTCTCTGTGCCTGGGAAGCAGAAGTGTTCACATTACTTCGCAGAATCGCTTTTGTGCAGAAAACACTAACACTTGTTCAGAACAAAAGAAAGCACAGAGCCCCAGATTCTATGTTGTCCTGGAGAGCTTGCAGAGCACTGGGGAAAGGCAGGCAGAGAATTCCTTGCTAGCACCTTCTCTGTGCCTGGGAAGCAGAAGTGTTCATATTGCTTCGCAGAATGGCTTTTGTGCAGAAAACACTAACACTTGTTCAGAACGAAAGAAAGCACAGAGCCCCAGATTTGCTGTTGTTCTGGAGAGCTTGCAGAGCACTGGGGAAAGGCAGGCAGAGAATTCCCTGCTAGCACCTTCTCTGTGCCTGGGAAGCAGAAGTGTTCACATTACTTCGCAGAATCGCTTTTGTGCAGAAAACACTAACACTTGTTCAGAACAAAAGAAAGCACAGAGCCCCAGATTTGCTGTTGTTCTGGAGAGCTTGCAGAGCACTGGGGAAAGGCAGGCAGAGAATTCCCTGCTAGCACCTTCTCTGTGCCTGGGAAGCAGAAGTGTTCACATTGCTTCGCAGAATCGCCTTTGTGCAGAAAACACTAACACTTGTTCAGAACAAAAGAAAGCACAGAGCCCCAGATTTGCTGTTGTTCTGGAGAGCTTGCAGAGCACTGGGGAAAGGCAGGCAGAGAATTCCCTGCTAGCACCTTCTCTGTGCCTGGGAAGCAGAAGTGTTCACATTACTTCGCAGAATCGCTTTTGTGCAGAAAACACTAACACTTGTTCAGAACAAAAGAAAGCACAGAGCCCCAGATTTGCTGTTGTTCTGGAGAGCTTGCAGAGCACTGGGGAAAGGCAGGCAGAGAATTCCCTGCTAGCACCTTCTCTGTGCCTGGGAAGCAGAAGTGTTCACATTGCTTCGCAGAATTGCCTTTGTGCAGAAAACACAAACACTTGTTCAGAACAAAAGAAAGCACAGAGCCTCAGATTTTATGTTGTCCTGGAGAGCTTGCAGAGCACTGGGGAAAGGCAGGCAGAGAATTCCCTGCTAGCACCTTCTCTGTGCCTGGGAAGCAGAAGTGTTCACATTGCTTCGCAGAATCGCTTTTCTGCAGAAAACACTAACACTTGTTCAGAACAAAAGAAAGCACAGAGCCCCAGATTTGCTGTTGTTCTGGAGAGCTTGCAGAGCACTGGGGAAAGGCAGGCAGAGAATTCCCTGCTAGCACCTTCTCTGTGCCTGGGAAGCAGAAGTGTTTACATTGCTTCGCAGAAGCGCTTTTGTGCAGAAAACACTAACACTTGTTCAGAACGAAAGAAAGCACAGAGCCCCAGATTTGCTGTTGTCCTGGAGAGCTTGCAGAGCACTGGGGAAAGGCAGGCAGAGAATTCCCTGCTAGCACCTTCTCTGTGCCTGGGAAGCAGAAGTGTTCACATTACTTCGCAGAATCGCTTTTGTGCAGAAAACACTAACACTTGTTCAGAACAAAAGAAAGCACAGAGCCCCAGATTTGCTGTTGTTCTGGAGAGCTTGCAGAGCACTGGGGAAAGGCAGGCAGAGAATTCCCTGCTAGCACCTTCTCTGTGCCTGGGAAGCAGAAGTGTTCACATTGCTTCGCAGAATCGCCTTTGTGCAGAAAACACTAACACTTGTTCAGAACAAAAGAAAGCACAGAGCCCCAGATTTGCTGTTGTTCTGGAGAGCTTGCAGAGCACTGGGGAAAGGCAGGCAGAGAATTCCCTGCTAGCACCTTCTCTGTGCCTGGGAAGCAGAAGTGTTTACGTTGCTTCGCAGAATCGCCTTTGTGCAGAAAACACTAACACTTGTTCAGAACAAAAGAAAGCACAGAGCCCCAGATTCTATGTTGTCCTGGAGAGCTTGCAGAGCACTGGGGAAAGGCAGGCAGAGAATTCCCTGCTAGCACCTTCTCTGTGCCTGGGAAGCAGAAGTGTTCACATTGCTTCGCAGAATCGCCTTTGTGCAGAAAACACTAACACTTGTTCCGAACAAAAGAAAGCACAGAGCCCCAGATTCTATGTTGTCCTGGAGAGCTTGCAGAGCACTGGGGAAAGGCAGGCAGGGAATTCCCTGCTAGCACCTTCTCTGTGCCTGGGAAGCAGAAGTGTTCACATTGCTTCGCAGAATCGCTTTTCTGCATAAAACACTAACACTTGTTCAGAACGAAAGGAAGCACAGAGCCCCAGATTTTATGTTGTCCTGGAGAGCTTGCAGAGCACTGGGGAAAGGCAGGCAGAGAATTTCCTGCTAGCACCTGCTCTGTGCCTGTTCACATTGCTTCGCAGAATCGCTTTTGTGCAGAAAACAGTAACACTTGTTCAGAACGAAAGAAAGCACAGAGCCCCAGATTCTATGTTGTCCTGGAGATCTTGCAGAGCACTGGGGAAAGGCAGGCAGAGAATTCCTTGCTAGCACCTTCTCTGTGCCTGGGAAGCAGAAGTGTTCACATTGCTTGGCAGAATCGCTTTTGTGCAGAAAACAGTAACACTTGTTCAGAACGAAAGAAAGCACAGAGCCCCAGATTCTATGTTGTCCTGGAGAGCTTGCAGAGCACTGGGGAAAGGCAGGCAGAGAATTCCCTGCTAGCACCTTCTCTTATGCCTGTTCACATTGCTTCGCTGTATCGCTTTTGTGCAGAAAACCCTAACACTTGTTCAGAACGAAAGAAAGCACAGAGCCCCAGATTCTATGTTGTCCTGGATAGCTTGCAGAGCACTGGGGAAAGGCAGGCAGAGAATTCCCTGCTAGCACCTTCTCTGTGCCTGGGAAGCAGAAGTGTTCACATTGCTTCGCAGAATCGCTATTGTGCAGAAAACAGTAACACTTGTTCAGAAGGAAAGAAAGCACAGAGCCCCAGATTCTATGTTGTCCTGGAGAGCTTGCAGAGCACTGGGGAAAGGCAGGCAGAGAATTCCCTGCTAGCACCTTCTCTGTGCCTGGGAAGCAGAAGTGTTCACATTACTTTGCAGAATCGCTTTTGTGCAGAAAACACTAACACTTGTTCAGAACAAAAGAAAGCACAGAGCCCCAGATTTGCTGTTGTTCTGGAGAGCTTGCAGAGCACTGGGGAAAGGCAGGCAGAGAATTCCCTGCTAGCACCTTCTCTGTGCCTGGGAAGCAGAAGTGTTCACATTGCTTCGCAGAATCGCCTTTGTGCAGAAAACACTAACACTTGTTCAGAACAAAAGAAAGCACAGAGCCCCAGATTTGCTGTTGTTCTGGAGAGCTTGCAGAGCACTGGGGAAAGGCAGGCAGAGAATTCCCTGCTAGCACCTTCTCTGTGCCTGGGAAGCAGAAGTGTTCACATTACTTCGCAGAATCGCCTTTGTGCAGAAAACACTAACACTTGTTCAGAACGAAAGGAAGCACAGAGCCCCAGATTTTATGTTGTCCTGGAGAGCTTGCAGAGCACTGGGGAAAGGCAGGCAGAGAATTTCCTGCTAGCACCTGCTCTGTGCCTGTTCACATTGCTTCGCAGAATCGCTTTTGTGCAGAAAACACTAACACTTGTTCAGAACGAAAGAAAGCACAGAGCCCCAGATTCTATGTTGTCCTGGAGAGCTTGCAGAGCACTGGGGAAAGGCAGGCAGAGAATTCCTTGCTAGCACCTTCTCTGTGCCTGGGAAGCAGAAGTGTTCACATTGCTTGGCAGAATCGCTTTTGTGCAGAAAACAGTAACACTTGTTCAGAACGAAAGAAAGCACAGAGCCCCAGATTCTATGTTGTCCTGGAGAGCTTGCAGAGCACTGGGGAAAGGCAGGCAGAGAATTCCCTGCTAGCACCTTCTCTGTGCCTGTTCATTTGCTTCGCTGTATCGCTTTTGTGCAGAAAACAGTAACACTTGTTCAGAACGAAAGAAAGCACAGAGCCCCAGATTCTATGTTGTCCTGGATAGCTTGCAGAGCACTGGGGAAAGGCAGGCAGAGAATTCCCTGCTAGCACCTTCTCTGTGCCTGGGAATCAGAAGTGTTCACATTGCTTCGCAGAATCGCCTTTGTGCAGAAAACACTAACACTTGTTCAGAACAAAAGAAAGCACAGAGCCCCAGATTCTATGTTGTCCTGGAGAGCTTGCAGAGCACTGGGGAAAGGCAGGCAGAGAATTCCTTGCTAGCACCTTCTCTGTGCCTGGGAAGCAGAAGTGTTCATATTGCTTCGCAGAATCGCATTTGTGCAGAAAACACTAACACTTGTTCAGAACGAAAGAAAGCACAGAGCCCCAGATTGCTGTTGTTCTGGAGAGCTTGCAGAGCACTGGGGAAAGGCAGGCAGAGAATTCCCTGCTAGCACCTTCTCTGTGCCTGGGAAGCAGAAGTGTTCACATTACTTCGCAGAATCGCTTTTGTGCAGAAAACACTAACACTTGTTCAGAACAAAAGAAAGCACAGAGCCCCAGATTTGCTGTTGTTCTGGAGAGCTTGCAGAGCACTGGGGAAAGGCAGGCAGAGAATTCCCTGCTAGCACCTTCTCTGTGCCTGGGAAGCAGAAGTGTTCACATTGCTTCGCAGAATCGCCTTTGTGCAGAAAACACTAACACTTGTTCAGAACAAAAGAAAGCACAGAGCCCCAGATTTGCTGTTGTTCTGGAGAGCTTGCAGAGCACTGGGGAAAGGCAGGCAGAGAATTCCCTGCTAGCACCTTCTCTGTGCCTGGGAAGCAGAAGTGTTCACATTACTTCGCAGAATCGCCTTTGTGCAGAAAACACTAACACTTGTTCAGAACAAAAGAAAGCACAGAGCCCCAGATTTGCTGTTGTTCTGGAGAGCTTGCAGAGCACTGGGGAAAGGCAGGCAGAGAATTCCCTGCTAGCACCTTCTCTGTGCCTGGGAAGCAGAAGTGTTCACATTACTTCGCAGAATCGCTTTTGTGCAGAAAACACTAACACTTGTTCAGAACAAAAGAAAGCACAGAGCCCCAGATTCTATGTTGTCCTGGAGAGCTTGCAGAGCACTGGGGAAAGGCAGGCAGAGAATTCCTTGCTAGCACCTTCTCTGTGCCTGGGAAGCAGAAGTGTTCATATTGCTTCGCAGAATCGCTTTTGTGCAGAAAACACTAACACTTGTTCAGAACGAAAGAAAGCACAGAGCCCCAGATTTGCTGTTGTTCTGGAGAGCTTGCAGAGCACTGGGGAAAGGCAGGCAGAGAATTCCCTGCTAGCACCTTCTCTGTGCCTGGGAAGCAGAAGTGTTCACATTACTTCGCAGAATCGCTTTTGTGCAGAAAACACTAACACTTGTTCAGAACAAAAGAAAGCACAGAGCCCCAGATTTGCTGTTGTTCTGGAGAGCTTGCAGAGCACTGGGGAAAGGCAGGCAGAGAATTCCCTGCTAGCACCTTCTCTGTGCCTGGGAAGCAGAAGTGTTCACATTGCTTCGCAGAATCGCCTTTGTGCAGAAAACACTAACACTTGTTCAGAACAAAAGAAAGCACAGAGCCCCAGATTTGCTGTTGTTCTGGAGAGCTTGCAGAGCACTGGGGAAAGGCAGGCAGAGAATTCCCTGCTAGCACCTTCTCTGTGCCTGGGAAGCAGAAGTGTTCACATTACTTCGCAGAATCGCTTTTGTGCAGAAAACACTAACACTTGTTCAGAACAAAAGAAAGCACAGAGCCCCAGATTTGCTGTTGTTCTGGAGAGCTTGCAGAGCACTGGGGAAAGGCAGGCAGAGAATTCCCTGCTAGCACCTTCTCTGTGCCTGGGAAGCAGAAGTGTTCACATTGCTTCGCAGAATTGCCTTTGTGCAGAAAACACAAACACTTGTTCAGAACAAAAGAAAGCACAGAGCCCCAGATTCTATGTTGTCCTGGAGAGCTTGCAGAGCACTGGGGAAAGGCAGGCAGAGAATTCCTTGCTAGCACCTTCTCTGTGCCTGGGAAGCAGAAGTGTTCACATTGCTTGGCAGAATCGCTTTTGTGCAGAAAACAGTAACACTTGTTCAGAACGAAAGAAAGCACAGAGCCCCAGATTCTATGTTGTCCTGGAGAGCTTGCAGAGCACTGGGGAAAGGCAGGCAGAGAATTCCCTGCTAGCACCTTCTCTGTGCCTGTTCATTTGCTTCGCTGTATCGCTTTTGTGCAGAAAACAGTAACACTTGTTCAGAACGAAAGAAAGCACAGAGCCCCAGATTCTATGTTGTCCTGGATAGCTTGCAGAGCACTGGGGAAAGGCAGGCAGAGAATTCCCTGCTAGCACCTTCTCTGTGCCTGGGAAGCAGAAGTGTTCACATTGCTTCGCAGAATCGCCTTTGTGCAGAAAACACTAACACTTGTTCAGAACAAAAGAAAGCACAGAGCCCCAGATTCTATGTTGTCCTGGAGAGCTTGCAGAGCACTGGGGAAAGGCAGGCAGAGAATTCCCTGCTAGCACCTTCTCTGTGCCTGGGAAGCAGAAGTGTTCATATTGCTTCGCAGAATCGCTTTTGTGCAGAAAACACTAACACTTGTTCAGAACAAAAGAAAGCACAGAGCCCCAGATTTGCTGTTGTTCTGGAGAGCTTGCAGAGCACTGGGGAAAGGCAGGCAGAGAATTCCCTGCTAGCACCTTCTCTGTGCCTGGGAAGCAGAAGTGTTCACATTACTTCGCAGAATCGCTTTTGTGCAGAAAACACTAACACTTGTTCAGAACAAAAGAAAGCACAGAGCCCCAGATTCTATGTTGTTCTGGAGAGCTTGCAGAGCACTGGGGAAAGGCAGGCAGAGAATTCCCTGCTAGCACCTTCTCTGTGCCTGGGAAGCAGAAGTGTTCATATTGCTTCGCAGAATCGCCTTTGTGCAGAAAACACTAACACTTGTTCAGAACAAAAGAAAGCACAGAGCCCCAGATTTGCTGTTGTTCTGGAGAGCTTGCAGAGCACTGGGGAAAGGCAGGCAGAGAATTCCCTGCTAGCACCTTCTCTGTGCCTGGGAAGCAGAAGTGTTCACATTACTTCGCAGAATCGCTTTTGTGCAGAAAACACTAACACTTGTTCAGAACAAAAGAAAGCACAGAGCCCCAGATTCTATGTTGTCCTGGAGAGCTTGCAGAGCACTGGGGAAAGGCAGGCAGAGAATTCCTTGCTAGCACCTTCTCTGTGCCTGGGAAGCAGAAGTGTTCATATTGCTTCGCAGAATGGCTTTTGTGCAGAAAACACTAACACTTGTTCAGAACGAAAGAAAGCACAGAGCCCCAGATTTGCTGTTGTTCTGGAGAGCTTGCAGAGCACTGGGGAAAGGCAGGCAGAGAATTCCCTGCTAGCACCTTCTCTGTGCCTGGGAAGCAGAAGTGTTCACATTACTTCGCAGAATCGCTTTTGTGCAGAAAACACTAACACTTGTTCAGAACAAAAGAAAGCACAGAGCCCCAGATTTGCTGTTGTTCTGGAGAGCTTGCAGAGCACTGGGGAAAGGCAGGCAGAGAATTCCCTGCTAGCACCTTCTCTGTGCCTGGGAAGCAGAAGTGTTCACATTGCTTCGCAGAATCGCCTTTGTGCAGAAAACACTAACACTTGTTCAGAACAAAAGAAAGCACAGAGCCCCAGATTTGCTGTTGTCCTGGAGAGCTTGCAGAGCACTGGGGAAAGGCAGGCAGAGAATTCCTTACTAGCACCTTCTCTGTGCCTGGGAAGCAGAAGTGTTCATATTGCTTCGCAGAATCGCTTTTGTGCAGAAAACACTAACACTTGTTCAGAACGAAAGAAAGCACAGAGCCCCAGATTGCTGTTGTTCTGGAGAGCTTGCAGAGCACTGGGGAAAGGCAGGCAGAGAATTCCCTGCTAGCACCTTCTCTGTGCCTGGGAAGCAGAAGTGTTCACATTACTTCGCAGAATCGCTTTTGTGCAGAAAACACTAACACTTGTTCAGAACAAAAGAAAGCACAGAGCCCCAGATTTGCTGTTGTTCTGGAGAGCTTGCAGAGCACTGGGGAAAGGCAGGCAGAGAATTCCCTGCTAGCACCTTCTCTGTGCCTGGGAAGCAGAAGTGTTCACATTGCTTCGCAGAATCGCCTTTGTGCAGAAAACACTAACACTTGTTCAGAACAAAAGAAAGCACAGAGCCCCAGATTTGCTGTTGTTCTGGAGAGCTTGCAGAGCACTGGGGAAAGGCAGGCAGAGAATTCCCTGCTAGCACCTTCTCTGTGCCTGGGAAGCAGAAGTGTTCACATTACTTCGCAGAATCGCCTTTGTGCAGAAAACACTAACACTTGTTCAGAACAAAAGAAAGCACAGAGCCCCAGATTTGCTGTTGTTCTGGAGAGCTTGCAGAGCACTGGGGAAAGGCAGGCAGAGAATTCCCTGCTAGCACCTTCTCTGTGCCTGGGAAGCAGAAGTGTTCACATTACTTCGCAGAATCGCTTTTGTGCAGAAAACACTAACACTTGTTCAGAACAAAAGAAAGCACAGAGCCCCAGATTCTATGTTGTCCTGGAGAGCTTGCAGAGCACTGGGGAAAGGCAGGCAGAGAATTCCTTGCTAGCACCTTCTCTGTGCCTGGGAAGCAGAAGTGTTCATATTGCTTCGCAGAATCGCTTTTGTGCAGAAAACACTAACACTTGTTCAGAACGAAAGAAAGCACAGAGCCCCAGATTTGCTGTTGTTCTGGAGAGCTTGCAGAGCACTGGGGAAAGGCAGGCAGAGAATTCCCTGCTAGCACCTTCTCTGTGCCTGGGAAGCAGAAGTGTTCACATTACTTCGCAGAATCGCTTTTGTGCAGAAAACACTAACACTTGTTCAGAACAAAAGAAAGCACAGAGCCCCAGATTTGCTGTTGTTCTGGAGAGCTTGCAGAGCACTGGGGAAAGGCAGGCAGAGAATTCCCTGCTAGCACCTTCTCTGTGCCTGGGAAGCAGAAGTGTTCACATTGCTTCGCAGAATCGCCTTTGTGCAGAAAACACTAACACTTGTTCAGAACAAAAGAAAGCACAGAGCCCCAGATTTGCTGTTGTTCTGGAGAGCTTGCAGAGCACTGGGGAAAGGCAGGCAGAGAATTCCCTGCTAGCACCTTCTCTGTGCCTGGGAAGCAGAAGTGTTCACATTACTTCGCAGAATCGCTTTTGTGCAGAAAACACTAACACTTGTTCAGAACAAAAGAAACCACAGAGCCCCAGATTCTATGTTGTTCTGGAGAGCTTGCAGAGCACTGGGGAAAGGCAGGCAGAGAATTCCCTGCTAGCACCTTCTCTGTGCCTGGGAAGCAGAACTGTTCACATTGCTTCGCAGAATTGCCTTTGTGCAGAAAACACAAACACTTGTTCAGAACAAAAGAAAGCACAGAGCCCCAGATTCTATGTTGTCCTGGAGAGCTTGCAGAGCACTGGGGAAAGGCAGGCAGAGAATTCCTTGCTAGCACCTTCTCTGTGCCTGGGAAGCAGAAGTGTTCACATTGCTTGGCAGAATCGCTTTTGTGCAGAAAACAGTAACACTTGTTCAGAACGAAAGAAAGCACAGAGCCCCAGATTCTATGTTGTCCTGGAGAGCTTGCAGAGCACTGGGGAAAGGCAGGCAGAGAATTCCCTGCTAGCACCTTCTCTGTGCCTGTTTATTTGCTTCGCTGTATCGCTTTTGTGCAGAAAACAGTAACACTTGTTCAGAACGAAAGAAAGCACAGAGCCCCAGATTCTATGTTGTCCTGGATAGCTTGCAGAGCACTGGGGAAAGGCAGGCAGAGAATTCCCTGCTAGCACCTTCTCTGTGCCTGGGAAGCAGAAGTGTTCACATTGCTTCGCAGAATCGCCTTTGTGCAGAAAACACTAACACTTGTTCAGAACAAAAGAAAGCACAGAGCCCCAGATTCTATGTTGTCCTGGAGAGCTTGCAGAGCACTGGGGAAAGGCAGGCAGAGAATTCCTTGCTAGCACCTTCTCTGTGCCTGGGAAGCAGAAGTGTTCATATTGCTTCGCAGAATCGCTTTTGTGCAGAAAACACTAACACTTGTTCAGAATGAAAGAAAGCACAGAGCCCCAGATTGCTGTTGTTCTGGAGAGCTTGCAGAGCACTGGGGAAAGGCAGGCAGAGAATTCCCTGCTAGCACCTTCTCTGTGCCTGGGAAGCAGAAGTGTTCACATTACTTCGCAGAATCGCTTTTGTGCAGAAAACACTAACACTTGTTCAGAACAAAAGAAAGCACAGAGCCCCAGATTTGCTGTTGTTCTGGAGAGCTTGCAGAGCACTGGGGAAAGGCAGGCAGAGAATTCCCTGCTAGCACCTTCTCTGTGCCTGGGAAGCAGAAGTGTTCACATTGCTTCGCAGAATCGCCTTTGTGCAGAAAACACTAACACTTGTTCAGAACAAAAGAAAGCACAGAGCCCCAGATTTGCTGTTGTCCTGGAGAGCTTGCAGAGCACTGGGGAAAGGCAGGCAGAGAATTCCCTGCTAGCACCTTCTCTGTGCCTGGGAAGCAGAAGTGTTCACATTACTTCGCAGAATCGCCTTTGTGCAGAAAACACTAACACTTGTTCAGAACAAAAGAAAGCACAGAGCCCCAGATTTGCTGTTGTTCTGGAGAGCTTGCAGAGCACTGGGGAAAGGCAGGCAGAGAATTCCCTGCTAGCACCTTCTCTGTGCCTGGGAAGCAGAAGTGTTCACATTGCTTCGCAGAATCGCCTTTGTGCAGAAAACACTAACACTTGTTCAGAACAAAAGAAAGCACAGAGCCCCAGATTTGCTGTTGTTCTGGAGAGCTTGCAGAGCACTGGGGAAAGGCAGGCAGAGAATTCCCTGCTAGCACCTTCTCTGTGCCTGGGAAGCAGAAGTGTTCACATTACTTCGCAGAATCGCTTTTGTGCAGAAAACACTAACACTTGTTCAGAACAAAAGAAAGCACAGAGCCCCAGATTCTATGTTGTCCTGGAGAGCTTGCAGAGCACTGGGGAAAGGCAGGCAGAGAATTCCTTGCTAGCACCTTCTCTGTGCCTGGGAAGCAGAAGTGTTCATATTGCTTCGCAGAATCGCTTTTGTGCAGAAAACACTAACACTTGTTCAGAACGAAAGAAAGCACAGAGCCCCAGATTTGCTGTTGTTCTGGAGAGCTTGCAGAGCACTGGGGAAAGGCAGGCAGAGAATTCCCTGCTAGCACCTTCTCTGTGCCTGGGAAGCAGAAGTGTTCACATTACTTCGCAGAATCGCTTTTGTGCAGAAAACACTAACACTTGTTCAGAACAAAAGAAAGCACAGAGCCCCAGATTTGCTGTTGTTCTGGAGAGCTTGCAGAGCACTGGGGAAAGGCAGGCAGAGAATTCCCTGCTAGCACCTTCTCTGTGCCTGGGAAGCAGAAGTGTTCACATTGCTTCGCAGAATCGCCTTTGTGCAGAAAACACTAACACTTGTTCAGAACAAAAGAAAGCACAGAGCCCCAGATTTGCTGTTGTTCTGGAGAGCTTGCAGAGCACTGGGGAAAGGCAGGCAGAGAATTCCCTGCTAGCACCTTCTCTGTGCCTGGGAAGCAGAAGTGTTCACATTACTTCGCAGAATCGCTTTTGTGCAGAAAACACTAACACTTGTTCAGAACAAAAGAAAGCACAGAGCCCCAGATTTGCTGTTGTTCTGGAGAGCTTGCAGAGCACTGGGGAAAGGCAGGCAGAGAATTCCCTGCTAGCACCTTCTCTGTGCCTGGGAAGCAGAAGTGTTCACATTGCTTCGCAGAATTGCCTTTGTGCAGAAAACACAAACACTTGTTCAGAACAAAAGAAAGCACAGAGCCCCAGATTCTATGTTGTCCTGGAGAGCTTGCAGAGCACTGGGGAAAGGCAGGCAGAGAATTCCTTGCTAGCACCTTCTCTGTGCCTGGGAAGCAGAAGTGTTCACATTGCTTGGCAGAATCGCTTTTGTGCAGAAAACAGTAACACTTGTTCAGAACGAAAGAAAGCACAGAGCCCCAGATTCTATGTTGTCCTGGAGAGCTTGCAGAGCACTGGGGAAAGGCAGGCAGAGAATTCCCTGCTAGCACCTTCTCTGTGCCTGTTCATTTGCTTCGCTGTATCGCTTTTGTGCAGAAAACAGTAACACTTGTTCAGAACGAAAGAAAGCACAGAGCCCCAGATTCTATGTTGTCCTGGATAGCTTGCAGAGCACTGGGGAAAGGCAGGCAGAGAATTCCCTGCTAGCACCTTCTCTGTGCCTGGGAAGCAGAAGTGTTCACATTGCTTCGCAGAATCGCCTTTGTGCAGAAAACACTAACACTTGTTCAGAACAAAAGAAAGCACAGAGCCCCAGATTCTATGTTGTCCTGGAGAGCTTGCAGAGCACTGGGGAAAGGCAGGCAGAGAATTCCTTGCTAGCACCTTCTCTGTGCCTGGGAAGCAGAAGTGTTCATATTGCTTCGCAGAATCGCTTTTGTGCAGAAAACACTAACACTTGTTCAGAATGAAAGAAAGCACAGAGCCCCAGATTGCTGTTGTTCTGGAGAGCTTGCAGAGCACTGGGGAAAGGCAGGCAGAGAATTCCCTGCTAGCACCTTCTCTGTGCCTGGGAAGCAGAAGTGTTCACATTACTTCGCAGAATCGCTTTTGTGCAGAAAACACTAACACTTGTTCAGAACAAAAGAAAGCACAGAGCCCCAGATTTGCTGTTGTTCTGGAGAGCTTGCAGAGCACTGGGGAAAGGCAGGCAGAGAATTCCCTGCTAGCACCTTCTCTGTGCCTGGGAAGCAGAAGTGTTCACATTGCTTCGCAGAATCGCCTTTGTGCAGAAAACACTAACACTTGTTCAGAACAAAAGAAAGCACAGAGCCCCAGATTTGCTGTTGTTCTGGAGAGCTTGCAGAGCACTGGGGAAAGGCAGGCAGAGAATTCCCTGCTAGCACCTTCTCTGTGCCTGGGAAGCAGAAGTGTTCACATTACTTCGCAGAATCGCCTTTGTGCAGAAAACACTAACACTTGTTCAGAACAAAAGAAAGCACAGAGCCCCAGATTCTATGTTGTCCTGGAGAGCTTGCAGAGCACTGGGGAAAGGCAGGCAGAGAATTCCCTGCTAGCACCTTCTCTGTGCCTGTTCATTTGCTTCGCTGTATCGCTTTTGTGCAGAAAACAGTAACACTTGTTCAGAACGAAAGAAAGCACAGAGCCCCAGATTCTATGTTGTCCTGGATAGCTTGCAGAGCACTGGGGAAAGGCAGGCAGAGAATTCCCTGCTAGCACCTTCTCTGTGCCTGGGAAGCAGAAGTGTTCACATTGCTTCGCAGAATCGCCTTTGTGCAGAAAACACTAACACTTGTTCAGAACAAAAGAAAGCACAGAGCCCCAGATTCTATGTTGTCCTGGAGAGCTTGCAGAGCACTGGGGAAAGGCAGGCAGAGAATTCCTTGCTAGCACCTTCTCTGTGCCTGGGAAGCAGAAGTGTTCATATTGCTTCGCAGAATCGCTTTTGTGCAGAAAACACTAACACTTGTTCAGAATGAAAGAAAGCACAGAGCCCCAGATTGCTGTTGTTCTGGAGAGCTTGCAGAGCACTGGGGAAAGGCAGGCAGAGAATTCCCTGCTAGCACCTTCTCTGTGCCTGGGAAGCAGAAGTGTTCACATTACTTCGCAGAATCGCTTTTGTGCAGAAAACACTAACACTTGTTCAGAACAAAAGAAAGCACAGAGCCCCAGATTTGCTGTTGTTCTGGAGAGCTTGCAGAGCACTGGGGAAAGGCAGGCAGAGAATTCCCTGCTAGCACCTTCTCTGTGCCTGGGAAGCAGAAGTGTTCACATTGCTTCGCAGAATCGCCTTTGTGCAGAAAACACTAACACTTGTTCAGAACAAAAGAAAGCACAGAGCCCCAGATTTGCTGTTGTTCTGGAGAGCTTGCAGAGCACTGGGGAAAGGCAGGCAGAGAATTCCCTGCTAGCACCTTCTCTGTGCCTGGGAAGCAGAAGTGTTCACATTACTTCGCAGAATCGCTTTTGTGCAGAAAACACTAACACTTGTTCAGAACAAAAGAAAGCACAGAGCCCCAGATTTGCTGTTGTTCTGGAGAGCTTGCAGAGCACTGGGGAAAGGCAGGCAGAGAATTCCCTGCTAGCACCTTCTCTGTGCCTGGGAAGCAGAAGTGTTCACATTGCTTCGCAGAATTGCCTTTGTGCAGAAAACACAAACACTTGTTCAGAACAAAAGAAAGCACAGAGCCCCAGATTCTATGTTGTCCTGGAGAGCTTGCAGAGCACTGGGGAAAGGCAGGCAGAGAATTCCTTGCTAGCACCTTCTCTGTGCCTGGGAAGCAGAAGTGTTCACATTGCTTGGCAGAATCGCTTTTGTGCAGAAAACAGTAACACTTGTTCAGAACGAAAGAAAGCACAGAGCCCCAGATTCTATGTTGTCCTGGAGAGCTTGCAGAGCACTGGGGAAAGGCAGGCAGAGAATTCCCTGCTAGCACCTTCTCTGTGCCTGTTCATTTGCTTCGCTGTATCGCTTTTGTGCAGAAAACAGTAACACTTGTTCAGAACGAAAGAAAGCACAGAGCCCCAGATTCTATGTTGTCCTGGATAGCTTGCAGAGCACTGGGGAAAGGCAGGCAGAGAATTCCCTGCTAGCACCTTCTCTGTGCCTGGGAAGCAGAAGTGTTCACATTGCTTCGCAGAATCGCCTTTGTGCAGAAAACACTAACACTTGTTCAGAACAAAAGAAAGCACAGAGCCCCAGATTCTATGTTGTCCTGGAGAGCTTGCAGAGCACTGGGGAAAGGCAGGCAGAGAATTCCTTGCTAGCACCTTCTCTGTGCCTGGGAAGCAGAAGTGTTCATATTGCTTCGCAGAATCGCTTTTGTGCAGAAAACACTAACACTTGTTCAGAATGAAAGAAAGCACAGAGCCCCAGATTGCTGTTGTTCTGGAGAGCTTGCAGAGCACTGGGGAAAGGCAGGCAGAGAATTCCCTGCTAGCACCTTCTCTGTGCCTGGGAAGCAGAAGTGTTCACATTACTTCGCAGAATCGCTTTTGTGCAGAAAACACTAACACTTGTTCAGAACAAAAGAAAGCACAGAGCCCCAGATTTGCTGTTGTTCTGGAGAGCTTGCAGAGCACTGGGGAAAGGCAGGCAGAGAATTCCCTGCTAGCACCTTCTCTGTGCCTGGGAAGCAGAAGTGTTCACATTGCTTCGCAGAATCGCCTTTGTGCAGAAAACACTAACACTTGTTCAGAACAAAAGAAAGCACAGAGCCCCAGATTTGCTGTTGTTCTGGAGAGCTTGCAGAGCACTGGGGAAAGGCAGGCAGAGAATTCCCTGCTAGCACCTTCTCTGTGCCTGGGAAGCAGAAGTGTTCACATTACTTCGCAGAATCGCCTTTGTGCAGAAAACACTAACACTTGTTCAGAACAAAAGAAAGCACAGAGCCCCAGATTTGCTGTTGTTCTGGAGAGCTTGCAGAGCACTGGGGAAAGGCAGGCAGAGAATTCCCTGCTAGCACCTTCTCTGTGCCTGGGAAGCAGAAGTGTTCACATTACTTCGCAGAATCGCTTTTGTGCAGAAAACACTAACACTTTTTCAGAACAAAAGAAAGCACAGAGCCCCAGATTCTATGTTGTCCTGGAGAGCTTGCAGAGCACTGGGGAAAGGCAGGCAGAGAATTCCTTGCTAGCACCTTCTCTGTGCCTGGGAAGCAGAAGTGTTCATATTGCTTCGCAGAATGGCTTTTGTGCAGAAAACACTAACACTTGTTCAGAACGAAAGAAAGCACAGAGCCCCAGATTTGCTGTTGTTCTGGAGAGCTTGCAGAGCACTGGGGAAAGGCAGGCAGAGAATTCCCTGCTAGCACCTTCTCTGTGCCTGGGAAGCAGAAGTGTTCACATTACTTCGCAGAATCGCTTTTGTGCAGAAAACAGTAACACTTGTTCAGAACGAAAGAAAGCACAGAGCCCCAGATTCTATGTTGTCCTGGAGAGCTTGCAGAGCACTGGGGAAAGGCAGGCAGAGAATTCCCTGCTAGCACCTTCTCTGTGCCTGTTCATTTGCTTCGCTGTATCGCTTTTGTGCAGAAAACAGTAACACTTGTTCAGAACGAAAGAAAGCACAGAGCCCCAGATTCTATGTTGTCCTGGATAGCTTGCAGAGCACTGGGGAAAGGCAGGCAGAGAATTCCCTGCTAGCACCTTCTCTGTGCCTGGGAAGCAGAAGTGTTCACATTGCTTCGCAGAATCGCCTTTGTGCAGAAAACACTAACACTTGTTCAGAACAAAAGAAAGCACAGAGCCCCAGATTCTATGTTGTCCTGGAGAGCTTGCAGAGCACTGGGGAAAGGCAGGCAGAGAATTCCTTGCTAGCACCTTCTCTGTGCCTGGGAAGCAGAAGTGTTCATATTGCTTCGCAGAATCGCTTTTGTGCAGAAAACACTAACACTTGTTCAGAATGAAAGAAAGCACAGAGCCCCAGATTGCTGTTGTTCTGGAGAGCTTGCAGAGCACTGGGGAAAGGCAGGCAGAGAATTCCCTGCTAGCACCTTCTCTGTGCCTGGGAAGCAGAAGTGTTCACATTACTTCGCAGAATCGCTTTTGTGCAGAAAACACTAACACTTGTTCAGAACAAAAGAAAGCACAGAGCCCCAGATTTGCTGTTGTTCTGGAGAGCTTGCAGAGCACTGGGGAAAGGCAGGCAGAGAATTCCCTGCTAGCACCTTCTCTGTGCCTGGGAAGCAGAAGTGTTCACATTGCTTCGCAGAATCGCCTTTGTGCAGAAAACACTAACACTTGTTCAGAACAAAAGAAAGCACAGAGCCCCAGATTTGCTGTTGTTCTGGAGAGCTTGCAGAGCACTGGGGAAAGGCAGGCAGAGAATTCCCTGCTAGCACCTTCTCTGTGCCTGGGAAGCAGAAGTGTTCACATTACTTCGCAGAATCGCCTTTGTGCAGAAAACACTAACACTTGTTCAGAACAAAAGAAAGCACAGAGCCCCAGATTTGCTGTTGTTCTGGAGAGCTTGCAGAGCACTGGGGAAAGGCAGGCAGAGAATTCCCTGCTAGCACCTTCTCTGTGCCTGGGAAGCAGAAGTGTTCACATTACTTCGCAGAATCGCTTTTGTGCAGAAAACACTAACACTTTTTCAGAACAAAAGAAAGCACAGAGCCCCAGATTCTATGTTGTCCTGGAGAGCTTGCAGAGCACTGGGGAAAGGCAGGCAGAGAATTCCTTGCTAGCACCTTCTCTGTGCCTGGGAAGCAGAAGTGTTCATATTGCTTCGCAGAATGGCTTTTGTGCAGAAAACACTAACACTTGTTCAGAACGAAAGAAAGCACAGAGCCCCAGATTTGCTGTTGTTCTGGAGAGCTTGCAGAGCACTGGGGAAAGGCAGGCAGAGAATTCCCTGCTAGCACCTTCTCTGTGCCTGGGAAGCAGAAGTGTTCACATTACTTCGCAGAATCGCTTTTGTGCAGAAAACACTAACACTTGTTCAGAACAAAAGAAAGCACAGAGCCCCAGATTTGCTGTTGTTCTGGAGAGCTTGCAGAGCACTGGGGAAAGGCAGGCAGAGAATTCCCTGCTAGCACCTTCTCTGTGCCTGGGAAGCAGAAGTGTTCACATTGCTTCGCAGAATCGCCTTTGTGCAGAAAACACTAACACTTGTTCAGAACAAAAGAAAGCACAGAGCCCCAGATTTGCTGTTGTTCTGGAGAGCTTGCAGAGCACTGGGGAAAGGCAGGCAGAGAATTCCCTGCTAGCACCTTCTCTGTGCCTGGGAAGCAGAAGTGTTCACATTACTTCGCAGAATCGCTTTTGTGCAGAAAACACTAACACTTGTTCAGAACAAAAGAAAGCACAGAGCCCCAGATTTGCTGTTGTTCTGGAGAGCTTGCAGAGCACTGGGGAAAGGCAGGCAGAGAATTCCCTGCTAGCACCTTCTCTGTGCCTGGGAAGCAGAAGTGTTCACATTGCTTCGCAGAATTGCCTTTGTGCAGAAAACACAAACACTTGTTCAGAACAAAAGAAAGCACAGAGCCCCAGATTCTATGTTGTCCTGGAGAGCTTGCAGAGCACTGGGGAAAGGCAGGCAGAGAATTCCTTGCTAGCACCTTCTCTGTGCCTGGGAAGCAGAAGTGTTCACATTGCTTGGCAGAATCGCTTTTGTGCAGAAAACAGTAACACTTGTTCAGAACGAAAGAAAGCACAGAGCCCCAGATTTGCTGTTGTTCTGGAGAGCTTGCAGAGCACTGGGGAAAGGCAGGCAGAGAATTCCCTGCTAGCACCTTCTCTGTGCCTGGGAAGCAGAAGTGTTCACATTACTTCGCAGAATCGCTTTTGTGCAGAAAACACTAACACTTGTTCAGAACAAAAGAAAGCACAGAGCCCCAGATTTGCTGTTGTTCTGGAGAGCTTGCAGAGCACTGGGGAAAGGCAGGCAGAGAATTCCCTGTTAGCACCTTCTCTGTGCCTGGGAAGCAGAAGTGTTCACATTGCTTCGCAGAATTGCCTTTGTGCAGAAAACACAAACACTTGTTCAGAACAAAAGAAAGCACAGAGCCTCAGATTTTATGTTGTCCTGGAGAGCTTGCAGAGCACTGGGGAAAGGCAGGCAGAGAATTCCCTGCTAGCACCTTCTCTGTGCCTGGGAAGCAGAAGTGTTCACATTGCTTCGCAGAATCGCTTTTCTGCAGAAAACACTAACACTTGTTCAGAACAAAAGAAAGCACAGAGCCCCAGATTTGCTGTTGTTCTGGAGAGCTTGCAGAGCACTGGGGAAAGGCAGGCAGAGAATTCCCTGCTAGCACCTTCTCTGTGCCTGGGAAGCAGAAGTGTTTACATTGCTTCGCAGAAGCGCTTTTGTGCAGAAAACAGTAACACTTGTTCAGAACGAAAGAAAGCACAGAGCCCCAGATTTGCTGTTGTCCTGGAGAGCTTGCAGAGCACTGGGGAAAGGCAGGCAGAGAATTCCCTGCTAGCACCTTCTCTGTGCCTGGGAAGCAGAAGTGTTCACATTACTTCGCAGAATCGCTTTTGTGCAGAAAACACTAACACTTGTTCAGAACAAAAGAAAGCACAGAGCCCCAGATTTGCTGTTGTTCTGGAGAGCTTGCAGAGCACTGGGGAAAGGCAGGCAGAGAATTCCCTGCTAGCACCTTCTCTGTGCCTGGGAAGCAGAAGTGTTCACATTGCTTCGCAGAATCGCCTTTGTGCAGAAAACACTAACACTTGTTCAGAACAAAAGAAAGCACAGAGCCCCAGATTTGCTGTTGTTCTGGAGAGCTTGCAGAGCACTGGGGAAAGGCAGGCAGAGAATTCCCTGCTAGCACCTTCTCTGTGCCTGGGAAGCAGAAGTGTTTACGTTGCTTCGCAGAATCGCTTTTGTGCAGAAAACAGTAACACTTGTTCAGAACAAAAGAAAGCACAGAGCCCCAGATTCTATGTTGTCCTGGAGAGCTTGCAGAGCACTGGGGAAAGGCAGGCAGAGAATTCCCTGCTAGCACCTTCTCTGTGCCTGGGAAGCAGAAGTGTTCACATTGCTTCGCAGAATCGCCTTTGTGCAGAAAACACTAACACTTGTTCCGAACAAAAGAAAGCACAGAGCCCCAGATTCTATGTTGTCCTGGAGAGCTTGCAGAGCACTGGGGAAAGGCAGGCAGGGAATTCCCTGCTAGCACCTTCTCTGTGCCTGGGAAGCAGAAGTGTTCACATTGCTTCGCAGAATCGCTTTTCTGCAGAAAACACTAACACTTGTTCAGAACAAAAGAAAGCACAGAGCCCCAGATTTGCTGTTGTTCTGGAGAGCTTGCAGAGCACTGGGGAAAGGCAGGCAGAGAATTCCCTGCTAGCACCTTCTCTGTGCCTGGGAAGCAGAAGTGTTCACATTACTTTGCAGAATCGCCTTTGTGCAGAAAACACTAACACTTGTTCAGAACAAAAGAAAGCACAGAGCCCCAGATTCTATGTTGTCCTGGAGAGCTTGCAGAGCACTGGGGAAAGGCAGGCAGAGAATTCCTTGCTAGCACCTTCTCTGTGCCTGGGAAGCAGAAGTGTTCATATTGCTTCGCAGAATGGCTTTTGTGCAGAAAACACTAACACTTGTTCAGAACGAAAGAAAGCACAGAGCCCCAGATTTGCTGTTGTTCTGGAGAGCTTGCAGAGCACTGGGGAAAGGCAGGCAGAGAATTCCCTGCTAGCACCTTCTCTGTGCCTGGGAAGCAGAAGTGTTCACATTACTTCGCAGAATCGCTTTTGTGCAGAAAACACTAACACTTGTTCAGAACAAAAGAAAGCACAGAGCCCCAGATTTGCTGTTGTTCTGGAGAGCTTGCAGAGCACTGGGGAAAGGCAGGCAGAGAATTCCCTGCTAGCACCTTCTCTGTGCCTGGGAAGCAGAAGTGTTCACATTGCTTCGCAGAATCGCCTTTGTGCAGAAAACACTAACACTTGTTCAGAACAAAAGAAAGCACAGAGCCCCAGATTTGCTGTTGTTCTGGAGAGCTTGCAGAGCACTGGGGAAAGGCAGGCAGAGAATTCCCTGCTAGCACCTTCTCTGTGCCTGGGAAGCAGAAGTGTTCACGTTACTTCGCAGAATCGCTTTTGTGCAGAAAACACTAACACTTGTTCAGAACAAAAGAAAGCACAGAGCCCCAGATTTGCTGTTGTTCTGGAGAGCTTGCAGAGCACTGGGGAAAGGCAGGCAGAGAATTCCCTGCTAGCACCTTCTCTGTGCCTGGGAAGCAGAAGTGTTCACATTGCTTCGCAGAATTGCCTTTGTGCAGAAAACACAAACACTTGTTCAGAACAAAAGAAAGCACAGAGCCTCAGATTTTATGTTGTCCTGGAGAGCTTGCAGAGCACTGGGGAAAGGCAGGCAGAGAATTCCCTGCTAGCACCTTCTCTGTGCCTGGGAAGCAGAAGTGTTCACATTGCTTCGCAGAATCGCTTTTGTGCAGAAAACACTAACACTTGTTCAGAACAAAAGAAAGCACAGAGCCCCAGATTTGCTGTTGTTCTGGAGAGCTTGCAGAGCACTGGGGAAAGGCAGGCAGAGAATTCCCTGCTAGCACCTTCTCTGTGCCTGGGAAGCAGAAGTGTTCACATTGCTTCGCAGAAGCGCTTTTGTGCAGAAAACAGTAACACTTGTTCAGAACGAAAGAAAGCACAGAGCCCCAGATTTGCTGTTGTCCTGGAGAGCTTGCAGAGCACTGGGGAAAGGCAGGCAGAGAATTCCCTGCTAGCACCTTCTCTGTGCCTGGGAAGCAGAAGTGTTCACATTACTTCGCAGAATCGCTTTTGTGCAGAAAACACTAACACTTGTTCAGAACAAAAGAAAGCACAGAGCCCCAGATTTGCTGTTGTTCTGGAGAGCTTGCAGAGCACTGGGGAAAGGCAGGCAGAGAATTCCCTGCTAGCACCTTCTCTGTGCCTGGGAAGCAGAAGTGTTCACATTGCTTCGCAGAATCGCCTTTGTGCAGAAAACACTAACACTTGTTCAGAACAAAAGAAAGCACAGAGCCCCAGATTTGCTGTTGTTCTGGAGAGCTTGCAGAGCACTGGGGAAAGGCAGGCAGAGAATTCCCTGCTAGCACCTTCTCTGTGCCTGGGAAGCAGAAGTGTTCACGTTACTTCGCAGAATCGCTTTTGTGCAGAAAACACTAACACTTGTTCAGAACAAAAGAAAGCACAGAGCCCCAGATTTGCTGTTGTTCTGGAGAGCTTGCAGAGCACTGGGGAAAGGCAGGCAGAGAATTCCCTGCTAGCACCTTCTCTGTGCCTGGGAAGCAGAAGTGTTCACATTGCTTCGCAGAATTGCCTTTGTGCAGAAAACACAAACACTTGTTCAGAACAAAAGAAAGCACAGAGCCTCAGATTTTATGTTGTCCTGGAGAGCTTGCAGAGCACTGGGGAAAGGCAGGCAGAGAATTCCCTGCTAGCACCTTCTCTGTGCCTGGGAAGCAGAAGTGTTCACATTGCTTCGCAGAATCGCTTTTGTGCAGAAAACACTAACACTTGTTCAGAACAAAAGAAAGCACAGAGCCCCAGATTTGCTGTTGTTCTGGAGAGCTTGCAGAGCACTGGGGAAAGGCAGGCAGAGAATTCCCTGCTAGCACCTTCTCTGTGCCTGGGAAGCAGAAGTGTTCACATTGCTTCGCAGAAGCGCTTTTGTGCAGAAAACAGTAACACTTGTTCAGAACGAAAGAAAGCACAGAGCCCCAGATTTGCTGTTGTCCTGGAGAGCTTGCAGAGCACTGGGGAAAGGCAGGCAGAGAATTCCCTGCTAGCACCTTCTCTGTGCCTGGGAAGCAGAAGTGTTCACATTACTTCGCAGAATCGCTTTTGTGCAGAAAACACTAACACTTGTTCAGAACAAAAGAAAGCACAGAGCCCCAGATTTGCTGTTGTTCTGGAGAGCTTGCAGAGCACTGGGGAAAGGCAGGCAGAGAATTCCCTGCTAGCACCTTCTCTGTGCCTGGGAAGCAGAAGTGTTCACATTGCTTCGCAGAATCGCCTTTGTGCAGAAAACACTAACACTTGTTCAGAACAAAAGAAAGCACAGAGCCCCAGATTTGCTGTTGTTCTGGAGAGCTTGCAGAGCACTGGGGAAAGGCAGGCAGAGAATTCCCTGCTAGCACCTTCTCTGTGCCTGGGAAGCAGAAGTGTTTACGTTGCTTCGCAGAATCGCTTTTGTGCAGAAAACAGTAACACTTGTTCAGAACAAAAGAAAGCACAGAGCCCCAGATTCTATGTTGTCCTGGAGAGCTTGCAGAGCACTGGGGAAAGGCAGGCAGCGAATTCCCTGCTAGCACCTTCTCTGTGCCTGGGAAGCAGAAGTGTTCACATTGCTTCGCAGAATCGCCTTTGTGCAGAAAACACTAACACTTGTTCCGAACAAAAGAAAGCACAGAGCCCCAGATTCTATGTTGTCCTGGAGAGCTTGCAGAGCACTGGGGAAAGGCAGGCAGGGAATTCCCTGCTAGCACCTTCTCTGTGCCTGGGAAGCAGAAGTGTTCACATTGCTTCGCAGAATCGCTTTTCTGCAGAAAACACTAACACTTGTTCAGAACGAAAGGAAGCACAGAGCCCCAGATTTTATGTTGTTCTGGAGAGCTTGCAGAGCACTGGGGAAAGGCAGGCAGAGAATTCCCTGCTAGCACCTTCTCTGTGCCTGGGAAGCAGAAGTGTTCACATTGCTTCGCAGAAGCGCTTTTGTGCAGAAAACAGTAACACTTGTTCAGAACGAAAGAAAGCACAGAGCCCCAGATTTGCTGTTGTCCTGGAGAGCTTGCAGAGCACTGGGGAAAGGCAGGCAGAGAATTCCCTGCTAGCACCTTCTCTGTGCCTGGGAAGCAGAAGTGTTCACATTACTTCGCAGAATCGCTTTTGTGCAGAAAACACTAACACTTGTTCAGAACAAAAGAAAGCACAGAGCCCCAGATTTGCTGTTGTTCTGGAGAGCTTGCAGAGCACTGGGGAAAGGCAGGCAGAGAATTCCCTGCTAGCACCTTCTCTGTGCCTGGGAAGCAGAAGTGTTCACATTGCTTCGCAGAATCGCCTTTGTGCAGAAAACACTAACACTTGTTCAGAACAAAAGAAAGCACAGAGCCCCAGATTTGCTGTTGTTCTGGAGAGCTTGCAGAGCACTGGGGAAAGGCAGGCAGAGAATTCCCTGCTAGCACCTTCTCTGTGCCTGGGAAGCAGAAGTGTTTACGTTGCTTCGCAGAATCGCTTTTGTGCAGAAAACAGTAACACTTGTTCAGAACAAAAGAAAGCACAGAGCCCCAGATTCTATGTTGTCCTGGAGAGCTTGCAGAGCACTGGGGAAAGGCAGGCAGAGAATTCCCTGCTAGCACCTTCTCTGTGCCTGGGAAGCAGAAGTGTTCACATTGCTTCGCAGAATCGCCTTTGTGCAGAAAACACTAACACTTGTTCCGAACAAAAGAAAGCACAGAGCCCCAGATTCTATGTTGTCCTGGAGAGCTTGCAGAGCACTGGGGAAAGGCAGGCAGGGAATTCCCTGCTAGCACCTTCTCTGTGCCTGGGAAGCAGAAGTGTTCACATTGCTTCGCAGAATCGCTTTTCTGCAGAAAACACTAACACTTGTTCAGAACAAAAGAAAGCACAGAGCCCCAGATTTGCTGTTGTTCTGGAGAGCTTGCAGAGCACTGGGGAAAGGCAGGCAGAGAATTCCCTGCTAGCACCTTCTCTGTGCCTGGGAAGCAGAAGTGTTCACATTACTTTGCAGAATCGCCTTTGTGCAGAAAACACTAACACTTGTTCAGAACAAAAGAAAGCACAGAGCCCCAGATTCTATGTTGTCCTGGAGAGCTTGCAGAGCACTGGGGAAAGGCAGGCAGAGAATTCCTTGCTAGCACCTTCTCTGTGCCTGGGAAGCAGAAGTGTTCATATTGCTTCGCAGAATGGCTTTTGTGCAGAAAACACTAACACTTGTTCAGAACGAAAGAAAGCACAGAGCCCCAGATTTGCTGTTGTTCTGGAGAGCTTGCAGAGCACTGGGGAAAGGCAGGCAGAGAATTCCCTGCTAGCACCTTCTCTGTGCCTGGGAAGCAGAAGTGTTCACATTACTTCGCAGAATCGCTTTTGTGCAGAAAACACTAACACTTGTTCAGAACAAAAGAAAGCACAGAGCCCCAGATTTGCTGTTGTTCTGGAGAGCTTGCAGAGCACTGGGGAAAGGCAGGCAGAGAATTCCCTGCTAGCACCTTCTCTGTGCCTGGGAAGCAGAAGTGTTCACATTGCTTCGCAGAATCGCCTTTGTGCAGAAAACACTAACACTTGTTCAGAACAAAAGAAAGCACAGAGCCCCAGATTTGCTGTTGTTCTGGAGAGCTTGCAGAGCACTGGGGAAAGGCAGGCAGAGAATTCCCTGCTAGCACCTTCTCTGTGCCTGGGAAGCAGAAGTGTTCACGTTACTTCGCAGAATCGCTTTTGTGCAGAAAACACTAACACTTGTTCAGAACAAAAGAAAGCACAGAGCCCCAGATTTGCTGTTGTTCTGGAGAGCTTGCAGAGCACTGGGGAAAGGCAGGCAGAGAATTCCCTGCTAGCACCTTCTCTGTGCCTGGGAAGCAGAAGTGTTCACATTGCTTCGCAGAATTGCCTTTGTGCAGAAAACACAAACACTTGTTCAGAACAAAAGAAAGCACAGAGCCCCAGATTTGCTGTTGTTCTGGAGAGCTTGCAGAGCACTGGGGAAAGGCAGGCAGAGAATTCCCTGCTAGCACCTTCTCTGTGCCTGGGAAGCAGAAGTGTTCACATTGCTTCGCAGAATCGCCTTTGTGCAGAAAACACTAACACTTGTTCAGAACAAAAGAAAGCACAGAGCCCCAGATTTGCTGTTGTTCTGGAGAGCTTGCAGAGCACTGGGGAAAGGCAGGCAGAGAATTCCCTGCTAGCACCTTCTCTGTGCCTGGGAAGCAGAAGTGTTTACGTTGCTTCGCAGAATCGCTTTTGTGCAGAAAACAGTAACACTTGTTCAGAACAAAAGAAAGCACAGAGCCCCAGATTCTATGTTGTCCTGGAGAGCTTGCAGAGCACTGGGGAAAGGCAGGCAGCGAATTCCCTGCTAGCACCTTCTCTGTGCCTGGGAAGCAGAAGTGTTCACATTGCTTCGCAGAATCGCCTTTGTGCAGAAAACACTAACACTTGTTCCGAACAAAAGAAAGCACAGAGCCCCAGATTCTATGTTGTCCTGGAGAGCTTGCAGAGCACTGGGGAAAGGCAGGCAGGGAATTCCCTGCTAGCACCTTCTCTGTGCCTGGGAAGCAGAAGTGTTCACATTGCTTCGCAGAATCGCTTTTCTGCAGAAAACACTAACACTTGTTCAGAACGAAAGGAAGCACAGAGCCCCAGATTTTATGTTGTTCTGGAGAGCTTGCAGAGCACTGGGGAAAGGCAGGCAGAGAATTCCCTGCTAGCACCTTCTCTGTGCCTGGGAAGCAGAAGTGTTCACATTGCTTCGCAGAAGCGCTTTTGTGCAGAAAACAGTAACACTTGTTCAGAACGAAAGAAAGCACAGAGCCCCAGATTTGCTGTTGTCCTGGAGAGCTTGCAGAGCACTGGGGAAAGGCAGGCAGAGAATTCCCTGCTAGCACCTTCTCTGTGCCTGGGAAGCAGAAGTGTTCACATTACTTCGCAGAATCGCTTTTGTGCAGAAAACACTAACACTTGTTCAGAACAAAAGAAAGCACAGAGCCCCAGATTTGATGTTGTTCTGGAGAGCTTGCAGAGCACTGGGGAAAGGCAGGCAGAGAATTCCCTGCTAGCACCTTCTCTGTGCCTGGGAAGCAGAAGTGTTCACATTGCTTCGCAGAATCGCTTTTGTGCAGAAAACAGTAACACTTGTTCAGAACAAAAGAAAGCACAGAGCCCCAGATTCTATGTTGTCCTGGAGAGCTTGCAGAGCACTGGGGAAAGGCAGGCAGAGAATTCCCTGCTAGCACCTTCTCTGTGCCTGGGAAGCAGAAGTGTTCACATTGCTTCGCAGAATCGCCTTTGTGCAGAAAACACTAACACTTGTTCCGAACAAAAGAAAGCACAGAGCCCCAGATTCTATGTTGTCCTGGAGAGCTTGCAGAGCACTGGGGAAAGGCAGGCAGGGAATTCCCTGCTAGCACCTTCTCTGTGCCTGGGAAGCAGAAGTGTTCACATTGCTTCGCAGAATCGCTTTTCTGCAGAAAACACTAACACTTGTTCAGAACAAAAGAAAGCACAGAGCCCCAGATTTGCTGTTGTTCTGGAGAGCTTGCAGAGCACTGGGGAAAGGCAGGCAGAGAATTCCCTGCTAGCACCTTCTCTGTGCCTGGGAAGCAGAAGTGTTCACATTACTTTGCAGAATCGCCTTTGTGCAGAAAACACTAACACTTGTTCAGAACAAAAGAAAGCACAGAGCCCCAGATTCTATGTTGTCCTGGAGAGCTTGCAGAGCACTGGGGAAAGGCAGGCAGAGAATTCCTTGCTAGCACCTTCTCTGTGCCTGGGAAGCAGAAGTGTTCATATTGCTTCGCAGAATGGCTTTTGTGCAGAAAACACTAACACTTGTTCAGAACGAAAGAAAGCACAGAGCCCCAGATTTGCTGTTGTTCTGGAGAGCTTGCAGAGCACTGGGGAAAGGCAGGCAGAGAATTCCCTGCTAGCACCTTCTCTGTGCCTGGGAAGCAGAAGTGTTCACATTACTTCGCAGAATCGCTTTTGTGCAGAAAACACTAACACTTGTTCAGAACAAAAGAAAGCACAGAGCCCCAGATTTGCTGTTGTTCTGGAGAGCTTGCAGAGCACTGGGGAAAGGCAGGCAGAGAATTCCCTGCTAGCACCTTCTCTGTGCCTGGGAAGCAGAAGTGTTCACATTGCTTCGCAGAATCGCCTTTGTGCAGAAAACACTAACACTTGTTCAGAACAAAAGAAAGCACAGAGCCCCAGATTTGCTGTTGTTCTGGAGAGCTTGCAGAGCACTGGGGAAAGGCAGGCAGAGAATTCCCTGCTAGCACCTTCTCTGTGCCTGGGAAGCAGAAGTGTTCACGTTACTTCGCAGAATCGCTTTTGTGCAGAAAACACTAACACTTGTTCAGAACAAAAGAAAGCACAGAGCCCCAGATTTGCTGTTGTTCTGGAGAGCTTGCAGAGCACTGGGGAAAGGCAGGCAGAGAATTCCCTGCTAGCACCTTCTCTGTGCCTGGGAAGCAGAAGTGTTCACATTGCTTCGCAGAATTGCCTTTGTGCAGAAAACACAAACACTTGTTCAGAACAAAAGAAAGCACAGAGCCTCAGATTTTATGTTGTCCTGGAGAGCTTGCAGAGCACTGGGGAAAGGCAGGCAGAGAATTCCCTGCTAGCACCTTCTCTGTGCCTGGGAAGCAGAAGTGTTCACATTGCTTCGCAGAATCGCTTTTGTGCAGAAAACACTAACACTTGTTCAGAACAAAAGAAAGCACAGAGCCCCAGATTTGCTGTTGTTCTGGAGAGCTTGCAGAGCACTGGGGAAAGGCAGGCAGAGAATTCCCTGCTAGCACCTTCTCTGTGCCTGGGAAGCAGAAGTGTTCACATTGCTTCGCAGAAGCGCTTTTGTGCAGAAAACAGTAACACTTGTTCAGAACGAAAGAAAGCACAGAGCCCCAGATTTGCTGTTGTCCTGGAGAGCTTGCAGAGCACTGGGGAAAGGCAGGCAGAGAATTCCCTGCTAGCACCTTCTCTGTGCCTGGGAAGCAGAAGTGTTCACATTACTTCGCAGAATCGCTTTTGTGCAGAAAACACTAACACTTGTTCAGAACAAAAGAAAGCACAGAGCCCCAGATTTGCTGTTGTTCTGGAGAGCTTGCAGAGCACTGGGGAAAGGCAGGCAGAGAATTCCCTGCTAGCACCTTCTCTGTGCCTGGGAAGCAGAAGTGTTCACATTGCTTCGCAGAATCGCCTTTGTGCAGAAAACACTAACACTTGTTCAGAACAAAAGAAAGCACAGAGCCCCAGATTTGCTGTTGTTCTGGAGAGCTTGCAGAGCACTGGGGAAAGGCAGGCAGAGAATTCCCTGCTAGCACCTTCTCTGTGCCTGGGAAGCAGAAGTGTTTACGTTGCTTCGCAGAATCGCTTTTGTGCAGAAAACAGTAACACTTGTTCAGAACAAAAGAAAGCACAGAGCCCCAGATTCTATGTTGTCCTGGAGAGCTTGCAGAGCACTGGGGAAAGGCAGGCAGCGAATTCCCTGCTAGCACCTTCTCTGTGCCTGGGAAGCAGAAGTGTTCACATTGCTTCGCAGAATCGCCTTTGTGCAGAAAACACTAACACTTGTTCCGAACAAAAGAAAGCACAGAGCCCCAGATTCTATGTTGTCCTGGAGAGCTTGCAGAGCACTGGGGAAAGGCAGGCAGGGAATTCCCTGCTAGCACCTTCTCTGTGCCTGGGAAGCAGAAGTGTTCACATTGCTTCGCAGAATCGCTTTTCTGCAGAAAACACTAACACTTGTTCAGAACGAAAGGAAGCACAGAGCCCCAGATTTTATGTTGTTCTGGAGAGCTTGCAGAGCACTGGGGAAAGGCAGGCAGAGAATTCCCTGCTAGCACCTTCTCTGTGCCTGGGAAGCAGAAGTGTTCACATTGCTTCGCAGAAGCGCTTTTGTGCAGAAAACAGTAACACTTGTTCAGAACGAAAGAAAGCACAGAGCCCCAGATTTGCTGTTGTCCTGGAGAGCTTGCAGAGCACTGGGGAAAGGCAGGCAGAGAATTCCCTGCTAGCACCTTCTCTGTGCCTGGGAAGCAGAAGTGTTCACATTACTTCGCAGAATCGCTTTTGTGCAGAAAACACTAACACTTGTTCAGAACAAAAGAAAGCACAGAGCCCCAGATTTGCTGTTGTTCTGGAGAGCTTGCAGAGCACTGGGGAAAGGCAGGCAGAGAATTCCCTGCTAGCACCTTCTCTGTGCCTGGGAAGCAGAAGTGTTCACATTGCTTCGCAGAATCGCCTTTGTGCAGAAAACACTAACACTTGTTCAGAACAAAAGAAAGCACAGAGCCCCAGATTTGCTGTTGTTCTGGAGAGCTTGCAGAGCACTGGGGAAAGGCAGGCAGAGAATTCCCTGCTAGCACCTTCTCTGTGCCTGGGAAGCAGAAGTGTTTACGTTGCTTCGCAGAATCGCTTTTGTGCAGAAAACAGTAACACTTGTTCAGAACAAAAGAAAGCACAGAGCCCCAGATTCTATGTTGTCCTGGAGAGCTTGCAGAGCACTGGGGAAAGGCAGGCAGCGAATTCCCTGCTAGCACCTTCTCTGTGCCTGGGAAGCAGAAGTGTTCACATTGCTTCGCAGAATCGCCTTTGTGCAGAAAACACTAACACTTGTTCCGAACAAAAGAAAGCACAGAGCCCCAGATTCTATGTTGTCCTGGAGAGCTTGCAGAGCACTGGGGAAAGGCAGGCAGGGAATTCCCTGCTAGCACCTTCTCTGTGCCTGGGAAGCAGAAGTGTTCACATTGCTTCGCAGAATCGCTTTTCTGCAGAAAACACTAACACTTGTTCAGAACGAAAGGAAGCACAGAGCCCCAGATTTTATGTTGTCCTGGAGAGCTTGCAGAGCACTGGGGAAAGGCA
This sequence comes from Strix aluco, assembly GCF_031877795.1. NCBI lineage: Eukaryota > Metazoa > Chordata > Aves > Strigiformes > Strigidae > Strix > Strix aluco. Next base: position 845,146 of record NW_027436584.1, read on the forward strand.
GGCAGAGAATTTCCTGCTAGCACCTGCTCTGTGCCTGTTCACATTGCTTCGCAGAATCGCTTTTGTGCAGAAAACAGTAACACTTGTTCAGAACGAAAGAAAGCACAGAGCCCCAGATTCTATGTTGTCCTGGAGATCTTGCAGAGCACTGGGGAAAGGCAGGCAGAGAATTCCTTGCTAGCACCTTCTCTGTGCCTGGGAAGCAGAAGTGTTCACATTGCTTGGCAGAATCGCTTTTGTGCAGAAAACAGTAACACTTGTTCAGAACGAAAGAAAGCACAGAGCCCCAGATTCTATGTTGTCCTGGAGAGCTTGCAGAGCACTGGGGAAAGGCAGGCAGAGAATTCCCTGCTAGCACCTTCTCTGTGCCTGTTCACATTGCTTCGCAAGAATCGCTTTTGTGCAGAAAACACTAACACTTGTTCAGAACGAAAGAAAGCACAGAGCCCCAGATTCTATGTTGTCCTGGAGAGCTTGCAGAGCACTGGGGAAAGGCAGGCAGAGAATTCCCTGCTAGCACCTTCTCTGTGCCTGGGAAGCAGAAGTGTTCACATTGCTTCGCAGAATCGCTATTGTGCAGAAAACAGTAACACTTGTTCAGAAGGAAAGAAAGCACAGAGCCCCAGATTCTATGTTGTCCTGGAGAGCTTGCAGAGCACTGGGGAAAGGCAGGCAGAGAATTCCCTGCTAGCACCTTCTCTGTGCCTGGGAAGCAGAAGTGTTCACATTACTTTGCAGAATCGCTTTTGTGCAGAAAACACTAACACTTGTTCAGAACAAAAGAAAGCACAGAGCCCCAGATTTGCTGTTGTTCTGGAGAGCTTGCAGAGCACTGGGGAAAGGCAGGCAGAGAATTCCCTGCTAGCACCTTCTCTGTGCCTGGGAAGCAGAAGTGTTCACATTGCTTCGCAGAATCGCCTTTGTGCAGAAAACACTAACACTTGTTCAGAACAAAAGAAAGCACAGAGCCCCAGATTTGCTGTTGTTCTGGAGAGCTTGCAGAGCACTGGGGAAAGGCAGGCAGAGAATTCCCTGCTAGCACCTTCTCTGTGCCTGGGAAGCAGAAGTGTTCACATTACTTCGCAGAATCGCCTTTGTGCAGAAAACACTAACACTTGTTCAGAACGAAAGGAAGCACAGAGCCCCAGATTTTATGTTGTCCTGGAGAGCTTGCAGAGCACTGGGGAAAGGCAGGCAGAGAATTTCCTGCTAGCACCTGCTCTGTGCCTGTTCACATTGCTTCGCAGAATCGCTTTTGTGCAGAAAACACTAACACTTGTTCAGAACGAAAGAAAGCACAGAGCCCCAGATTCTATGTTGTCCTGGAGAGCTTGCAGAGCACTGGGGAAAGGCAGGCAGAGAATTCCTTGCTAGCACCTTCTCTGTGCCTGGGAAGCAGAAGTGTTCACATTGCTTGGCAGAATCGCTTTTGTGCAGAAAACAGTAACACTTGTTCAGAACGAAAGAAAGCACAGAGCCCCAGATTCTATGTTGTCCTGGAGAGCTTGCAGAGCACTGGGGAAAGGCAGGCAGAGAATTCCCTGCTAGCACCTTCTCTGTGCCTGTTCATTTGCTTCGCTGTATCGCTTTTGTGCAGAAAACAGTAACACTTGTTCAGAACGAAAGAAAGCACAGAGCCCCAGATTCTATGTTGTCCTGGATAGCTTGCAGAGCACTGGGGAAAGGCAGGCAGAGAATTCCCTGCTAGCACCTTCTCTGTGCCTGGGAAGCAGAAGTGTTCACATTGCTTCGCAGAATCGCCTTTGTGCAGAAAACACTAACACTTGTTCAGAACAAAAGAAAGCACAGAGCCCCAGATTCTATGTTGTCCTGGAGAGCTTGCAGAGCACTGGGGAAAGGCAGGCAGAGAATTCCTTGCTAGCACCTTCTCTGTGCCTGGGAAGCAGAAGTGTTCATATTGCTTCGCAGAATCGCTTTTGTGCAGAAAACACTAAGACTTGTTCAGAACGAAAGAAAGCACAGAGCCCCAGATTGCTGTTGTTCTGGAGAGCTTGCAGAGCACTGGGGAAAGGCAGGCAGAGAATTCCCTGCTAGCACCTTCTCTGTGCCTGGGAAGCAGAAGTGTTCACATTACTTCGCAGAATCGCTTTTGTGCAGAAAACACTAACACTTGTTCAGAACAAAAGAAAGCACAGAGCCCCAGATTTGCTGTTGTTCTGGAGAGCTTGCAGAGCACTGGGGAAAGGCAGGCAGAGAATTCCCTGCTAGCACCTTCTCTGTGCCTGGGAAGCAGAAGTGTTCACATTGCTTCGCAGAATCGCCTTTGTGCAGAAAACACTAACACTTGTTCAGAACAAAAGAAAGCACAGAGCCCCAGATTTGCTGTTGTTCTGGAGAGCTTGCAGAGCACTGGGGAAAGGCAGGCAGAGAATTCCCTGCTAGCACCTTCTCTGTGCCTGGGAAGCAGAAGTGTTCACATTACTTCGCAGAATCGCTTTTGTGCAGAAAACACTAACACTTGTTCAGAACAAAAGAAAGCACAGAGCCCCAGATTCTATGTTGTCCTGGAGAGCTTGCAGAGCACTGGGGAAAGGCAGGCAGAGAATTCCTTGCTAGCACCTTCTCTGTGCCTGGGAAGCAGAAGTGTTCATATTGCTTCGCAGAATCGCTTTTGTGCAGAAAACACTAACACTTGTTCAGAACGAAAGAAAGCACAGAGCCCCAGATTTGCTGTTGTTCTGGAGAGCTTGCAGAGCACTGGGGAAAGGCAGGCAGAGAATTCCCTGCTAGCACCTTCTCTGTGCCTGGGAAGCAGAAGTGTTCACATTACTTCGCAGAATCGCTTTTGTGCAGAAAACACTAACACTTGTTCAGAACAAAAGAAAGCACAGAGCCCCAGATTTGCTGTTGTTCTGGAGAGCTTGCAGAGCACTGGGGAAAGGCAGGCAGAGAATTCCCTGCTAGCACCTTCTCTGTGCCTGGGAAGCAGAAGTGTTCACATTGCTTCGCAGAATCGCCTTTGTGCAGAAAACACTAACACTTGTTCAGAACAAAAGAAAGCACAGAGCCCCAGATTCTATGTTGTTCTGGAGAGCTTGCAGAGCACTGGGGAAAGGCAGGCAGAGAATTCCCTGCTAGCACCTTCTCTGTGCCTGGGAAGCAGAAGTGTTCACATTACTTCGCAGAATCGCTTTTGTGCAGAAAACACTAACACTTGTTCAGAACAAAAGAAAGCACAGAGCCCCAGATTTGCTGTTGTTCTGGAGAGCTTGCAGAGCACTGGGGAAAGGCAGGCAGAGAATTCCCTGCTAGCACCTTCTCTGTGCCTGGGAAGCAGAAGTGTTCACATTGCTTCGCAGAATTGCCTTTGTGCAGAAAACACAAACACTTGTTCAGAACAAAAGAAAGCACAGAGCCCCAGATTCTATGTTGTCCTGGAGAGCTTGCAGAGCACTGGGGAAAGGCAGGCAGAGAATTCCTTGCTAGCACCTTCTCTGTGCCTGGGAAGCAGAAGTGTTCACATTGCTTGGCAGAATCGCTTTTGTGCAGAAAACAGTAACACTTGTTCAGAACGAAAGAAAGCACAGAGCCCCAGATTCTATGTTGTCCTGGAGAGCTTGCAGAGCACTGGGGAAAGGCAGGCAGAGAATTCCCTGCTAGCACCTTCTCTGTGCCTGTTCATTTGCTTCGCTGTATCGCTTTTGTGCAGAAAACAGTAACACTTGTTCAGAACGAAAGAAAGCACAGAGCCCCAGATTCTATGTTGTCCTGGATAGCTTGCAGAGCACTGGGGAAAGGCAGGCAGAGAATTCCCTGCTAGCACCTTCTCTGTGCCTGGGAAGCAGAAGTGTTCACATTGCTTCGCAGAATCGCCTTTGTGCAGAAAACACTAACACTTGTTCAGAACAAAAGAAAGCACAGAGCCCCAGATTCTATGTTGTCCTGGAGAGCTTGCAGAGCACTGGGGAAAGGCAGGCAGAGAATTCCCTGCTAGCACCTTCTCTGTGCCTGGGAAGCAGAAGTGTTCATATTGCTTCGCAGAATCGCTTTTGTGCAGAAAACACTAACACTTGTTCAGAACAAAAGAAAGCACAGAGCCCCAGATTTGCTGTTGTTCTGGAGAGCTTGCAGAGCACTGGGGAAAGGCAGGCAGAGAATTCCCTGCTAGCACCTTCTCTGTGCCTGGGAAGCAGAAGTGTTCACATTACTTCGCAGAATCGCTTTTGTGCAGAAAACACTAACACTTGTTCAGAACAAAAGAAAGCACAGAGCCCCAGATTTGCTGTTGTTCTGGAGAGCTTGCAGAGCACTGGGGAAAGGCAGGCAGAGAATTCCCTGCTAGCACCTTCTCTGTGCCTGGGAAGCAGAAGTGTTCACATTACTTCGCAGAATCGCTTTTGTGCAGAAAACACTAACACTTGTTCAGAACAAAAGAAAGCACAGAGCCCCAGATTCTATGTTGTCCTGGAGAGCTTGCAGAGCACTGGGGAAAGGCAGGCAGAGAATTCCTTGCTAGCACCTTCTCTGTGCCTGGGAAGCAGAAGTGTTCATATTGCTTCGCAGAATGGCTTTTGTGCAGAAAACACTAACACTTGTTCAGAACGAAAGAAAGCACAGAGCCCCAGATTTGCTGTTGTTCTGGAGAGCTTGCAGAGCACTGGGGAAAGGCAGGCAGAGAATTCCCTGCTAGCACCTTCTCTGTGCCTGGGAAGCAGAAGTGTTCACATTACTTCGCAGAATCGCTTTTGTGCAGAAAACACTAACACTTGTTCAGAACAAAAGAAAGCACAGAGCCCCAGATTTGCTGTTGTTCTGGAGAGCTTGCAGAGCACTGGGGAAAGGCAGGCAGAGAATTCCCTGCTAGCACCTTCTCTGTGCCTGGGAAGCAGAAGTGTTCACATTGCTTCGCAGAATCGCCTTTGTGCAGAAAACACTAACACTTGTTCAGAACAAAAGAAAGCACAGAGCCCCAGATTTGCTGTTGTTCTGGAGAGCTTGCAGAGCACTGGGGAAAGGCAGGCAGAGAATTCCCTGCTAGCACCTTCTCTGTGCCTGGGAAGCAGAAGTGTTCACATTACTTCGCAGAATCGCTTTTGTGCAGAAAACACTAACACTTGTTCAGAACAAAAGAAAGCACAGAGCCCCAGATTTGCTGTTGTTCTGGAGAGCTTGCAGAGCACTGGGGAAAGGCAGGCAGAGAATTCCCTGCTAGCACCTTCTCTGTGCCTGGGAAGCAGAAGTGTTCACATTGCTTCGCAGAATTGCCTTTGTGCAGAAAACACAAACACTTGTTCAGAACAAAAGAAAGCACAGAGCCTCAGATTTTATGTTGTCCTGGAGAGCTTGCAGAGCACTGGGGAAAGGCAGGCAGAGAATTCCCTGCTAGCACCTTCTCTGTGCCTGGGAAGCAGAAGTGTTCACATTGCTTCGCAGAATCGCTTTTCTGCAGAAAACACTAACACTTGTTCAGAACAAAAGAAAGCACAGAGCCCCAGATTTGCTGTTGTTCTGGAGAGCTTGCAGAGCACTGGGGAAAGGCAGGCAGAGAATTCCCTGCTAGCACCTTCTCTGTGCCTGGGAAGCAGAAGTGTTTACATTGCTTCGCAGAAGCGCTTTTGTGCAGAAAACAGTAACACTTGTTCAGAACGAAAGAAAGCACAGAGCCCCAGATTTGCTGTTGTCCTGGAGAGCTTGCAGAGCACTGGGGAAAGGCAGGCAGAGAATTCCCTGCTAGCACCTTCTCTGTGCCTGGGAAGCAGAAGTGTTCACATTACTTCGCAGAATCGCTTTTGTGCAGAAAACACTAACACTTGTTCAGAACAAAAGAAAGCACAGAGCCCCAGATTTGCTGTTGTTCTGGAGAGCTTGCAGAGCACTGGGGAAAGGCAGGCAGAGAATTCCCTGCTAGCACCTTCTCTGTGCCTGGGAAGCAGAAGTGTTCACATTGCTTCGCAGAATCGCCTTTGTGCAGAAAACACTAACACTTGTTCAGAACAAAAGAAAGCACAGAGCCCCAGATTTGCTGTTGTTCTGGAGAGCTTGCAGAGCACTGGGGAAAGGCAGGCAGAGAATTCCCTGCTAGCACCTTCTCTGTGCCTGGGAAGCAGAAGTGTTTACGTTGCTTCGCAGAATCGCTTTTGTGCAGAAAACACAAACACTTGTTCAGAACAAAAGAAAGCACAGAGCCCCAGATTCTATGTTGTCCTGGAGAGCTTGCAGAGCACTGGGGAAAGGCAGGCAGAGAATTCCCTGCTAGCACCTTCTCTGTGCCTGGGAAGCAGAAGTGTTCACATTGCTTCGCAGAATCGCCTTTGTGCAGAAAACACTAACACTTGTTCCGAACAAAAGAAAGCACAGAGCCCCAGATTCTATGTTGTCCTGGAGAGCTTGCAGAGCACTGGGGAAAGGCAGGCAGGGAATTCCCTGCTAGCACCTTCTCTGTGCCTGGGAAGCAGAAGTGTTCACATTGCTTCGCAGAATCGCTTTTCTGCAGAAAACACTAACACTTGTTCAGAACAAAAGAAAGCACAGAGCCCCAGATTTGCTGTTGTTCTGGAGAGCTTGCAGAGCACTGGGGAAAGGCAGGCAGAGAATTCCCTGCTAGCACCTTCTCTGTGCCTGGGAAGCAGAAGTGTTCACATTGCTTCGCAGAATCGCCTTTGTGCAGAAAACACTAACACTTGTTCAGAACAAAAGAAAGCACAGAGCCCCAGATTCTATGTTGTCCTGGAGAGCTTGCAGAGCACTGGGGAAAGGCAGGCAGAGAATTCCCTGCTAGCACCTTCTCTGTGCCTGGGAAGCAGAAGTGTTCACATTACTTTGCAGAATCGCCTTTGTGCAGAAAACACTAACACTTGTTCAGAACAAAAGAAAGCACAGAGCCCCAGATTTGCTGTTGTTCTGGAGAGCTTGCAGAGCACTGGGGAAAGGCAGGCAGAGAATTCCCTGCTAGCACCTTCTCTGTGCCTGGGAAGCAGAAGTGTTCACATTGCTTCGCAGAATCGCCTTTGTGCAGAAAACACTAACACTTGTTCAGAACAAAAGAAAGCACAGAGCCCCAGATTTTATGCTGTTCTGGAGAGCTTGCAGAGCACTGGGGAAAGGCAGGCAGAGAATTCCCTGCTAGCACCTTCTCTGTGCCTGGGAAGCAGAAGTGTTCACATTACTTCGCAGAATCGCTTTTGTGCAGAAAACACTAACACTTGTTCAGAACAAAAGAAAGCACAGAGCCCCAGATTTGCTGTTGTTCTGGAGAGCTTGCAGAGCACTGGGGAAAGGCAGGCAGAGAATTCCCTGCTAGCACCTTCTCTGTGCCTGGGAAGCAGAAGTGTTCACATTGCTTCGCAGAATCGCCTTTGTGCAGAAAACACTAACACTTGTTCAGAACAAAAGAAAGCACAGAGCCCCAGATTTGCTGTTGTTCTGGAGAGCTTGCAGAGCACTGGGGAAAGGCAGGCAGAGAATTCCCTGCTAGCACCTTCTCTGTGCCTGGGAAGCAGAAGTGTTCACATTACTTCGCAGAATCGCTTTTGTGCAGAAAACACTAACACTTGTTCAGAAGGAAAGAAAGCACAGAGCCCCAGATTTGCTGTTGTTCTGGAGAGCTTGCAGAGCACTGGGGAAAGGCAGGCAGAGAATTCCCTTCTAGCACCTTCTCTGTGCCTGGGAAGCAGAAGTGTTCACATTGCTTCGCAGAATTGCCTTTGTGCAGAAAACACAAACACTTGTTCAGAACAAAAGAAAGCACAGAGCCCCAGATTCTATGTTGTCCTGGAGAGCTTGCAGAGCACTGGGGAAAGGCAGGCAGAGAATTCCCTGCTAGCACCTTCTCTGTGCCTGGGAAGCAGAAGTGTTCACATTGCTTCGCAGAATCGCTTTTCTGCAGAAAACACTAACACTTGTTCAGAACAAAAGAAAGCACAGAGCCCCAGATTTGCTGTTGTTCTGGAGAGCTTGCAGAGCACTGGGGAAAGGCAGGCAGAGAATTCCCTGCTAGCACCTTCTCTGTGCCTGGGAAGCAGAAGTGTTCACATTGCTTCGCAGAAGCGCTTTTGTGCAGAAAACAGTAACACTTGTTCAGAACGAAAGAAAGCACAGAGCCCCAGATTTGCTGTTGTCCTGGAGAGCTTGCAGAGCACTGGGGAAAGGCAGGCAGAGAATTCCCTGCTAGCACCTTCTCTGTGCCTGGGAAGCAGAAGTGTTCACATTACTTCGCAGAATCGCTTTTGTGCAGAAAACACTAACACTTGTTCAGAACAAAAGAAAGCACAGAGCCCCAGATTTGCTGTTGTTCTGGAGAGCTTGCAGAGCACTGGGGAAAGGCAGGCAGAGAATTCCCTGCTAGCACCTTCTCTGTGCCTGGGAAGCAGAAGTGTTCACATTGCTTCGCAGAATCGCCTTTGTGCAGAAAACACTAACACTTGTTCAGAACAAAAGAAAGCACAGAGCCCCAGATTTGCTGTTGTTCTGGAGAGCTTGCAGAGCACTGGGGAAAGGCAGGCAGAGAATTCCCTGCTAGCACCTTCTCTGTGCCTGGGAAGCAGAAGTGTTTACCTTGCTTCGCAGAATCGCTTTTGTGCAGAAAACAGTAACACTTGTTCAGAACAAAAGAAAGCACAGAGCCCCAGATTCTATGTTGTCCTGGAGAGCTTGCAGAGCACTGGGGAAAGGCAGGCAGAGAATTCCCTGCTAGCACCTTCTCTGTGCCTGGGAAGCAGAAGTGTTCACATTGCTTCGCAGAATCGCCTTTGTGCAGAAAACACTAACACTTGTTCCAAACAAAAGAAAGCACAGAGCCCCAGATTCTATGTTGTCCTGGAGAGCTTGCAGAGCACTGGGGAAAGGCAGGCAGGGAATTCCCTGCTAGCACCTTCTCTGTGCCTGGGAAGCAGAAGTGTTCACATTGCTTCGCAGAATCGCTTTTCTGCAGAAAACACTAACACTTGTTCAGAACGAAAGGAAGCACAGAGCCCCAGATTTTATGTTGTCCTGGAGAGCTTGCAGAGCACTGGGGAAAGGCAGGCAGAGAATTTCCTGCTAGCACCTGCTCTGTGCCTGTTCACATTGCTTCGCAGAATCGCTTTTGTGCAGAAAACAGTAACACTTGTTCAGAACGAAAGAAAGCACAGAGCCCCAGATTCTATGTTGTCCTGGAGATCTTGCAGAGCACTGGGGAAAGGCAGGCAGACAATTCCTTGCTAGCACCTTCTCTGTGCCTGGGAAGCAGAAGTGTTCACATTGCTTGGCAGAATCGCTTTTGTGCAGAAAACAGTAACACTTGTTCAGAACGAAAGAAAGCACAGAGCCCCAGATTCTATGTTGTCCTGGAGAGCTTGCAGAGCACTGGGGAAAGGCAGGCAGAGAATTCCCTGCTAGCACCTTCTCTGTGCCTGTTCACATTGCTTCGCTGTATCGCTTTTGTGCAGAAAACCCTAACACTTGTTCAGAACGAAAGAAAGCACAGAGCCCCGGATTCTATGTTGTCCTGGATAGCTTGCAGAGCACTGGGGAAAGGCAGGCAGAGAATTCCCTGCTAGCACCTTCTCTGTGCCTGGGAAGCAGAAGTGTTCACATTGCTTCGCAGAATCGCTATTGTGCAGAAAACAGTAACACTTGTTCAGAAGGAAAGAAAGCACAGAGCCCCAGATTCTATGTTGTCCTGGAGAGCTTGCAGAGCACTGGGGAAAGGCAGGCAGAGAATTCCCTGCTAGCACCTTCTCTGTGCCTGGGAAGCAGAAGTGTTCACATTACTTTGCAGAATCGCTTTTGTGCAGAAAACACTAACACTTGTTCAGAACAAAAGAAAGCACAGAGCCCCAGATTTGCTGTTGTTCTGGAGAGCTTGCAGAGCACTGGGGAAAGGCAGGCAGAGAATTCCCTGCTAGCACCTTCTCTGTGCCTGGGAAGCAGAAGTGTTCACATTGCTTCGCAGAATCGCCTTTGTGCAGAAAACACTAACACTTGTTCAGAACAAAAGAAAGCACAGAGCCCCAGATTTGCTGTTGTTCTGGAGAGCTTGCAGAGCACTGGGGAAAGGCAGGCAGAGAATTCCCTGCTAGCACCTTCTCTGTGCCTGGGAAGCAGAAGTGTTCACATTACTTCGCAGAATCGCCTTTGTGCAGAAAACACTAACACTTGTTCAGAACGAAAGGAAGCACAGAGCCCCAGATTTTATGTTGTCCTGGAGAGCTTGCAGAGCACTGGGGAAAGGCAGGCAGAGAATTCCCTGATAGCACCTTCTCTGTGCCTGTTCACATTGCTTCGCAGAATCGCTTTTGTGCAGAAAACAGTAACACTTGTTCAGAAGGAAAGAAAGCACAGAGCCCCAGATTTTATGTTGTCCTGGAGAGCTTGCAGAGCACTGGGGAAAGGCAGGCAGAGAATTCCCTGCTAGCACCTTCTCTGTGCCTGTTCACATTGCTTCGCAGAATCGCTTTTGTGCAGAAAACAGTAACACTTGTTCAGAAGGAAAGAAAGCACAGAGCCCCAGATTTTATGTTGTCCTGGAGAGCTTGCAGAGCACTGGGGAAAGGCAGGCAGAGAATTCCTTGCTAGCACCTTCTCTGTGCCTGGGAAGCAGAAGTGTTCACATTGCTTGGCAGAATCGCTTTTGTGCAGAAAACAGTAACACTTGTTCAGAACGAAAGAAAGCACAGAGCCCCAGATTCTATGTTGTCCTGGAGAGCTTGCAGAGCACTGGGGAAAGGCAGGCAGAGAATTCCCTGCTAGCACCTTCTCTGTGCCTGTTCATTTGCTTCGCTGTATCGCTTTTGTGCAGAAAACAGTAACACTTGTTCAGAACGAAAGAAAGCACAGAGCCCCAGATTCTATGTTGTCCTGGATAGCTTGCAGAGCACTGGGGAAAGGCAGGCAGAGAATTCCCTGCTAGCACCTTCTCTGTGCCTGGGAAGCAGAAGTGTTCACATTGCTTCGCAGAATCGCCTTTGTGCAGAAAACACTAACACTTGTTCAGAACAAAAGAAAGCACAGAGCCCCAGATTCTATGTTGTCCTGGAGAGCTTGCAGAGCACTGGGGAAAGGCAGGCAGAGAATTCCTTGCTAGCACCTTCTCTGTGCCTGGGAAGCAGAAGTGTTCATATTGCTTCGCAGAATCGCTTTTGTGCAGAAAACAGTAACACTTGTTCAGAACGAAAGAAAGCACAGAGCCCGAGATTGCTGTTGTTCTGGAGAGCTTGCAGAGCACTGGGGAAAGGCAGGCAGAGAATTCCCTGCTAGCACCTTCTCTGTGCCTGGGAAGCAGAAGTGTTCACATTACTTCGCAGAATCGCTTTTGTGCAGAAAACACTAACACTTGTTCAGAACAAAAGAAAGCACAGAGCCCCAGATTTGCTGTTGTTCTGGAGAGCTTGCAGAGCACTGGGGAAAGGCAGGCAGAGAATTCCCTGCTAGCACCTTCTCTGTGCCTGGGAAGCAGAAGTGTTCACATTGCTTCGCAGAATCGCCTTTGTGCAGAAAACACTAACACTTGTTCAGAACAAAAGAAAGCACAGAGCCCCAGATTTGCTGTTGTTCTGGAGAGCTTGCAGAGCACTGGGGAAAGGCAGGCAGAGAATTCCCTGCTAGCACCTTCTCTGTGCCTGGGAAGCAGAAGTGTTCACATTACTTCGCAGAATCGCCTTTGTGCAGAAAACACTAACACTTGTTCAGAACAAAAGAAAGCACAGAGCCCCAGATTTGCTGTTGTTCTGGAGAGCTTGCAGAGCACTGGGGAAAGGCAGGCAGAGAATTCCCTTCTAGCACCTTCTCTGTGCCTGGGAAGCAGAAGTGTTCACATTACTTCGCAGAATCGCTTTTGTGCAGAAAACACTAACACTTGTTCAGAACAAAAGAAAGCACAGAGCCCCAGATTCTATGTTGTCCTGGAGAGCTTGCAGAGCACTGGGGAAAGGCAGGCAGAGAATTCCTTGCTAGCACCTTCTCTGTGCCTGGGAAGCAGAAGTGTTCATATTGCTTCGCAGAATGGCTTTTGTGCAGAAAACACTAACACTTGTTCAGAACGAAAGAAAGCACAGAGCCCCAGATTTGCTGTTGTTCTGGAGAGCTTGCAGAGCACTGGGGAAAGGCAGGCAGAGAATTCCCTGCTAGCACCTTCTCTGTGCCTGGGAAGCAGAAGTGTTCACATTACTTCGCAGAATCGCTTTTGTGCAGAAAACACTAACACTTGTTCAGAACAAAAGAAAGCACAGAGCCCCAGATTTGCTGTTGTTCTGGAGAGCTTGCAGAGCACTGGGGAAAGGCAGGCAGAGAATTCCCTGCTAGCACCTTCTCTGTGCCTGGGAAGCAGAAGTGTTCACATTGCTTCGCAGAATCGCCTTTGTGCAGAAAACACTAACACTTGTTCAGAACAAAAGAAAGCACAGAGCCCCAGATTTGCTGTTGTTCTGGAGAGCTTGCAGAGCACTGGGGAAAGGCAGGCAGAGAATTCCCTGCTAGCACCTTCTCTGTGCCTGGGAAGCAGAAGTGTTCACATTACTTCGCAGAATCGCTTTTGTGCAGAAAACACTAACACTTGTTCAGAACAAAAGAAAGCACAGAGCCCCAGATTTGCTGTTGTTCTGGAGAGCTTGCAGAGCACTGGGGAAAGGCAGGCAGAGAATTCCCTGCTAGCACCTTCTCTGTGCCTGGGAAGCAGAAGTGTTCACATTACTTCGCAGAATCGCTTTTGTGCAGAAAACACTAACACTTGTTCAGAACGAAAGAAAGCACAGAGCCCCAGATTCTATGTTGTCCTGGAGAGCTTGCAGAGCACTGGGGAAAGGCAGGCAGAGAATTCCTTGCTAGCACCTTCTCTGTGCCTGGGAAGCAGAAGTGTTCATATTGCTTCGCAGAATCGCTTTTGTGCAGAAAACACTAACACTTGTTCAGAACGAAAGAAAGCACAGAGCCCCAGATTTGCTGTTGTTCTGGAGAGCTTGCAGAGCACTGGGGAAAGGCAGGCAGAGAATTCCCTGCTAGCACCTTCTCTGTGCCTGGGAAGCAGAAGTGTTCACATTACTTCGCAGAATCGCTTTTGTGCAGAAAACACTAACACTTGTTCAGAACAAAAGAAAGCACAGAGCCCCAGATTTGCTGTTGTTCTGGAGAGCTTGCAGAGCACTGGGGAAAGGCAGGCAGAGAATTCCCTGCTAGCACCTTCTCTGTGCCTGGGAAGCAGAAGTGTTCACATTGCTTCGCAGAATCGCCTTTGTGCAGAAAACACTAACACTTGTTCAGAACAAAAGAAAGCACAGAGCCCCAGATTTGCTGTTGTTCTGGAGAGCTTGCAGAGCACTGGGGAAAGGCAGGCAGAGAATTCCCTGCTAGCACCTTCTCTGTGCCTGGGAAGCAGAAGTGTTCACATTACTTCGCAGAATCGCTTTTGTGCAGAAAACACTAACACTTGTTCAGAACAAAAGAAAGCACAGAGCCCCAGATTTGCTGTTGTTCTGGAGAGCTTGCAGAGCACTGGGGAAAGGCAGGCAGAGAATTCCCTGCTAGCACCTTCTCTGTGCCTGGGGAGCAGAAGTGTTCACATTGCTTCGCAGAATTGCCTTTGTGCAGAAAACACAAACACTTGTTCAGAACAAAAGAAAGCACAGAGCCCCAGATTCTATGTTGTCCTGGAGAGCTTGCAGAGCACTGGGGAAAGGCAGGCAGAGAATTCCCTGCTAGCACCTTCTCTGTGCCTGTTCATTTGCTTCGCTGTATCGCTTTTGTGCAGAAAACAGTAACACTTGTTCAGAACGAAAGAAAGCACAGAGCCCCAGATTCTATGTTGTCCTGGATAGCTTGCAGAGCACTGGGGAAAGGCAGGCAGAGAATTCCCTGCTAGCACCTTCTCTGTGCCTGGGAAGCAGAAGTGTTCACATTGCTTCGCAGAATCGCCTTTGTGCAGAAAACACTAACACTTGTTCAGAACAAAAGAAAGCACAGAGCCCCAGATTCTATGTTGTCCTGGAGAGCTTGCAGAGCACTGGGGAAAGGCAGGCAGAGAATTCCCTGCTAGCACCTTCTCTGTGCCTGGGAAGCAGAAGTGTTCATATTGCTTCGCAGAATCGCTTTTGTGCAGAAAACACTAACACTTGTTCAGAACAAAAGAAAGCACAGAGCCCCAGATTTGCTGTTGTTCTGGAGAGCTTGCAGAGCACTGGGGAAAGGCAGGCAGAGAATTCCCTGCTAGCACCTTCTCTGTGCCTGGGAAGCAGAAGTGTTCACATTACTTCGCAGAATCGCTTTTGTGCAGAAAACACTAACACTTGTTCAGAACAAAAGAAAGCACAGAGCCCCAGATTCTATGTTGTTCTGGAGAGCTTGCAGAGCACTGGGGAAAGGCAGGCAGAGAATTCCCTGCTAGCACCTTCTCTGTGCCTGGGAAGCAGAAGTGTTCACATTACTTCGCAGAATCGCTTTTGTGCAGAAAACACTAACACTTGTTCAGAACAAAAGAAAGCACAGAGCCCCAGATTTGCTGTTGTTCTGGAGAGCTTGCAGAGCACTGGGGAAAGGCAGGCAGAGAATTCCCTGCTAGCACCTTCTCTGTGCCTGGGAAGCAGAAGTGTTCACATTGCTTCGCAGAATCGCCTTTGTGCAGAAAACACTAACACTTGTTCAGAACAAAAGAAAGCACAGAGCCCCAGATTCTATGTTGTCCTGGAGAGCTTGCAGAGCACTGGGGAAAGGCAGGCAGAGAATTCCCTGCTAGCACCTTCTCTGTGCCTGGGAAGCAGAAGTGTTCACATTACTTCGCAGAATCGCTTTTGTGCAGAAAACACTAACACTTGTTCAGAACAAAAGAAAGCACAGAGCCCCAGATTCTATGTTGTCCTGGAGAGCTTGCAGAGCACTGGGGAAAGGCAGGCAGAGAATTCCTTGCTAGCACCTTCTCTGTGCCTGGGAAGCAGAAGTGTTCATATTGCTTCGCAGAATGGCTTTTGTGCAGAAAACACTAACACTTGTTCAGAACGAAAGAAAGCACAGAGCCCCAGATTTGCTGTTGTTCTGGAGAGCTTGCAGAGCACTGGGGAAAGGCAGGCAGAGAATTCCCTGCTAGCACCTTCTCTGTGCCTGGGAAGCAGAAGTGTTCACATTACTTCGCAGAATCGCTTTTGTGCAGAAAACACTAACACTTGTTCAGAACAAAAGAAAGCACAGAGCCCCAGATTTGCTGTTGTTCTGGAGAGCTTGCAGAGCACTGGGGAAAGGCAGGCAGAGAATTCCCTGCTAGCACCTTCTCTGTGCCTGGGAAGCAGAAGTGTTCACATTGCTTCGCAGAATCGCCTTTGTGCAGAAAACACTAACACTTGTTCAGAACAAAAGAAAGCACAGAGCCCCAGATTTGCTGTTGTTCTGGAGAGCTTGCAGAGCACTGGGGAAAGGCAGGCAGAGAATTCCCTGCTAGCACCTTCTCTGTGCCTGGGAAGCAGAAGTGTTCACATTACTTCGCAGAATCGCTTTTGTGCAGAAAACACTAACACTTGTTCAGAACAAAAGAAAGCACAGAGCCCCAGATTTGCTGTTGTTCTGGAGAGCTTGCAGAGCACTGGGGAAAGGCAGGCAGAGAATTCCCTGCTAGCACCTTCTCTGTGCCTGGGAAGCAGAAGTGTTCACATTGCTTCGCAGAATTGCCTTTGTGCAGAAAACACAAACACTTGTTCAGAACAAAAGAAAGCACAGAGCCTCAGATTTTATGTTGTCCTGGAGAGCTTGCAGAGCACTGGGGAAAGGCAGGCAGAGAATTCCCTGCTAGCACCTTCTCTGTGCCTGGGAAGCAGAAGTGTTCACATTGCTTCGCAGAATCGCTTTTCTGCAGAAAACACTAACACTTGTTCAGAACAAAAGAAAGCACAGAGCCCCAGATTTGCTGTTGTTCTGGAGAGCTTGCAGAGCACTGGGGAAAGGCAGGCAGAGAATTCCCTGCTAGCACCTTCTCTGTGCCTGGGAAGCAGAAGTGTTTACATTGCTTCGCAGAAGCGCTTTTGTGCAGAAAACAGTAACACTTGTTCAGAACGAAAGAAAGCACAGAGCCCCAGATTTGCTGTTGTCCTGGAGAGCTTGCAGAGCACTGGGGAAAGGCAGGCAGAGAATTCCCTGCTAGCACCTTCTCTGTGCCTGGGAAGCAGAAGTGTTCACATTACTTCGCAGAATCGCTTTTGTGCAGAAAACACTAACACTTGTTCAGAACAAAAGAAAGCACAGAGCCCCAGATTTGCTGTTGTTCTGGAGAGCTTGCAGAGCACTGGGGAAAGGCAGGCAGAGAATTCCCTGCTAGCACCTTCTCTGTGCCTGGGAAGCAGAAGTGTTCACATTGCTTCGCAGAATCGCCTTTGTGCAGAAAACACTAACACTTGTTCAGAACAAAAGAAAGCACAGAGCCCCAGATTTGCTGTTGTCCTGGAGAGCTTGCAGAGCACTGGGGAAAGGCAGGCAGAGAATTCCCTGCTAGCACCTTCTCTGTGCCTGGGAAGCAGAAGTGTTTACGTTGCTTCGCAGAATCGCTTTTGTGCAGAAAACAGTAACACTTGTTCAGAACAAAAGAAAGCACAGAGCCCCAGATTCTATGTTGTCCTGGAGAGCTTGCAGAGCACTGGGGAAAGGCAGGAAGAGAATTCCCTGCTAGCAACTTCTCTGTGCCTGGGAAGCAGAAGTGTTCACATTGCTTCGCAGAATCGCCTTTGTGCAGAAAACACTAACACTTGTTCCGAACAAAAGAAAGCACAGAGCCCCAGATTCTATGTTGTCCTGGAGAGCTTGCAGAGCACTGGGGAAAGGCAGGCAGGGAATTCCCTGCTAGCACCTTCTCTGTGCCTGGGAAGCAGAAGTGTTCACATTGCTTCGCAGAATCGCTTTTCTGCAGAAAACACTAACACTTGTTCAGAACAAAAGAAAGCACAGAGCCCCAGATTTGCTGTTGTTCTGGAGAGCTTGCAGAGCACTGGGGAAAGGCAGGCAGAGAATTCCCTGCTAGCACCTTCTCTGTGCCTGGGAAGCAGAAGTGTTCACATTGCTTCGCAGAATCGCCTTTGTGCAGAAAACACTAACACTTGTTCAGAACAAAAGAAAGCACAGAGCCCCAGATTCTATGTTGTCCTGGATAGCTTGCAGAGCACTGGGGAAAGGCAGGCAGAGAATTCCCTGCTAGCACCTTCTCTGTGCCTGGGAAGCAGAAGTGTTCACATTACTTTGCAGAATCGCCTTTGTGCAGAAAACACTAACACTTGTTCAGAACAAAAGAAAGCACAGAGCCCCAGATTTGCTGTTGTTCTGGAGAGCTTGCAGAGCACTGGGGAAAGGCAGGCAGAGAATTCCCTGCTAGCACCTTCTCTGTGCCTGGGAAGCAGAAGTGTTCACATTGCTTCGCAGAATCGCCTTTGTGCAGAAAACACTAACACTTGTTCAGAACGAAAGGAAGCACAGAGCCCCAGATTTTATGCTGTTCTGGAGAGCTTGCAGAGCACTGGGGAAAGGCAGGCAGAGAATTCCCTGCTAGCACCTTCTCTGTGCCTGGGAAGCAGAAGTGTTCACATTGCTTCGCAGAATCGCCTTTGTGCAGAAAACACTAACACTTGTTCAGAACAAAAGAAAGCACAGAGCCCCAGATTTGATGTTGTTCTGGAGAGCTTGCAGAGCACTGGGGAAAGGCAGGCAGAGAATTCCCTGCTAGCACCTTCTCTGTGCCTGGGAAGCAGAAGTGTTCACATTGCTTCGCAGAATCGCCTTTGTGCAGAAAACACTAACACTTGTTCAGAACAAAAGAAAGCACAGAGCCCCAGATTTGCTGTTGTTCTGGAGAGCTTGCAGAGCACTGGGGAAAGGCAGGCAGAGAATTCCCTGCTAGCACCTTCTCTGTGCCTGGGAAGCAGGAGTGTTCACATTGCTTCGCAGAATCGCCTTTGTGCAGAAAACACTAACACTTGTTCAGAACAAAAGAAAGCACAGAGCCCCAGATTTGCTGTTGTTCTGGAGAGCTTGCAGAGCACTGGGGAAAGGCAGGCAGAGAATTCCCTGCTAGCACCTTCTCTGTGCCTGGGAAGCAGAAGTGTTCACATTACTTCGCAGAATCGCTTTTGTGCAGAAAACACTAACACTTGTTCAGAACGAAAGGAAGCACAGAGCCCCAGATTTTATGTTGTCCTGGAGAGCTTGCAGAGCACTGGGGAAAGGCAGGCAGAGAATTTCCTGCTAGCACCTTCTCTGTGCCTGTTCACATTGCTTCGCACAATCGCTTTTGTGCAGAAAACAGTAACACTTGTTCAGAACGAAAGAAAGCACAGAGCCCCAGATTCTATGTTGTCCTGGAGATCTTGCAGAGCACTGGGGAAAGGCAGGCAGAGAATTCCTTGCTAGCACCTTCTCTGTGCCTGGGAAGCAGAAGTGTTCACATTGCTTGGCATAATCGCTTTTGTGCAGAAAACAGTAACACTTGTTCAGAACGAAAGAAAGCACAGAGCCCCAGATTCTATGTTGTCCTGGAGAGCTTGCAGAGCACTGGGGAAAGGCAGGCAGAGAATTCCCTGCTAGCACCTTCTCTGTGCCTGTTCACATTGCTTCGCTGTATCGCTTTTGTGCAGAAAACCCTAACACTTGTTCAGAACGAAAGAAAGCACAGAGCCCCAGATTCTATGTTGTCCTGGATAGCTTGCAGAGCACTGGGGAAAGGCAGGCAGAGAATTCCCTGCTAGCACCTTCTCTGTGCCTGGGAAGCAGAAGTGTTCACATTGCTTCGCAGAATCGCCTTTGTGCAGAAAACACTAACACTTGTTCAGAACAAAAGAAAGCACAGAGCCCCAGATTCTATGTTGTCCTGGAGAGCTTGCAGAGCACTGGGGAAAGGCAGGCAGAGAATTCCCTGCTAGCACCTTCTCTGTGCCTGGGAAGCAGAAGTGTTCATATTGCTTCGCAGAATCGCCTTTGTGCAGAAAACACTAACACTTGTTCAGAACAAAAGAAAGCACAGAGCCCCAGATTTGCTGTTGTTCTGGAGAGCTTGCAGAGCACTGGGGAAAGGCAGGCAGAGAATTCCCTGCTAGCACCTTCTCTGTGCCTGGGAAGCAGAAGTGTTCACATTACTTCGCAGAATCGCTTTTGTGCAGAAAACACTAACACTTGTTCAGAACAAAAGAAAGCACAGAGCCCCAGATTCTATGTTGTCCTGGAGAGCTTGCAGAGCACTGGGGAAAGGCAGGCAGAGAATTCCTTGCTAGCACCTTCTCTGTGCCTGGGAAGCAGAAGTGTTCATATTGCTTCGCAGAATGGCTTTTGTGCAGAAAACACTAACACTTGTTCAGAACGAAAGAAAGCACAGAGCCCCAGATTTGCTGTTGTTCTGGAGAGCTTGCAGAGCACTGGGGAAAGGCAGGCAGAGAATTCCCTGCTAGCACCTTCTCTGTGCCTGGGAAGCAGAAGTGTTCACATTACTTCGCAGAATCGCTTTTGTGCAGAAAACACTAACACTTGTTCAGAACAAAAGAAAGCACAGAGCCCCAGATTTGCTGTTGTTCTGGAGAGCTTGCAGAGCACTGGGGAAAGGCAGGCAGAGAATTCCCTGCTAGCACCTTCTCTGTGCCTGGGAAGCAGAAGTGTTCACATTGCTTCGCAGAATCGCCTTTGTGCAGAAAACACTAACACTTGTTCAGAACAAAAGAAAGCACAGAGCCCCAGATTTGCTGTTGTTCTGGAGAGCTTGCAGAGCACTGGGGAAAGGCAGGCAGAGAATTCCCTGCTAGCACCTTCTCTG
The DNA here is from genome assembly GCF_031877795.1 of Strix aluco. NCBI lineage: Eukaryota > Metazoa > Chordata > Aves > Strigiformes > Strigidae > Strix > Strix aluco. The sequence continues at coordinate 864,839 of NW_027436584.1, forward strand.
TGCCTGGGAAGCAGAAGTGTTCACATTGCTTCGCAGAATCGCCTTTGTGCAGAAAACACTAACACTTGTTCAGAACAAAAGAAAGCACAGAGCCCCAGATTCTATGTTGTCCTGGAGAGCTTGCAGAGCACTGGGGAAAGGCAGGCAGAGAATTCCCTGCTAGCACCTTCTCTGTGCCTGTTCACATTGCTTCGCTGTATCGCTTTTGTGCAGAAAACCCTAACACTTGTTCAGAACGAAAGAAAGCACAGAGCCCCAGATTCTATGTTGTCCTGGATAGCTTGCAGAGCACTGGGGAAAGGCAGGCAGAGAATTCCCTGCTAGCACCTTCTCTGTGCCTGGGAAGCAGAAGTGTTCACATTGCTTCGCAGAATCGCCTTTGTGCAGAAAACACTAACACTTGTTCAGAACAAAAGAAAGCACAGAGCCCCAGATTCTATGTTGTCCTGGAGAGCTTGCAGAGCACTGGGGAAAGGCAGGCAGAGAATTCCCTGCTAGCACCTTCTCTGTGCCTGGGAAGCAGAAGTGTTCATATTGCTTCGCAGAATCGCCTTTGTGCAGAAAACACTAACACTTGTTCAGAACAAAAGAAAGCACAGAGCCCCAGATTTGCTGTTGTTCTGGAGAGCTTGCAGAGCACTGGGGAAAGGCAGGCAGAGAATTCCCTGCTAGCACCTTCTCTGTGCCTGGGAAGCAGAAGTGTTCACATTACTTCGCAGAATCGCTTTTGTGCAGAAAACACTAACACTTGTTCAGAACAAAAGAAAGCACAGAGCCCCAGATTCTATGTTGTCCTGGAGAGCTTGCAGAGCACTGGGGAAAGGCAGGCAGAGAATTCCTTGCTAGCACCTTCTCTGTGCCTGGGAAGCAGAAGTGTTCATATTGCTTCGCAGAATGGCTTTTGTGCAGAAAACACTAACACTTGTTCAGAACGAAAGAAAGCACAGAGCCCCAGATTTGCTGTTGTTCTGGAGAGCTTGCAGAGCACTGGGGAAAGGCAGGCAGAGAATTCCCTGCTAGCACCTTCTCTGTGCCTGGGAAGCAGAAGTGTTCACATTACTTCGCAGAATCGCTTTTGTGCAGAAAACACTAACACTTGTTCAGAACAAAAGAAAGCACAGAGCCCCAGATTTGCTGTTGTTCTGGAGAGCTTGCAGAGCACTGGGGAAAGGCAGGCAGAGAATTCCCTGCTAGCACCTTCTCTGTGCCTGGGAAGCAGAAGTGTTCACATTGCTTCGCAGAATCGCCTTTGTGCAGAAAACACTAACACTTGTTCAGAACAAAAGAAAGCACAGAGCCCCAGATTTGCTGTTGTTCTGGAGAGCTTGCAGAGCACTGGGGAAAGGCAGGCAGAGAATTCCCTGCTAGCACCTTCTCTGTGCCTGGGAAGCAGAAGTGTTCACATTGCTTCGCAGAATCGCTTTTCTGCAGAAAACACTAACACTTGTTCAGAACAAAAGAAAGCACAGAGCCCCAGATTTGCTGTTGTTCTGGAGAGCTTGCAGAGCACTGGGGAAAGGCAGGCAGAGAATTCCCTGCTAGCACCTTCTCTGTGCCTGGGAAGCAGAAGTGTTTACATTGCTTCGCAGAAGCGCTTTTGTGCAGAAAACAGTAACACTTGTTCAGAACGAAAGAAAGCACAGAGCCCCAGATTTGCTGTTGTCCTGGAGAGCTTGCAGAGCACTGGGGAAAGGCAGGCAGAGAATTCCCTGCTAGCACCTTCTCTGTGCCTGGGAAGCAGAAGTGTTCACATTGCTTCGCAGAATCGCCTTTGTGCAGAAAACACTAACACTTGTTCAGAACAAAAGAAAGCACAGAGCCCCAGATTTGCTGTTGTTCTGGAGAGCTTGCAGAGCACTGGGGAAAGGCAGGCAGAGAATTCCCTGCTAGCACCTTCTCTGTGCCTGGGAAGCAGAAGTGTTTACGTTGCTTCGCAGAATCGCTTTTGTGCAGAAAACAGTAACACTTGTTCAGAACAAAAGAAAGCACAGAGCCCCAGATTCTATGTTGTCCTGGAGAGCTTGCAGAGCACTGGGGAAAGGCAGGCAGAGAATTCCCTGCTAGCACCTTCTCTGTGCCTGGGAAGCAGAAGTGTTCACATTGCTTCGCAGAATCGCCTTTGTGCAGAAAACACTAACACTTGTTCCGAACAAAAGAAAGCACAGAGCCCCAGATTCTATGTTGTCCTGGAGAGCTTGCAGAGCACTGGGGAAAGGCAGGCAGAGAATTCCCTGCTAGCACCTTCTCTGTGCCTGGGAAGCAGAAGTGTTCACATTACTTCGCAGAATCGCTTTTGTGCAGAAAACACTAACACTTGTTCAGAACAAAAGAAAGCACAGAGCCCCAGATTTGCTGTTGTTCTGGAGAGCTTGCAGAGCACTGGGGAAAGGCAGGCAGAGAATTCCCTGCTAGCACCTTCTCTGTGCCTGGGAAGCAGAAGTGTTCACATTGCTTCGCAGAATTGCCTTTGTGCAGAAAACACAAACACTTGTTCAGAACAAAAGAAAGCACAGAGCCTCAGATTTTATGTTGTCCTGGAGAGCTTGCAGAGCACTGGGGAAAGGCAGGCAGAGAATTCCCTGCTAGCACCTTCTCTGTGCCTGGGAAGCAGAAGTGTTCACATTGCTTCGCAGAATCGCTTTTCTGCAGAAAACACTAACACTTGTTCAGAACAAAAGAAAGCACAGAGCCCCAGATTTGCTGTTGTTCTGGAGAGCTTGCAGAGCACTGGGGAAAGGCAGGCAGAGAATTCCCTGCTAGCACCTTCTCTGTGCCTGGGAAGCAGAAGTGTTTACATTGCTTCGCAGAAGCGCTTTTGTGCAGAAAACAGTAACACTTGTTCAGAACGAAAGAAAGCACAGAGCCCCAGATTTGCTGTTGTCCTGGAGAGCTTGCAGAGCACTGGGGAAAGGCAGGCAGAGAATTCCCTGCTAGCACCTTCTCTGTGCCTGGGAAGCAGAAGTGTTCACATTACTTCGCAGAATCGCTTTTGTGCAGAAAACACTAACACTTGTTCAGAACAAAAGAAAGCACAGAGCCCCAGATTTGCTGTTGTTCTGGAGAGCTTGCAGAGCACTGGGGAAAGGCAGGCAGAGAATTCCCTGCTAGCACCTTCTCTGTGCCTGGGAAGCAGAAGTGTTCACATTGCTTCGCAGAATCGCCTTTGTGCAGAAAACACTAACACTTGTTCAGAACAAAAGAAAGCACAGAGCCCCAGATTTGCTGTTGTTCTGGAGAGCTTGCAGAGCACTGGGGAAAGGCAGGCAGAGAATTCCCTGCTAGCACCTTCTCTGTGCCTGGGAAGCAGAAGTGTTTACGTTACTTCGCAGAATCGCTTTTGTGCAGAAAACAGTAACACTTGTTCAGAACAAAAGAAAGCACAGAGCCCCAGATTCTATGTTGTCCTGGAGAGCTTGCAGAGCACTGGGGAAAGGCAGGCAGAGAATTCCCTGCTAGCACCTTCTCTGTGCCTGGGAAGCAGAAGTGTTCACATTGCTTCGCAGAATCGCCTTTGTGCAGAAAACACTAACACTTGTTCCGAACAAAAGAAAGCACAGAGCCCCAGATTCTATGTTGTCCAGGAGAGCTTGCAGAGCACTGGGGAAAGGCAGGCAGGGAATTCCCTGCTAGCACCTTCTCTGTGCCTGGGAAGCAGAAGTGTTCACATTGCTTCGCAGAATCGCTTTTGTGCAGAAAACACTAACACTTGTTCAGAACAAAAGAAAGCACAGAGCCCCAGATTTGCTGTTGTTCTGGAGAGCTTGCAGAGCACTGGGGAAAGGCAGGCAGAGAATTCCCTGCTAGCACCTTCTCTGTGCCTGGGAAGCAGAAGTGTTCACATTGCTTCGCAGAATCGCCTTTGTGCAGAAAACACTAACACTTGTTCAGAACAAAAGAAAGCACAGAGCCCCAGATTTGCTGTTGTTCTGGAGAGCTTGCAGAGCACTGGGGAAAGGCAGGCAGAGAATTCCCTGCTAGCACCTTCTCTGTGCCTGGGAAGCAGAAGTGTTCACATTGCTTCGCAGAATCGCTTTTCTGCAGAAAACACTAACACTTGTTCAGAACAAAAGAAAGCACAGAGCCCCAGATTTGCTGTTGTTCTGGAGAGCTTGCAGAGCACTGGGGAAAGGCAGGCAGAGAATTCCCTGCTAGCACCTTCTCTGTGCCTGGGAAGCAGAAGTGTTTACATTGCTTTGCAGAAGCGCTTTTGTGCAGAAAACAGTAACACTTGTTCAGAACGAAAGAAAGCACAGAGCCCCAGATTTGCTGTTGTCCTGGAGAGCTTGCAGAGCACTGGGGAAAGGCAGGCAGAGAATTCCCTGCTAGCACCTTCTCTGTGCCTGGGAAGCAGAAGTGTTCACATTGCTTCGCAGAATCGCCTTTGTGCAGAAAACACTAACACTTGTTCAGAACAAAAGAAAGCACAGAGCCCCAGATTTGCTGTTGTTCTGGAGAGCTTGCAGAGCACTGGGGAAAGGCAGGCAGAGAATTCCCTGCTAGCACCTTCTCTGTGCCTGGGAAGCAGAAGTGTTTACGTTGCTTCGCAGAATCGCTTTTGTGCAGAAAACAGTAACACTTGTTCAGAACAAAAGAAAGCACAGAGCCCCAGATTCTATGTTGTCCTGGAGAGCTTGCAGAGCACTGGGGAAAGGCAGGCAGAGAATTCCCTGCTAGCACCTTCTCTGTGCCTGGGAAGCAGAAGTGTTCACATTGCTTCGCAGAATCGCCTTTGTGCAGAAAACACTAACACTTGTTCCGAACAAAAGAAAGCACAGAGCCCCAGATTCTATGTTGTCCTGGAGAGCTTGCAGAGCACTGGGGAAAGGCAGGCAGAGAATTCCCTGCTAGCACCTTCTCTGTGCCTGGGAAGCAGAAGTGTTCACATTACTTCGCAGAATCGCTTTTGTGCAGAAAACACTAACACTTGTTCAGAACAAAAGAAAGCACAGAGCCCCAGATTTGCTGTTGTTCTGGAGAGCTTGCAGAGCACTGGGGAAAGGCAGGCAGAGAATTCCCTGCTAGCACCTTCTCTGTGCCTGGGAAGCAGAAGTGTTCACATTGCTTCGCAGAATTGCCTTTGTGCAGAAAACACAAACACTTGTTCAGAACAAAAGAAAGCACAGAGCCTCAGATTTTATGTTGTCCTGGAGAGCTTGCAGAGCACTGGGGAAAGGCAGGCAGAGAATTCCCTGCTAGCACCTTCTCTGTGCCTGGGAAGCAGAAGTGTTCACATTGCTTCGCAGAATCGCTTTTCTGCAGAAAACACTAACACTTGTTCAGAACAAAAGAAAGCACAGAGCCCCAGATTTGCTGTTGTTCTGGAGAGCTTGCAGAGCACTGGGGAAAGGCAGGCAGAGAATTCCCTGCTAGCACCTTCTCTGTGCCTGGGAAGCAGAAGTGTTTACATTGCTTCGCAGAAGCGCTTTTGTGCAGAAAACAGTAACACTTGTTCAGAACGAAAGAAAGCACAGAGCCCCAGATTTGCTGTTGTCCTGGAGAGCTTGCAGAGCACTGGGGAAAGGCAGGCAGAGAATTCCCTGCTAGCACCTTCTCTGTGCCTGGGAAGCAGAAGTGTTCACATTACTTCGCAGAATCGCTTTTGTGCAGAAAACACTAACACTTGTTCAGAACAAAAGAAAGCACAGAGCCCCAGATTTGCTGTTGTTCTGGAGAGCTTGCAGAGCACTGGGGAAAGGCAGGCAGAGAATTCCCTGCTAGCACCTTCTCTGTGCCTGGGAAGCAGAAGTGTTCACATTGCTTCGCAGAATCGCCTTTGTGCAGAAAACACTAACACTTGTTCAGAACAAAAGAAAGCACAGAGCCCCAGATTTGCTGTTGTTCTGGAGAGCTTGCAGAGCACTGGGGAAAGGCAGGCAGAGAATTCCCTGCTAGCACCTTCTCTGTGCCTGGGAAGCAGAAGTGTTTACGTTACTTCGCAGAATCGCTTTTGTGCAGAAAACAGTAACACTTGTTCAGAACAAAAGAAAGCACAGAGCCCCAGATTCTATGTTGTCCTGGAGAGCTTGCAGAGCACTGGGGAAAGGCAGGCAGAGAATTCCCTGCTAGCACCTTCTCTGTGCCTGGGAAGCAGAAGTGTTCACATTGCTTCGCAGAATCGCCTTTGTGCAGAAAACACTAACACTTGTTCCGAACAAAAGAAAGCACAGAGCCCCAGATTCTATGTTGTCCTGGAGAGCTTGCAGAGCACTGGGGAAAGGCAGGCAGGGAATTCCCTGCTAGCACCTTCTCTGTGCCTGGGAAGCAGAAGTGTTCACATTGCTTCGCAGAATCGCTTTTCTGCAGAAAACACTAACACTTGTTCAGAACAAAAGAAAGCACAGAGCCCCAGATTTGCTGTTGTTCTGGAGAGCTTGCAGAGCACTGGGGAAAGGCAGGCAGAGAATTCCCTGCTAGCACCTTCTCTGTGCCTGGGAAGCAGAAGTGTTCACATTGCTTCGCAGAATCGCCTTTGTGCAGAAAACACTAACACTTGTTCAGAACAAAAGAAAGCACAGAGCCCCAGATTCTATGTTGTCCTGGAGAGCTTGCAGAGCACTGGGGAAAGGCAGGCAGAGAATTCCCTGCTAGCACCTTCTCTGTGCCTGGGAAGCAGAAGTGTTCACATTACTTTGCAGAATCGCCTTTGTGCAGAAAACACTAACACTTGTTCAGAACAAAAGAAAGCACAGAGCCCCAGATTCTATGTTGTCCTGGAGAGCTTGCAGAGCACTGGGGAAAGGCAGGCAGAGAATTCCTTGCTAGCACCTTCTCTGTGCCTGGGAAGCAGAAGTGTTCATATTGCTTCGCAGAATGGCTTTTGTGCAGAAAACACTAACACTTGTTCAGAACGAAAGAAAGCACAGAGCCCCAGATTTGCTGTTGTTCTGGAGAGCTTGCAGAGCACTGGGGAAAGGCAGGCAGAGAATTCCCTGCTAGCACCTTCTCTGTGCCTGGGAAGCAGAAGTGTTCACATTACTTCGCAGAATCGCTTTTGTGCAGAAAACACTAACACTTGTTCAGAACAAAAGAAAGCACAGAGCCCCAGATTTGCTGTTGTTCTGGAGAGCTTGCAGAGCACTGGGGAAAGGCAGGCAGAGAATTCCCTGCTAGCACCTTCTCTGTGCCTGGGAAGCAGAAGTGTTCACATTGCTTCGCAGAATCGCCTTTGTGCAGAAAACACTAACACTTGTTCAGAACAAAAGAAAGCACAGAGCCCCAGATTTGCTGTTGTTCTGGAGAGCTTGCAGAGCACTGGGGAAAGGCAGGCAGAGAATTCCCTGCTAGCACCTTCTCTGTGCCTGGGAAGCAGAAGTGTTCACATTGCTTCGCAGAATCGCCTTTGTGCAGAAAACACTAACACTTGTTCAGAACAAAAGAAAGCACAGAGCCCCAGATTTGCTGTTGTTCTGGAGAGCTTGCAGAGCACTGGGGAAAGGCAGGCAGAGAATTCCCTGCTAGCACCTTCTCTGTGCCTGGGAAGCAGAAGTGTTTACGTTGCTTCGCAGAATCGCTTTTGTGCAGAAAACAGTAACACTTGTTCAGAACAAAAGAAAGCACAGAGCCCCAGATTCTATGTTGTCCTGGAGAGCTTGCAGAGCACTGGGGAAAGGCAGGCAGAGAATTCCCTGCTAGCACCTTCTCTGTGCCTGGGAAGCAGAAGTGTTCACATTGCTTCGCAGAATCGCCTTTGTGCAGAAAACACTAACACTTGTTCCGAACAAAAGAAAGCACAGAGCCCCAGATTCTATGTTGTCCTGGAGAGCTTGCAGAGCACTGGGGAAAGGCAGGCAGGGAATTCCCTGCTAGCACCTTCTCTGTGCCTGGGAAGCAGAAGTGTTCACATTGCTTCGCAGAATCGCTTTTCTGCAGAAAACACTAACACTTGTTCAGAACGAAAGGAAGCACAGAGCCCCAGATTTTATGTTGTCCTGGAGAGCTTGCAGAGCACTGGGGAAAGGCAGGCAGAGAATTTCCTGCTAGCACCTGCTCTGTGCCTGTTCACATTGCTTCGCAGAATCGCTTTTGTGCAGAAAACAGTAACACTTGTTCAGAACGAAAGAAAGCACAGAGCCCCAGATTCTATGTTGTCCTGGAGATCTTGCAGAGCACTGGGGAAAGGCAGGCAGAGAATTCCTTGCTAGCACCTTCTCTGTGCCTGGGAAGCAGAAGTGTTCACATTGCTTGGCAGAATCGCTTTTGTGCAGAAAACAGTAACACTTGTTCAGAACGAAAGAAAGCACAGAGCCCCAGATTCTATGTTGTCCTGGAGAGCTTGCAGAGCACTGGGGAAAGGCAGGCAGAGAATTCCCTGCTAGCACCTTCTCTGTGCCTGTTCACATTGCTTCGCTGTATCGCTTTTGTGCAGAAAACCCTAACACTTGTTCAGAACGAAAGAAAGCACAGAGCCCCAGATTCTATGTTGTCCTGGATAGCTTGCAGAGCACTGGGGAAAGGCAGGCAGAGAATTCCCTGCTAGCACCTTCTCTGTGCCTGGGAAGCAGAAGTGTTCACATTGCTTCGCAGAATCGCTATTGTGCAGAAAACAGTAACACTTGTTCAGAAGGAAAGAAAGCACAGAGCCCCAGATTCTATGTTGTCCTGGAGAGCTTGCAGAGCACTGGGGAAAGGCAGGCAGAGAATTCCCTGCTAGCACCTTCTCTGTGCCTGGGAAGCAGAAGTGTTCACATTGCTTCGCAGAATCGCTTTTCTGCAGAAAACACTAACACTTGTTCAGAACAAAAGAAAGCACAGAGCCCCAGATTTGCTGTTGTTCTGGAGAGCTTGCAGAGCACTGGGGAAAGGCAGGCAGAGAATTCCCTGCTAGCACCTTCTCTGTGCCTGGGAAGCAGAAGTGTTTACATTGCTTCGCAGAAGCGCTTTTGTGCAGAAAACAGTAACACTTGTTCAGAACGAAAGAAAGCACAGAGCCCCAGATTTGCTGTTGTCCTGGAGAGCTTGCAGAGCACTGGGGAAAGGCAGGCAGAGAATTCCCTGCTAGCACCTTCTCTGTGCCTGGGAAGCAGAAGTGTTCACATTACTTCGCAGAATCGCTTTTGTGCAGAAAACACTAACACTTGTTCAGAACAAAAGAAAGCACAGAGCCCCAGATTTGCTGTTGTTCTGGAGAGCTTGCAGAGCACTGGGGAAAGGCAGGCAGAGAATTCCCTGCTAGCACCTTCTCTGTGCCTGGGAAGCAGAAGTGTTCACATTGCTTCGCAGAATCGCCTTTGTGCAGAAAACACTAACACTTGTTCAGAACAAAAGAAAGCACAGAGCCCCAGATTTGCTGTTGTTCTGGAGAGCTTGCAGAGCACTGGGGAAAGGCAGGCAGAGAATTCCCTGCTAGCACCTTCTCTGTGCCTGGGAAGCAGAAGTGTTTACGTTACTTCGCAGAATCGCTTTTGTGCAGAAAACAGTAACACTTGTTCAGAACAAAAGAAAGCACAGAGCCCCAGATTCTATGTTGTCCTGGAGAGCTTGCAGAGCACTGGGGAAAGGCAGGCAGAGAATTCCCTGCTAGCACCTTCTCTGTGCCTGGGAAGCAGAAGTGTTCACATTGCTTCGCAGAATCGCCTTTGTGCAGAAAACACTAACACTTGTTCCGAACAAAAGAAAGCACAGAGCCCCAGATTCTATGTTGTCCTGGAGAGCTTGCAGAGCACTGGGGAAAGGCAGGCAGGGAATTCCCTGCTAGCACCTTCTCTGTGCCTGGGAAGCAGAAGTGTTCACATTGCTTCGCAGAATCGCTTTTCTGCAGAAAACACTAACACTTGTTCAGAACAAAAGAAAGCACAGAGCCCCAGATTTGCTGTTGTTCTGGAGAGCTTGCAGAGCACTGGGGAAAGGCAGGCAGAGAATTCCCTGCTAGCACCTTCTCTGTGCCTGGGAAGCAGAAGTGTTCACATTGCTTCGCAGAATCGCCTTTGTGCAGAAAACACTAACACTTGTTCAGAACAAAAGAAAGCACAGAGCCCCAGATTCTATGTTGTCCTGGAGAGCTTGCAGAGCACTGGGGAAAGGCAGGCAGAGAATTCCCTGCTAGCACCTTCTCTGTGCCTGGGAAGCAGAAGTGTTCACATTACTTTGCAGAATCGCCTTTGTGCAGAAAACACTAACACTTGTTCAGAACAAAAGAAAGCACAGAGCCCCAGATTCTATGTTGTCCTGGAGAGCTTGCAGAGCACTGGGGAAAGGCAGGCAGAGAATTCCCTGCTAGCACCTTCTCTGTGCCTGGGAAGCAGAAGTGTTTACGTTGCTTCGCAGAATCGCTTTTGTGCAGAAAACAGTAACACTTGTTCAGAACAAAAGAAAGCACAGAGCCCCAGATTCTATGTTGTCCTGGAGAGCTTGCAGAGCACTGGGGAAAGGCAGGCAGAGAATTCCCTGCTAGCACCTTCTCTGTGCCTGGGAAGCAGAAGTGTTCACATTACTTCGCAGAATCGCTTTTGTGCAGAAAACACTAACACTTGTTCAGAACAAAAGAAAGCACAGAGCCCCAGATTTGCTGTTGTTCTGGAGAGCTTGCAGAGCACTGGGGAAAGGCAGGCAGAGAATTCCCTGCTAGCACCTTCTCTGTGCCTGGGAAGCAGAAGTGTTCACATTGCTTCGCAGAATCGCCTTTGTGCAGAAAACACTAACACTTGTTCAGAACAAAAGAAAGCACAGAGCCCCAGATTTGCTGTTGTTCTGGAGAGCTTGCAGAGCACTGGGGAAAGGCAGGCAGAGAATTCCCTGCTAGCACCTTCTCTGTGCCTGGGAAGCAGAAGTGTTCACATTGCTTCGCAGAATCGCCTTTGTGCAGAAAACACTAACACTTGTTCAGAACAAAAGAAAGCACAGAGCCCCAGATTTGCTGTTGTTCTGGAGAGCTTGCAGAGCACTGGGGAAAGGCAGGCAGAGAATTCCCTGCTAGCACCTTCTCTGTGCCTGGGAAGCAGAAGTGTTTACGTTGCTTCGCAGAATCGCTTTTGTGCAGAAAACAGTAACACTTGTTCAGAACAAAAGAAAGCACAGAGCCCCAGATTCTATGTTGTCCTGGAGAGCTTGCAGAGCACTGGGGAAAGGCAGGCAGAGAATTCCCTGCTAGCACCTTCTCTGTGCCTGGGAAGCAGAAGTGTTCACATTGCTTCGCAGAATCGCCTTTGTGCAGAAAACACTAACACTTGTTCCGAACAAAAGAAAGCACAGAGCCCCAGATTCTATGTTGTCCTGGAGAGCTTGCAGAGCACTGGGGAAAGGCAGGCAGAGAATTCCCTGCTAGCACCTTCTCTGTGCCTGGGAAGCAGAAGTGTTCACATTACTTCGCAGAATCGCTTTTGTGCAGAAAACACTAACACTTGTTCAGAACAAAAGAAAGCACAGAGCCCCAGATTTGCTGTTGTTCTGGAGAGCTTGCAGAGCACTGGGGAAAGGCAGGCAGAGAATTCCCTGCTAGCACCTTCTCTGTGCCTGGGAAGCAGAAGTGTTCACATTGCTTCGCAGAATTGCCTTTGTGCAGAAAACACAAACACTTGTTCAGAACAAAAGAAAGCACAGAGCCTCAGATTTTATGTTGTCCTGGAGAGCTTGCAGAGCACTGGGGAAAGGCAGGCAGAGAATTCCCTGCTAGCACCTTCTCTGTGCCTGGGAAGCAGAAGTGTTCACATTGCTTCGCAGAATCGCTTTTCTGCAGAAAACACTAACACTTGTTCAGAACAAAAGAAAGCACAGAGCCCCAGATTTGCTGTTGTTCTGGAGAGCTTGCAGAGCACTGGGGAAAGGCAGGCAGAGAATTCCCTGCTAGCACCTTCTCTGTGCCTGGGAAGCAGAAGTGTTTACATTGCTTCGCAGAAGCGCTTTTGTGCAGAAAACAGTAACACTTGTTCAGAACGAAAGAAAGCACAGAGCCCCAGATTTGCTGTTGTCCTGGAGAGCTTGCAGAGCACTGGGGAAAGGCAGGCAGAGAATTCCCTGCTAGCACCTTCTCTGTGCCTGGGAAGCAGAAGTGTTCACATTACTTCGCAGAATCGCTTTTGTGCAGAAAACACTAACACTTGTTCAGAACAAAAGAAAGCACAGAGCCCCAGATTTGCTGTTGTTCTGGAGAGCTTGCAGAGCACTGGGGAAAGGCAGGCAGAGAATTCCCTGCTAGCACCTTCTCTGTGCCTGGGAAGCAGAAGTGTTCACATTGCTTCGCAGAATCGCCTTTGTGCAGAAAACACTAACACTTGTTCAGAACAAAAGAAAGCACAGAGCCCCAGATTTGCTGTTGTTCTGGAGAGCTTGCAGAGCACTGGGGAAAGGCAGGCAGAGAATTCCCTGCTAGCACCTTCTCTGTGCCTGGGAAGCAGAAGTGTTTACGTTACTTCGCAGAATCGCTTTTGTGCAGAAAACAGTAACACTTGTTCAGAACAAAAGAAAGCACAGAGCCCCAGATTCTATGTTGTCCTGGAGAGCTTGCAGAGCACTGGGGAAAGGCAGGCAGAGAATTCCCTGCTAGCACCTTCTCTGTGCCTGGGAAGCAGAAGTGTTCACATTGCTTCGCAGAATCGCCTTTGTGCAGAAAACACTAACACTTGTTCCGAACAAAAGAAAGCACAGAGCCCCAGATTCTATGTTGTCCAGGAGAGCTTGCAGAGCACTGGGGAAAGGCAGGCAGGGAATTCCCTGCTAGCACCTTCTCTGTGCCTGGGAAGCAGAAGTGTTCACATTGCTTCGCAGAATCGCTTTTGTGCAGAAAACACTAACACTTGTTCAGAACAAAAGAAAGCACAGAGCCCCAGATTTGCTGTTGTTCTGGAGAGCTTGCAGAGCACTGGGGAAAGGCAGGCAGAGAATTCCCTGCTAGCACCTTCTCTGTGCCTGGGAAGCAGAAGTGTTCACATTGCTTCGCAGAATCGCCTTTGTGCAGAAAACACTAACACTTGTTCAGAACAAAAGAAAGCACAGAGCCCCAGATTTGCTGTTGTTCTGGAGAGCTTGCAGAGCACTGGGGAAAGGCAGGCAGAGAATTCCCTGCTAGCACCTTCTCTGTGCCTGGGAAGCAGAAGTGTTCACATTGCTTCGCAGAATCGCTTTTCTGCAGAAAACACTAACACTTGTTCAGAACAAAAGAAAGCACAGAGCCCCAGATTTGCTGTTGTTCTGGAGAGCTTGCAGAGCACTGGGGAAAGGCAGGCAGAGAATTCCCTGCTAGCACCTTCTCTGTGCCTGGGAAGCAGAAGTGTTTACATTGCTTCGCAGAAGCGCTTTTGTGCAGAAAACAGTAACACTTGTTCAGAACGAAAGAAAGCACAGAGCCCCAGATTTGCTGTTGTCCTGGAGAGCTTGCAGAGCACTGGGGAAAGGCAGGCAGAGAATTCCCTGCTAGCACCTTCTCTGTGCCTGGGAAGCAGAAGTGTTCACATTGCTTCGCAGAATCGCCTTTGTGCAGAAAACACTAACACTTGTTCAGAACAAAAGAAAGCACAGAGCCCCAGATTTGCTGTTGTTCTGGAGAGCTTGCAGAGCACTGGGGAAAGGCAGGCAGAGAATTCCCTGCTAGCACCTTCTCTGTGCCTGGGAAGCAGAAGTGTTTACGTTGCTTCGCAGAATCGCTTTTGTGCAGAAAACAGTAACACTTGTTCAGAACAAAAGAAAGCACAGAGCCCCAGATTCTATGTTGTCCTGGAGAGCTTGCAGAGCACTGGGGAAAGGCAGGCAGAGAATTCCCTGCTAGCACCTTCTCTGTGCCTGGGAAGCAGAAGTGTTCACATTGCTTCGCAGAATCGCCTTTGTGCAGAAAACACTAACACTTGTTCCGAACAAAAGAAAGCACAGAGCCCCAGATTCTATGTTGTCCTGGAGAGCTTGCAGAGCACTGGGGAAAGGCAGGCAGAGAATTCCCTGCTAGCACCTTCTCTGTGCCTGGGAAGCAGAAGTGTTCACATTACTTCGCAGAATCGCTTTTGTGCAGAAAACACTAACACTTGTTCAGAACAAAAGAAAGCACAGAGCCCCAGATTTGCTGTTGTTCTGGAGAGCTTGCAGAGCACTGGGGAAAGGCAGGCAGAGAATTCCCTGCTAGCACCTTCTCTGTGCCTGGGAAGCAGAAGTGTTCACATTGCTTCGCAGAATTGCCTTTGTGCAGAAAACACAAACACTTGTTCAGAACAAAAGAAAGCACAGAGCCTCAGATTTTATGTTGTCCTGGAGAGCTTGCAGAGCACTGGGGAAAGGCAGGCAGAGAATTCCCTGCTAGCACCTTCTCTGTGCCTGGGAAGCAGAAGTGTTCACATTGCTTCGCAGAATCGCTTTTCTGCAGAAAACACTAACACTTGTTCAGAACAAAAGAAAGCACAGAGCCCCAGATTTGCTGTTGTTCTGGAGAGCTTGCAGAGCACTGGGGAAAGGCAGGCAGAGAATTCCCTGCTAGCACCTTCTCTGTGCCTGGGAAGCAGAAGTGTTTACATTGCTTCGCAGAAGCGCTTTTGTGCAGAAAACAGTAACACTTGTTCAGAACGAAAGAAAGCACAGAGCCCCAGATTTGCTGTTGTCCTGGAGAGCTTGCAGAGCACTGGGGAAAGGCAGGCAGAGAATTCCCTGCTAGCACCTTCTCTGTGCCTGGGAAGCAGAAGTGTTCACATTACTTCGCAGAATCGCTTTTGTGCAGAAAACACTAACACTTGTTCAGAACAAAAGAAAGCACAGAGCCCCAGATTTGCTGTTGTTCTGGAGAGCTTGCAGAGCACTGGGGAAAGGCAGGCAGAGAATTCCCTGCTAGCACCTTCTCTGTGCCTGGGAAGCAGAAGTGTTCACATTGCTTCGCAGAATCGCCTTTGTGCAGAAAACACTAACACTTGTTCAGAACAAAAGAAAGCACAGAGCCCCAGATTTGCTGTTGTTCTGGAGAGCTTGCAGAGCACTGGGGAAAGGCAGGCAGAGAATTCCCTGCTAGCACCTTCTCTGTGCCTGGGAAGCAGAAGTGTTTACGTTACTTCGCAGAATCGCTTTTGTGCAGAAAACAGTAACACTTGTTCAGAACAAAAGAAAGCACAGAGCCCCAGATTCTATGTTGTCCTGGAGAGCTTGCAGAGCACTGGGGAAAGGCAGGCAGAGAATTCCCTGCTAGCACCTTCTCTGTGCCTGGGAAGCAGAAGTGTTCACATTGCTTCGCAGAATCGCCTTTGTGCAGAAAACACTAACACTTGTTCCGAACAAAAGAAAGCACAGAGCCCCAGATTCTATGTTGTCCTGGAGAGCTTGCAGAGCACTGGGGAAAGGCAGGCAGGGAATTCCCTGCTAGCACCTTCTCTGTGCCTGGGAAGCAGAAGTGTTCACATTGCTTCGCAGAATCGCTTTTCTGCAGAAAACACTAACACTTGTTCAGAACAAAAGAAAGCACAGAGCCCCAGATTTGCTGTTGTTCTGGAGAGCTTGCAGAGCACTGGGGAAAGGCAGGCAGAGAATTCCCTGCTAGCACCTTCTCTGTGCCTGGGAAGCAGAAGTGTTCACATTGCTTCGCAGAATCGCCTTTGTGCAGAAAACACTAACACTTGTTCAGAACAAAAGAAAGCACAGAGCCCCAGATTCTATGTTGTCCTGGAGAGCTTGCAGAGCACTGGGGAAAGGCAGGCAGAGAATTCCCTGCTAGCACCTTCTCTGTGCCTGGGAAGCAGAAGTGTTCACATTACTTTGCAGAATCGCCTTTGTGCAGAAAACACTAACACTTGTTCAGAACAAAAGAAAGCACAGAGCCCCAGATTCTATGTTGTCCTGGAGAGCTTGCAGAGCACTGGGGAAAGGCAGGCAGAGAATTCCTTGCTAGCACCTTCTCTGTGCCTGGGAAGCAGAAGTGTTCATATTGCTTCGCAGAATGGCTTTTGTGCAGAAAACACTAACACTTGTTCAGAACGAAAGAAAGCACAGAGCCCCAGATTTGCTGTTGTTCTGGAGAGCTTGCAGAGCACTGGGGAAAGGCAGGCAGAGAATTCCCTGCTAGCACCTTCTCTGTGCCTGGGAAGCAGAAGTGTTCACATTACTTCGCAGAATCGCTTTTGTGCAGAAAACACTAACACTTGTTCAGAACAAAAGAAAGCACAGAGCCCCAGATTTGCTGTTGTTCTGGAGAGCTTGCAGAGCACTGGGGAAAGGCAGGCAGAGAATTCCCTGCTAGCACCTTCTCTGTGCCTGGGAAGCAGAAGTGTTCACATTGCTTCGCAGAATCGCCTTTGTGCAGAAAACACTAACACTTGTTCAGAACAAAAGAAAGCACAGAGCCCCAGATTTGCTGTTGTTCTGGAGAGCTTGCAGAGCACTGGGGAAAGGCAGGCAGAGAATTCCCTGCTAGCACCTTCTCTGTGCCTGGGAAGCAGAAGTGTTCACATTGCTTCGCAGAATCGCCTTTGTGCAGAAAACACTAACACTTGTTCAGAACAAAAGAAAGCACAGAGCCCCAGATTTGCTGTTGTTCTGGAGAGCTTGCAGAGCACTGGGGAAAGGCAGGCAGAGAATTCCCTGCTAGCACCTTCTCTGTGCCTGGGAAGCAGAAGTGTTTACGTTGCTTCGCAGAATCGCTTTTGTGCAGAAAACAGTAACACTTGTTCAGAACAAAAGAAAGCACAGAGCCCCAGATTCTATGTTGTCCTGGAGAGCTTGCAGAGCACTGGGGAAAGGCAGGCAGAGAATTCCCTGCTAGCACCTTCTCTGTGCCTGGGAAGCAGAAGTGTTCACATTGCTTCGCAGAATCGCCTTTGTGCAGAAAACACTAACACTTGTTCCGAACAAAAGAAAGCACAGAGCCCCAGATTCTATGTTGTCCTGGAGAGCTTGCAGAGCACTGGGGAAAGGCAGGCAGGGAATTCCCTGCTAGCACCTTCTCTGTGCCTGGGAAGCAGAAGTGTTCACATTGCTTCGCAGAATCGCTTTTCTGCAGAAAACACTAACACTTGTTCAGAACGAAAGGAAGCACAGAGCCCCAGATTTTATGTTGTCCTGGAGAGCTTGCAGAGCACTGGGGAAAGGCAGGCAGAGAATTTCCTGCTAGCACCTGCTCTGTGCCTGTTCACATTGCTTCGCAGAATCGCTTTTGTGCAGAAAACAGTAACACTTGTTCAGAACGAAAGAAAGCACAGAGCCCCAGATTCTATGTTGTCCTGGAGATCTTGCAGAGCACTGGGGAAAGGCAGGCAGAGAATTCCTTGCTAGCACCTTCTCTGTGCCTGGGAAGCAGAAGTGTTCACATTGCTTGGCAGAATCGCTTTTGTGCAGAAAACAGTAACACTTGTTCAGAACGAAAGAAAGCACAGAGCCCCAGATTCTATGTTGTCCTGGAGAGCTTGCAGAGCACTGGGGAAAGGCAGGCAGAGAATTCCCTGCTAGCACCTTCTCTGTGCCTGTTCACATTGCTTCGCTGTATCGCTTTTGTGCAGAAAACCCTAACACTTGTTCAGAACGAAAGAAAGCACAGAGCCCCAGATTCTATGTTGTCCTGGATAGCTTGCAGAGCACTGGGGAAAGGCAGGCAGAGAATTCCCTGCTAGCACCTTCTCTGTGCCTGGGAAGCAGAAGTGTTCACATTGCTTCGCAGAATCGCTATTGTGCAGAAAACAGTAACACTTGTTCAGAAGGAAAGAAAGCACAGAGCCCCAGATTCTATGTTGTCCTGGAGAGCTTGCAGAGCACTGGGGAAAGGCAGGCAGAGAATTCCCTGCTAGCACCTTCTCTGTGCCTGGGAAGCAGAAGTGTTCACATTGCTTCGCAGAATCGCTTTTCTGCAGAAAACACTAACACTTGTTCAGAACAAAAGAAAGCACAGAGCCCCAGATTTGCTGTTGTTCTGGAGAGCTTGCAGAGCACTGGGGAAAGGCAGGCAGAGAATTCCCTGCTAGCACCTTCTCTGTGCCTGGGAAGCAGAAGTGTTTACATTGCTTCGCAGAAGCGCTTTTGTGCAGAAAACAGTAACACTTGTTCAGAACGAAAGAAAGCACAGAGCCCCAGATTTGCTGTTGTCCTGGAGAGCTTGCAGAGCACTGGGGAAAGGCAGGCAGAGAATTCCCTGCTAGCACCTTCTCTGTGCCTGGGAAGCAGAAGTGTTCACATTACTTCGCAGAATCGCTTTTGTGCAGAAAACACTAACACTTGTTCAGAACAAAAGAAAGCACAGAGCCCCAGATTTGCTGTTGTTCTGGAGAGCTTGCAGAGCACTGGGGAAAGGCAGGCAGAGAATTCCCTGCTAGCACCTTCTCTGTGCCTGGGAAGCAGAAGTGTTCACATTGCTTCGCAGAATCGCCTTTGTGCAGAAAACACTAACACTTGTTCAGAACAAAAGAAAGCACAGAGCCCCAGATTTGCTGTTGTTCTGGAGAGCTTGCAGAGCACTGGGGAAAGGCAGGCAGAGAATTCCCTGCTAGCACCTTCTCTGTGCCTGGGAAGCAGAAGTGTTTACGTTACTTCGCAGAATCGCTTTTGTGCAGAAAACAGTAACACTTGTTCAGAACAAAAGAAAGCACAGAGCCCCAGATTCTATGTTGTCCTGGAGAGCTTGCAGAGCACTGGGGAAAGGCAGGCAGAGAATTCCCTGCTAGCACCTTCTCTGTGCCTGGGAAGCAGAAGTGTTCACATTGCTTCGCAGAATCGCCTTTGTGCAGAAAACACTAACACTTGTTCCGAACAAAAGAAAGCACAGAGCCCCAGATTCTATGTTGTCCTGGAGAGCTTGCAGAGCACTGGGGAAAGGCAGGCAGGGAATTCCCTGCTAGCACCTTCTCTGTGCCTGGGAAGCAGAAGTGTTCACATTGCTTCGCAGAATCGCTTTTCTGCAGAAAACACTAACACTTGTTCAGAACAAAAGAAAGCACAGAGCCCCAGATTTGCTGTTGTTCTGGAGAGCTTGCAGAGCACTGGGGAAAGGCAGGCAGAGAATTCCCTGCTAGCACCTTCTCTGTGCCTGGGAAGCAGAAGTGTTCACATTGCTTCGCAGAATCGCCTTTGTGCAGAAAACACTAACACTTGTTCAGAACAAAAGAAAGCACAGAGCCCCAGATTCTATGTTGTCCTGGAGAGCTTGCAGAGCACTGGGGAAAGGCAGGCAGAGAATTCCCTGCTAGCACCTTCTCTGTGCCTGGGAAGCAGAAGTGTTCACATTACTTTGCAGAATCGCCTTTGTGCAGAAAACACTAACACTTGTTCAGAACAAAAGAAAGCACAGAGCCCCAGATTCTATGTTGTCCTGGAGAGCTTGCAGAGCACTGGGGAAAGGCAGGCAGAGAATTCCTTGCTAGCACCTTCTCTGTGCCTGGGAAGCAGAAGTGTTCATATTGCTTCGCAGAATGGCTTTTGTGCAGAAAACACTAACACTTGTTCAGAACGAAAGAAAGCACAGAGCCCCAGATTTGCTGTTGTTCTGGAGAGCTTGCAGAGCACTGGGGAAAGGCAGGCAGAGAATTCCCTGCTAGCACCTTCTCTGTGCCTGGGAAGCAGAAGTGTTCACATTACTTCGCAGAATCGCTTTTGTGCAGAAAACACTAACACTTGTTCAGAACAAAAGAAAGCACAGAGCCCCAGATTTGCTGTTGTTCTGGAGAGCTTGCAGAGCACTGGGGAAAGGCAGGCAGAGAATTCCCTGCTAGCACCTTCTCTGTGCCTGGGAAGCAGAAGTGTTCACATTGCTTCGCAGAATCGCCTTTGTGCAGAAAACACTAACACTTGTTCAGAACAAAAGAAAGCACAGAGCCCCAGATTTGCTGTTGTTCTGGAGAGCTTGCAGAGCACTGGGGAAAGGCAGGCAGAGAATTCCCTGCTAGCACCTTCTCTGTGCCTGGGAAGCAGAAGTGTTCACATTGCTTCGCAGAATCGCCTTTGTGCAGAAAACACTAACACTTGTTCAGAACAAAAGAAAGCACAGAGCCCCAGATTTGCTGTTGTTCTGGAGAGCTTGCAGAGCACTGGGGAAAGGCAGGCAGAGAATTCCCTGCTAGCACCTTCTCTGTGCCTGGGAAGCAGAAGTGTTTACGTTGCTTCGCAGAATCGCTTTTGTGCAGAAAACAGTAACACTTGTTCAGAACAAAAGAAAGCACAGAGCCCCAGATTCTATGTTGTCCTGGAGAGCTTGCAGAGCACTGGGGAAAGGCAGGCAGAGAATTCCCTGCTAGCACCTTCTCTGTGCCTGGGAAGCAGAAGTGTTCACATTGCTTCGCAGAATCGCCTTTGTGCAGAAAACACTAACACTTGTTCCGAACAAAAGAAAGCACAGAGCCCCAGATTCTATGTTGTCCTGGAGAGCTTGCAGAGCACTGGGGAAAGGCAGGCAGGGAATTCCCTGCTAGCACCTTCTCTGTGCCTGGGAAGCAGAAGTGTTCACATTGCTTCGCAGAATCGCTTTTCTGCAGAAAACACTAACACTTGTTCAGAACGAAAGGAAGCACAGAGCCCCAGATTTTATGTTGTCCTGGAGAGCTTGCAGAGCACTGGGGAAAGGCAGGCAGAGAATTTCCTGCTAGCACCTGCTCTGTGCCTGTTCACATTGCTTCGCAGAATCGCTTTTGTGCAGAAAACAGTAACACTTGTTCAGAACGAAAGAAAGCACAGAGCCCCAGATTCTATGTTGTCCTGGAGATCTTGCAGAGCACTGGGGAAAGGCAGGCAGAGAATTCCTTGCTAGCACCTTCTCTGTGCCTGGGAAGCAGAAGTGTTCACATTGCTTGGCAGAATCGCTTTTGTGCAGAAAACAGTAACACTTGTTCAGAACGAAAGAAAGCACAGAGCCCCAGATTCTATGTTGTCCTGGAGAGCTTGCAGAGCACTGGGGAAAGGCAGGCAGAGAATTCCCTGCTAGCACCTTCTCTGTGCCTGTTCACATTGCTTCGCTGTATCGCTTTTGTGCAGAAAACCCTAACACTTGTTCAGAACGAAAGAAAGCACAGAGCCCCAGATTCTATGTTGTCCTGGATAGCTTGCAGAGCACTGGGGAAAGGCAGGCAGAGAATTCCCTGCTAGCACCTTCTCTGTGCCTGGGAAGCAGAAGTGTTCACATTGCTTCGCAGAATCGCTATTGTGCAGAAAACAGTAACACTTGTTCAGAAGGAAAGAAAGCACAGAGCCCCAGATTCTATGTTGTCCTGGAGAGCTTGCAGAGCACTGGGGAAAGGCAGGCAGAGAATTCCCTGCTAGCACCTTCTCTGTGCCTGGGAAGCAGAAGTGTTCACATTACTTTGCAGAATCGCTTTTGTGCAGAAAACACTAACACTTGTTCAGAACAAAAGAAAGCACAGAGCCCCAGATTTGCTGTTGTTCTGGAGAGCTTGCAGAGCACTGGGGAAAGGCAGGCAGAGAATTCCCTGCTAGCACCTTCTCTGTGCCTGGGAAGCAGAAGTGTTCACATTGCTTCGCAGAATCGCCTTTGTGCAGAAAACACTAACACTTGTTCAGAACAAAAGAAAGCACAGAGCCCCAGATTTGCTGTTGTTCTGGAGAGCTTGCAGAGCACTGGGGAAAGGCAGGCAGAGAATTCCCTGCTAGCACCTTCTCTGTGCCTGGGAAGCAGAAGTGTTCACATTACTTCGCAGAATCGCCTTTGTGCAGAAAACACTAACACTTGTTCAGAACGAAAGGAAGCACAGAGCCCCAGATTTTATGTTGTCCTGGAGAGCTTGCAGAGCACTGGGGAAAGGCAGGCAGAGAATTTCCTGCTAGCACCTTCTCTGTGCCTGTTCACATTGCTTCGCAGAATCGCTTTTGTGCAGAAAACACTAACACTTGTTCAGAACGAAAGAAAGCACAGAGCCCCAGATTCTATGTTGTCCTGGAGAGCTTGCAGAGCACTGGGGAAAGGCAGGCAGAGAATTCCTTGCTAGCACCTTCTCTGTGCCTGGGAAGCAGAAGTGTTCACATTGCTTGGCAGAATCGCTTTTGTGCAGAAAACAGTAACACTTGTTCAGAAGGAAAGAAAGCACAGAGCCCCAGATTCTATGTTGTCCTGGAGAGCTTGCAGAGCACTGGGGAAAGGCAGGCAGAGAATTCCCTGCTAGCACCTTCTCTGTGCCTGTTCATTTGCTTCGCTGTATCGCTTTTGTGCAGAAAACAGTAACACTTGTTCAGAACGAAAGAAAGCACAGAGCCCCAGATTCTATGTTGTCCTGGATAGCTTGCAGAGCACTGGGGAAAGGCAGGCAGAGAATTCCCTGCTAGCACCTTCTCTGTGCCTGGGAAGCAGAAGTGTTCACATTGCTTCGCAGAATCGCCTTTGTGCAGAAAACACTAACACTTGTTCAGAACAAAAGAAAGCACAGAGCCCCAGATTCTATGTTGTCCTGGAGAGCTTGCAGAGCACTGGGGAAAGGCAGGCAGAGAATTCCTTGCTAGCACCTTCTCTGTGCCTGGGAAGCAGAAGTGTTCATATTGCTTCGCAGAATCGCTTTTGTGCAGAAAACACTAACACTTGTTCAGAACGAAAGAAAGCACAGAGCCCCAGATTGCTGTTGTTCTGGAGAGCTTGCAGAGCACTGGGGAAAGGCAGGCAGAGAATTCCCTGCTAGCACCTTCTCTGTGCCTGGGAAGCAGAAGTGTTCACATTACTTCGCAGAATCGCTTTTGTGCAGAAAACACTAACACTTGTTCAGAACAAAAGAAAGCACAGAGCCCCAGATTTGCTGTTGTTCTGGAGAGCTTGCAGAGCACTGGGGAAAGGCAGGCAGAGAATTCCCTGCTAGCACCTTCTCTGTGCCTGGGAAGCAGAAGTGTTCACATTGCTTCGCAGAATCGCCTTTGTGCAGAAAACACTAACACTTGTTCAGAACAAAAGAAAGCACAGAGCCCCAGATTTGCTGTTGTTCTGGAGAGCTTGCAGAGCACTGGGGAAAGGCAGGCAGAGAATTCCCTGCTAGCACCTTCTCTGTGCCTGGGAAGCAGAAGTGTTCACATTACTTCGCAGAATCGCCTTTGTGCAGAAAACACTAACACTTGTTCAGAACAAAAGAAAGCACAGAGCCCCAGATTTGCTGTTGTTCTGGAGAGCTTGCAGAGCACTGGGGAAAGGCAGGCAGAGAATTCCCTGCTAGCACCTTCTCTGTGCCTGGGAAGCAGAAGTGTTCACATTACTTCGCAGAATCGCTTTTGTGCAGAAAACACTAACACTTGTTCAGAACAAAAGAAAGCACAGAGCCCCAGATTCTATGTTGTCCTGGAGAGCTTGCAGAGCACTGGGGAAAGGCAGGCAGAGAATTCCTTGCTAGCACCTTCTCTGTGCCTGGGAAGCAGAAGTGTTCATATTGCTTCGCAGAATCGCTTTTGTGCAGAAAACAGTAACACTTGTTCAGAACGAAAGAAAGCACAGAGCCCCAGATTTGCTGTTGTTCTGGAGAGCTTGCAGAGCACTGGGGAAAGGCAGGCAGAGAATTCCCTGCTAGCACCTTCTCTGTGCCTGGGAAGCAGAAGTGTTCACATTACTTCGCAGAATCGCTTTTGTGCAGAAAACACTAACACTTGTTCAGAACAAAAGAAAGCACAGAGCCCCAGATTTGCTGTTGTTCTGGAGAGCTTGCAGAGCACTGGGGAAAGGCAGGCAGAGAATTCCCTGCTAGCACCTTCTCTGTGCCTGGGAAGCAGAAGTGTTCACATTGCTTCGCAGAATCGCCTTTGTGCAGAAAACACTAACACTTGTTCAGAACAAAAGAAAGCACAGAGCCCCAGATTTGCTGTTGTTCTGGAGAGCTTGCAGAGCACTGGGGAAAGGCAGGCAGAGAATTCCCTGCTAGCACCTTCTCTGTGCCTGGGAAGCAGAAGTGTTCACATTACTTCGCAGAATCGCTTTTGTGCAGAAAACACTAACACTTGTTCAGAACAAAAGAAAGCACAGAGCCCCAGATTTGCTGTTGTTCTGGAGAGCTTGCAGAGCACTGGGGAAAGGCAGGCAGAGAATTCCCTGCTAGCACCTTCTCTGTGCCTGGGAAGCAGAAGTGTTCACATTGCTTCGCAGAATTGCCTTTGTGCAGAAAACACAAACACTTGTTCAGAACAAAAGAAAGCACAGAGCCCCAGATTCTATGTTGTCCTGGAGAGCTTGCAGAGCACTGGGGAAAGGCAGGCAGAGAATTCCCTGCTAGCACCTTCTCTGTGCCTGTTCATTTGCTTCGCTGTATCGCTTTTGTGCAGAAAACAGTAACACTTGTTCAGAACGAAAGAAAGCACAGAGCCCCAGATTCTATGTTGTCCTGGATAGCTTGCAGAGCACTGGGGAAAGGCAGGCAGAGAATTCCCTGCTAGCACCTTCTCTGTGCCTGGGAAGCAGAAGTGTTCACATTGCTTCGCAGAATCGCCTTTGTGCAGAAAACACTAACACTTGTTCAGAACAAAAGAAAGCACAGAGCCCCAGATTCTATGTTGTCCTGGAGAGCTTGCAGAGCACTGGGGAAAGGCAGGCAGAGAATTCCCTGCTAGCACCTTCTCTGTGCCTGGGAAGCAGAAGTGTTCATATTGCTTCGCAGAATCGCTTTTGTGCAGAAAACACTAACACTTGTTCAGAACAAAAGAAAGCACAGAGCCCCAGATTTGCTGTTGTTCTGGAGAGCTTGCAGAGCACTGGGGAAAGGCAGGCAGAGAATTCCCTGCTAGCACCTTCTCTGTGCCTGGGAAGCAGAAGTGTTCACATTACTTCGCAGAATCGCTTTTGTGCAGAAAACACTAACACTTGTTCAGAACAAAAGAAAGCACAGAGCCCCAGATTCTATGTTGTTCTGGAGAGCTTGCAGAGCACTGGGGAAAGGCAGGCAGAGAATTCCCTGCTAGCACCTTCTCTGTGCCTGGGAAGCAGAAGTGTTCATATTGCTTCGCAGAATCGCCTTTGTGCAGAAAACACTAACACTTGTTCAGAACAAAAGAAAGCACAGAGCCCCAGATTTGCTGTTGTTCTGGAGAGCTTGCAGAGCACTGGGGAAAGGCAGGCAGAGAATTCCCTGCTAGCACCTTCTCTGTGCCTGGGAAGCAGAAGTGTTCACATTACTTCGCAGAATCGCTTTTGTGCAGAAAACACTAACACTTGTTCAGAACAAAAGAAAGCACAGAGCCCCAGATTCTATGTTGTCCTGGAGAGCTTGCAGAGCACTGGGGAAAGGCAGGCAGAGAATTCCTTGCTAGCACCTTCTCTGTGCCTGGGAAGCAGAAGTGTTCATATTGCTTCGCAGAATGGCTTTTGTGCAGAAAACACTAACACTTGTTCAGAACGAAAGAAAGCACAGAGCCCCAGATTTGCTGTTGTTCTGGAGAGCTTGCAGAGCACTGGGGAAAGGCAGGCAGAGAATTCCCTGCTAGCACCTTCTCTGTGCCTGGGAAGCAGAAGTGTTCACATTACTTCGCAGAATCGCTTTTGTGCAGAAAACACTAACACTTGTTCAGAACAAAAGAAAGCACAGAGCCCCAGATTTGCTGTTGTTCTGGAGAGCTTGCAGAGCACTGGGGAAAGGCAGGCAGAGAATTCCCTGCTAGCACCTTCTCTGTGCCTGGGAAGCAGAAGTGTTCACATTGCTTCGCAGAATCGCCTTTGTGCAGAAAACACTAACACTTGTTCAGAACAAAAGAAAGCACAGAGCCCCAGATTTGCTGTTGTTCTGGAGAGCTTGCAGAGCACTGGGGAAAGGCAGGCAGAGAATTCCCTGCTAGCACCTTCTCTGTGCCTGGGAAGCAGAAGTGTTCACATTACTTCGCAGAATCGCTTTTGTGCAGAAAACACTAACACTTGTTCAGAACAAAAGAAAGCACAGAGCCCCAGATTTGCTGTTGTTCTGGAGAGCTTGCAGAGCACTGGGGAAAGGCAGGCAGAGAATTCCCTGCTAGCACCTTCTCTGTGCCTGGGAAGCAGAAGTGTTCACATTGCTTCGCAGAATTGCCTTTGTGCAGAAAACACAAACACTTGTTCAGAACAAAAGAAAGCACAGAGCCTCAGATTTTATGTTGTCCTGGAGAGCTTGCAGAGCACTGGGGAAAGGCAGGCAGAGAATTCCCTGCTAGCACCTTCTCTGTGCCTGGGAAGCAGAAGTGTTCACATTGCTTCGCAGAATCGCTTTTCTGCAGAAAACACTAACACTTGTTCAGAACAAAAGAAAGCACAGAGCCCCAGATTTGCTGTTGTTCTGGAGAGCTTGCAGAGCACTGGGGAAAGGCAGGCAGAGAATTCCCTGCTAGCACCTTCTCTGTGCCTGGGAAGCAGAAGTGTTTACATTGCTTCGCAGAAGCGCTTTTGTGCAGAAAACAGTAACACTTGTTCAGAACGAAAGAAAGCACAGAGCCCCAGATTTGCTGTTGTTCTGGAGAGCTTGCAGAGCACTGGGGAAAGGCAGGCAGAGAATTCCCTGCTAGCACCTTCTCTGTGCCTGGGAAGCAGAAGTGTTCACATTGCTTCGCAGAATCGCCTTTGTGCAGAAAACACTAACACTTGTTCAGAACAAAAGAAAGCACAGAGCCCCAGATTTGCTGTTGTTCTGGAGAGCTTGCAGAGCACTGGGGAAAGGCAGGCAGAGAATTCCCTGCTAGCACCTTCTCTGTGCCTGGGAAGCAGAAGTGTTCACATTACTTCGCAGAATCGCTTTTGTGCAGAAAACACTAACACTTGTTCAGAACAAAAGAAAGCACAGAGCCCCAGATTCTATGTTGTCCTGGAGAGCTTGCAGAGCACTGGGGAAAGGCAGGCAGAGAATTCCCTGCTAGCACCTTCTCTGTGCCTGGGAAGCAGAAGTGTTCACATTGCTTCGCAGAATCGCCTTTGTGCAGAAAACACTAACACTTGTTCCGAACAAAAGAAAGCACAGAGCCCCAGATTCTATGTTGTCCTGGAGAGCTTGCAGAGCACTGGGGAAAGGCAGGCAGGGAATTCCCTGCTAGCACCTTCTCTGTGCCTGGGAAGCAGAAGTGTTCACATTGCTTCGCAGAATCGCTTTTCTGCAGAAAACACTAACACTTGTTCAGAACAAAAGAAAGCACAGAGCCCCAGATTTGCTGTTGTTCTGGAGAGCTTGCAGAGCACTGGGGAAAGGCAGGCAGAGAATTCCCTGCTAGCACCTTCTCTGTGCCTGGGAAGCAGAAGTGTTCACATTGCTTCGCAGAATCGCCTTTGTGCAGAAAACACTAACACTTGTTCAGAACAAAAGAAAGCACAGAGCCCCAGATTCTATGTTGTCCTGGAGAGCTTGCAGAGCACTGGGGAAAGGCAGGCAGAGAATTCCCTGCTAGCACCTTCTCTGTGCCTGGGAAGCAGAAGTGTTCACATTACTTTGCAGAATCGCCTTTGTGCAGAAAACACTAACACTTGTTCAGAACAAAAGAAAGCACAGAGCCCCAGATTTGCTGTTGTTCTGGAGAGCTTGCAGAGCACTGGGGAAAGGCAGGCAGAGAATTCCCTGCTAGCACCTTCTCTGTGCCTGGGAAGCAGAAGTGTTCACATTGCTTCGCAGAATCGCCTTTGTGCAGAAAACACTAACACTTGTTCAGAACAAAAGAAAGCACAGAGCCCCAGATTTTATGCTGTTCTGGAGAGCTTGCAGAGCACTGGGGAAAGGCAGGCAGAGAATTCCCTGCTAGCACCTTCTCTGTGCCTGGGAAGCAGAAGTGTTCACATTGCTTCGCAGAATCGCCTTTGTGCAGAAAACACTAACACTTGTTCAGAACAAAAGAAAGCACAGAGCCCCAGATTTGATGTTGTTCTGGAGAGCTTGCAGAGCACTGGGGAAAGGCAGGCAGAGAATTCCCTGCTAGCACCTTCTCTGTGCCTGGGAAGCAGAAGTGTTCACATTGCTTCGCAGAATCGCCTTTGTGCAGAAAACACTAACACTTGTTCAGAACAAAAGAAAGCACAGAGCCCCAGATTTGCTGTTGTTCTGGAGAGCTTGCAGAGCACTGGGGAAAGGCAGGCAGAGAATTCCCTGCTAGCACCTTCTCTGTGCCTGGGAAGCAGGAGTGTTCACATTGCTTCGCAGAATCGCCTTTGTGCAGAAAACACTAACACTTGTTCAGAACAAAAGAAAGCACAGAGCCCCAGATTTGCTGTTGTTCTGGAGAGCTTGCAGAGCACTGGGGAAAGGCAGGCAGAGAATTCCCTGCTAGCACCTTCTCTGTGCCTGGGAAGCAGAAGTGTTCACATTACTTCGCAGAATCGCTTTTGTGCAGAAAACACTAACACTTGTTCAGAACGAAAGGAAGCACAGAGCCCCAGATTTTATGTTGTCCTGGAGAGCTTGCAGAGCACTGGGGAAAGGCAGGCAGAGAATTTCCTGCTAGCACCTTCTCTGTGCCTGTTCACATTGCTTCGCAGAATCGCTTTTGTGCAGAAAACAGTAACACTTGTTCAGAACGAAAGAAAGCACAGAGCCCCAGATTCTATGTTGTCCTGGAGATCTTGCAGAGCACTGGGGAAAGGCAGGCAGAGAATTCCTTGCTAGCACCTTCTCTGTGCCTGGGAAGCAGAAGTGTTCACATTGCTTGGCATAATCGCTTTTGTGCAGAAAACAGTAACACTTGTTCAGAACGAAAGAAAGCACAGAGCCCCAGATTCTATGTTGTCCTGGAGATCTTGCAGAGCACTGGGGAAAGGCAGGCAGAGAATTCCCTGCTAGCACCTTCTCTGTGCCTGTTCACATTGCTTCGCTGTATCGCTTTTGTGCAGAAAACCCTAACACTTGTTCAGAACGAAAGAAAGCACAGAGCCCCAGATTCTATGTTGTCCTGGATAGCTTGCAGAGCACTGGGGAAAGGCAGGCAGAGAATTCCCTGCTAGCACCTTCTCTGTGCCTGGGAAGCAGAAGTGTTCACATTGCTTCGCAGAATCGCTTTTGTGCAGAAAACACTAACACTTGTTCAGAACAAAAGAAAGCACAGAGCCCCAGATTCTATGTTGTTCTGGAGAGCTTGCAGAGCACTGGGGAAAGGCAGGCAGAGAATTCCCTGCTAGCACCTTCTCTGTGCCTGTGAAGCAGAAGTGTTCATATTGCTTCGCAGAATCGCCTTTGTGCAGAAAACACTAACACTTGTTCAGAACAA
Source organism: Strix aluco (assembly GCF_031877795.1). Classification (NCBI taxonomy): domain Eukaryota; kingdom Metazoa; phylum Chordata; class Aves; order Strigiformes; family Strigidae; genus Strix; species Strix aluco. The sequence continues at coordinate 893,816 of NW_027436584.1, forward strand.
AAGAAAGCACAGAGCCCCAGATTTGCTGTTGTTCTGGAGAGCTTGCAGAGCACTGGGGAAAGGCAGGCAGAGAATTCCCTGCTAGCACCTTCTCTGTGCCTGGGAAGCAGAAGTGTTCACATTACTTCGCAGAATCGCTTTTGTGCAGAAAACACTAACACTTGTTCAGAACAAAAGAAAGCACAGAGCCCCAGATTCTATGTTGTCCTGGAGAGCTTGCAGAGCACTGGGGAAAGGCAGGCAGAGAATTCCTTGCTAGCACCTTCTCTGTGCCTGGGAAGCAGAAGTGTTCATATTGCTTCGCAGAATGGCTTTTGTGCAGAAAACACTAACACTTGTTCAGAACGAAAGAAAGCACAGAGCCCCAGATTTGCTGTTGTTCTGGAGAGCTTGCAGAGCACTGGGGAAAGGCAGGCAGAGAATTCCCTGCTAGCACCTTCTCTGTGCCTGGGAAGCAGAAGTGTTCACATTACTTCGCAGAATCGCTTTTGTGCAGAAAACACTAACACTTGTTCAGAACAAAAGAAAGCACAGAGCCCCAGATTTGCTGTTGTTCTGGAGAGCTTGCAGAGCACTGGGGAAAGGCAGGCAGAGAATTCCCTGCTAGCACCTTCTCTGTGCCTGGGAAGCAGAAGTGTTCACATTGCTTCGCAGAATCGCCTTTGTGCAGAAAACACTAACACTTGTTCAGAACAAAAGAAAGCACAGAGCCCCAGATTTGCTGTTGTTCTGGAGAGCTTGCAGAGCACTGGGGAAAGGCAGGCAGAGAATTCCCTGCTAGCACCTTCTCTGTGCCTGGGAAGCAGAAGTGTTCACATTACTTCGCAGAATCGCTTTTGTGCAGAAAACACTAACACTTGTTCAGAACAAAAGAAAGCACAGAGCCCCAGATTTGCTGTTGTTCTGGAGAGCTTGCAGAGCACTGGGGAAAGGCAGGCAGAGAATTCCCTGCTAGCACCTTCTCTGTGCCTGGGAAGCAGAAGTGTTCACATTGCTTCGCAGAATTGCCTTTGTGCAGAAAACACAAACACTTGTTCAGAACAAAAGAAAGCACAGAGCCTCAGATTTTATGTTGTCCTGGAGAGCTTGCAGAGCACTGGGGAAAGGCAGGCAGAGAATTCCCTGCTAGCACCTTCTCTGTGCCTGGGAAGCAGAAGTGTTCACATTGCTTCGCAGAATCGCTTTTCTGCAGAAAACACTAACACTTGTTCAGAACAAAAGAAAGCACAGAGCCCCAGATTTGCTGTTGTTCTGGAGAGCTTGCAGAGCACTGGGGAAAGGCAGGCAGAGAATTCCCTGCTAGCACCTTCTCTGTGCCTGGGAAGCAGAAGTGTTTACATTGCTTCGCAGAAGCGCTTTTGTGCAGAAAACAGTAACACTTGTTCAGAACGAAAGAAAGCACAGAGCCCCAGATTTGCTGTTGTTCTGGAGAGCTTGCAGAGCACTGGGGAAAGGCAGGCAGAGAATTCCCTGCTAGCACCTTCTCTGTGCCTGGGAAGCAGAAGTGTTCACATTGCTTCGCAGAATCGCCTTTGTGCAGAAAACACTAACACTTGTTCAGAACAAAAGAAAGCACAGAGCCCCAGATTTGCTGTTGTTCTGGAGAGCTTGCAGAGCACTGGGGAAAGGCAGGCAGAGAATTCCCTGCTAGCACCTTCTCTGTGCCTGGGAAGCAGAAGTGTTCACATTACTTCGCAGTATCGCTTTTGTGCAGAAAACACTAACACTTGTTCAGAACAAAAGAAAGCACAGAGCCCCAGATTCTATGTTGTCCTGGAGAGCTTGCAGAGCACTGGGGAAAGGCAGGCAGAGAATTCCCTGCTAGCACCTTCTCTGTGCCTGGGAAGCAGAAGTGTTCACATTGCTTCGCAGAATCGCCTTTGTGCAGAAAACACTAACACTTGTTCCGAACAAAAGAAAGCACAGAGCCCCAGATTCTATGTTGTCCTGGAGAGCTTGCAGAGCACTGGGGAAAGGCAGGCAGGGAATTCCCTGCTAGCACCTTCTCTGTGCCTGGGAAGCAGAAGTGTTCACATTGCTTCGCAGAATCGCTTTTCTGCAGAAAACACTAACACTTGTTCAGAACAAAAGAAAGCACAGAGCCCCAGATTTGCTGTTGTTCTGGAGAGCTTGCAGAGCACTGGGGAAAGGCAGGCAGAGAATTCCCTGCTAGCACCTTCTCTGTGCCTGGGAAGCAGAAGTGTTCACATTGCTTCGCAGAATCGCCTTTGTGCAGAAAACACTAACACTTGTTCAGAACAAAAGAAAGCACAGAGCCCCAGATTTGCTGTTGTTCTGGAGAGCTTGCAGAGCACTGGGGAAAGGCAGGCAGAGAATTCCCTGCTAGCACCTTCTCTGTGCCTGGGAAGCAGAAGTGTTCACATTACTTCGCAGAATCGCTTTTGTGCAGAAAACACTAACACTTGTTCAGAACAAAAGAAAGCACAGAGCCCCAGATTCTATGTTGTCCTGGAGAGCTTGCAGAGCACTGGGGAAAGGCAGGCAGAGAATTCCCTGCTAGCACCTTCTCTGTGCCTGGGAAGCAGAAGTGTTCACATTGCTTCGCAGAATCGCCTTTGTGCAGAAAACACTAACACTTGTTCCGAACAAAAGAAAGCACAGAGCCCCAGATTCTATGTTGTCCTGGAGAGCTTGCAGAGCACTGGGGAAAGGCAGGCAGGGAATTCCCTGCTAGCACCTTCTCTGTGCCTGGGAAGCAGAAGTGTTCACATTGCTTCGCAGAATCGCTTTTCTGCAGAAAACACTAACACTTGTTCAGAACAAAAGAAAGCACAGAGCCCCAGATTTGCTGTTGTTCTGGAGAGCTTGCAGAGCACTGGGGAAAGGCAGGCAGAGAATTCCCTGCTAGCACCTTCTCTGTGCCTGGGAAGCAGAAGTGTTCACATTGCTTCGCAGAATCGCCTTTGTGCAGAAAACACTAACACTTGTTCAGAACAAAAGAAAGCACAGAGCCCCAGATTCTATGTTGTCCTGGAGAGCTTGCAGAGCACTGGGGAAAGGCAGGCAGAGAATTCCCTGCTAGCACCTTCTCTGTGCCTGGGAAGCAGAAGTGTTCACATTACTTTGCAGAATCGCCTTTGTGCAGAAAACACTAACACTTGTTCAGAACAAAAGAAAGCACAGAGCCCCAGATTTGCTGTTGTTCTGGAGAGCTTGCAGAGCACTGGGGAAAGGCAGGCAGAGAATTCCCTGCTAGCACCTTCTCTGTGCCTGGGAAGCAGAAGTGTTCACATTGCTTCGCAGAATCGCCTTTGTGCAGAAAACACTAACACTTGTTCAGAACAAAAGAAAGCACAGAGCCCCAGATTTTATGCTGTTCTGGAGAGCTTGCAGAGCACTGGGGAAAGGCAGGCAGAGAATTCCCTGCTAGCACCTTCTCTGTGCCTGGGAAGCAGAAGTGTTCACATTGCTTCGCAGAATCGCCTTTGTGCAGAAAACACTAACACTTGTTCAGAACAAAAGAAAGCACAGAGCCCCAGATTTGATGTTGTTCTGGAGAGCTTGCAGAGCACTGGGGAAAGGCAGGCAGAGAATTCCCTGCTAGCACCTTCTCTGTGCCTGGGAAGCAGAAGTGTTCACATTGCTTCGCAGAATCGCCTTTGTGCAGAAAACACTAACACTTGTTCAGAACAAAAGAAAGCACAGAGCCCCAGATTTGCTGTTGTTCTGGAGAGCTTGCAGAGCACTGGGGAAAGGCAGGCAGAGAATTCCCTGCTAGCACCTTCTCTGTGCCTGGGAAGCAGGAGTGTTCACATTGCTTCGCAGAATCGCCTTTGTGCAGAAAACACTAACACTTGTTCAGAACAAAAGAAAGCACAGAGCCCCAGATTTGCTGTTGTTCTGGAGAGCTTGCAGAGCACTGAGGAAAGGCAGGCAGAGAATTCCCTGCTAGCACCTTCTCTGTGCCTGGGAAGCAGAAGTGTTCACATTACTTCGCAGAATCGCTTTTGTGCAGAAAACACTAACACTTGTTCAGAACGAAAGGAAGCACAGAGCCCCAGATTTTATGTTGTCCTGGAGAGCTTGCAGAGCACTGGGGAAAGGCAGGCAGAGAATTTCCTGCTAGCACCTTCTCTGTGCCTGTTCACATTGCTTCGCAGAATCGCTTTTGTGCAGAAAACAGTAACACTTGTTCAGAACGAAAGAAAGCACAGAGCCCCAGATTCTATGTTGTCCTGGAGATCTTGCAGAGCACTGGGGAAAGGCAGGCAGAGAATTCCTTGCTAGCACCTTCTCTGTGCCTGGGAAGCAGAAGTGTTCACATTGCTTGGCATAATCGCTTTTGTGCAGAAAACAGTAACACTTGTTCAGAACGAAAGAAAGCACAGAGCCCCAGATTCTATGTTGTCCTGGAGATCTTGCAGAGCACTGGGGAAAGGCAGGCAGAGAATTCCCTGCTAGCACCTTCTCTGTGCCTGTTCACATTGCTTCGCTGTATCGCTTTTGTGCAGAAAACCCTAACACTTGTTCAGAACGAAAGAAAGCACAGAGCCCCAGATTCTATGTTGTCCTGGATAGCTTGCAGAGCACTGGGGAAAGGCAGGCAGAGAATTCCCTGCTAGCACCTTCTCTGTGCCTGGGAAGCAGAAGTGTTCACATTGCTTCGCAGAATCGCCTTTGTGCAGAAAACACTAACACTTGTTCAGAACAAAAGAAAGCACAGAGCCCCAGATTCTATGTTGTCCTGGAGAGCTTGCAGAGCACTGGGGAAAGGCAGGCAGAGAATTCCCTGCTAGCACCTTCTCTGTGCCTGGGAAGCAGAAGTGTTCACATTACTTCGCAGAATCGCTTTTGTGCAGAAAACACTAACACTTGTTCAGAACAAAAGAAAGCACAGAGCCCCAGATTTGCTGTTGTTCTGGAGAGCTTGCAGAGCACTGGGGAAAGGCAGGCAGAGAATTCCCTGCTAGCACCTTCTCTGTGCCTGGGAAGCAGAAGTGTTCACATTGCTTCGCAGAATCGCCTTTGTGCAGAAAACACTAACACTTGTTCAGAACAAAAGAAAGCACAGAGCCCCAGATTTGCTGTTGTTCTGGAGAGCTTGCAGAGCACTGGGGAAAGGCAGGCAGAGAATTCCCTGCTAGCACCTTCTCTGTGCCTGGGAAGCAGAAGTTTTCACATTACTTCGCAGAATCGCTTTTGTGCAGAAAACACTAACACTTGTTCAGAACGAAAGGAAGCACAGAGCCCCAGATTTTATGTTGTCCTGGAGAGCTTGCAGAGCACTGGGGAAAGGCAGGCAGAGAATTTCCTGCTAGCACCTGCTCTGTGCCTGTTCACATTGCTTCGCAGAATCGCTTTTGTGCAGAAAACAGTAACACTTGTTCAGAACGAAAGAAAGCACAGAGCCCCAGATTCTATGTTGTCCTGGAGAGCTTGCAGAGCACTGGGGAAAGGCAGGCAGAGAATTCCTTGCTAGCACCTTCTCTGTGCCTGGGAAGCAGAAGTGTTCACATTGCTTGGCAGAATCGCTTTTGTGCAGAAAACAGTAACACTTGTTCAGAACGAAAGAAAGCACAGAGCCCCAGATTCTATGTTGTCCTGGAGAGCTTGCAGAGCACTGGGGAAAGGCAGGCAGAGAATTCCCTGCTAGCACCTTCTCTGTGCCTGTTCACATTGCTTCGCTGTATCGCTTTTGTGCAGAAAACAGTAACACTTGTTCAGAACGAAAGAAAGCACAGAGCCCCAGATTCTATGTTGTCCTGGATAGCTTGCAGAGCACTGGGGAAAGGCAGGCAGAGAATTCCCTGCTAGCACCTTCTCTGTGCCTGGGAAGCAGAAGTGTTCACATTACTTCGCAGAATCGCTTTTGTGCAGAAAACACTAACACTTGTTCAGAACAAAAGAAAGCACAGAGCCCCAGATTTGCTGTTGTTCTGGAGAGCTTGCAGAGCACTGGGGAAAGGCAGGCAGAGAATTCCCTGCTAGCACCTGCTCTGTGCCTGGGAAGCAGAAGTGTTAACATTGCTTCGCAGAATCGCCTTTGTGCAGAAAACACTAACACTTGTTCAGAACAAAAGAAAGCACAGAGCCCCAGATTTGCTGTTGTTCTGGAGAGCTTGCAGAGCACTGGGGAAAGGCAGGCAGAGAATTCCCTGCTAGCACCTTCTCTGTGCCTGGGAAGCAGAAGTGTTTACGTTGCTTCGCAGAATCGCTTTTGTGCAGAAAACAGTAACACTTGTTCAGAACAAAAGAAAGCACAGAGCCCCAGATTCTATGTTGTCCTGGAGAGCTTGCAGAGCACTGGGGAAAGGCAGGCAGAGAATTCCCTGCTAGCACCTTCTCTGTGCCTGGGAAGCAGAAGTGTTCACATTGCTTCGCAGAATCGCCTTTGTGCAGAAAACACTAACACTTGTTCAGAACAAAAGAAAGCACAGAGCCCCAGATTCTATGTTGTCCTGGAGAGCTTGCAGAGCACTGGGGAAAGGCAGGCAGGGAATTCCCTGCTAGCACCTTCTCTGTGCCTGGGAAGCAGAAGTGTTCACATTGCTTCGCAGAATCGCTTTTATGCAGAAAACACTAACACTTGTTCAGAACAAAAGAAAGCACAGAGCCCCAGATTTGCTGTTGTTCTGGAGAGCTTGCAGAGCACTGGGGAAAGGCAGGCAGAGAATTCCCTGCTAGCACCTTCTCTGTGCCTGGGAAGCAGAAGTGTTCACATTGCTTCGCAGAATCGCCTTTGTGCAGAAAACACTAACACTTGTTCAGAACAAAAGAAAGCACAGAGCCCCAGATTCTATGTTGTCCTGGAGAGCTTGCAGAGCACTGGGGAAAGGCAGGCAGAGAATTCCCTGCTAGCACCTTCTCTGTGCCTGGGAAGCAGAAGTGTTCACATTACTTTGCAGAATCGCCTTTGTGCAGAAAACACTAACACTTGTTCAGAACAAAAGAAAGCACAGAGCGCCAGATTCTATGTTGTCCTGGAGAGCTTGCAGAGCACTGGGGAAAGGCAGGCAGAGAATTCCCTGCTAGCACCTTCTCTGTGCCTGGGAAGCAGAAGTGTTCACATTGCTTCGCAGAATCGCCTTTGTGCAGAAAACACTAACACTTGTTCAGAACAAAAGAAAGCACAGAGCCCCAGATTTTATGTTGTCCTGGAGAGCTTGCAGAGCACTGGGGAAAGGCAGGCAGAGAATTCCCTGCTAGCACCTTCTCTGTGCCTGGGAAGCAGAAGTGTTCACATTAGTTCGCAGAATCGCCTTTGTGCAGAAAACACTAACACTTGTTCAGAACAAAAGAAAGCACAGAGCCCCAGATTTGATGTTGTTCTGGAGAGCTTGCAGAGCACTGGGGAAAGGCAGGCAGAGAATTCCCTGCTAGCACCTTCTCTGTGCCTGGGAAGCAGAAGTGTTCACATTGCTTCGCAGAATCGCCTTTGTGCAGAAAACACTAACACTTGTTCCGAACAAAAGAAAGCACAGAGCCCCAGATTTGCTGTTGTTCTGGAGAGCTTGCAGAGCACTGGGGAAAGGCAGGAAGAGAATTCCCTGCTAGCACCTTCTCTGTGCCTGTTCACATTGCTTCGCAGAATCGCTTTTGTGCAGAAAACAGTAACACTTGTTCAGAACGAAAGAAAGCACAGAGCCCCAGATTCTATGTTGTCCTGGAGATCTTGCAGAGCACTGGGGAAAGGCAGGCAGAGAATTCCTTGCTAGCACCTTCTCTGTGCCTGGGAAGCAGAAGTGTTCACATTGCTTGGCATAATCGCTTTTGTGCAGAAAACAGTAACACTTGTTCAGAACGAAAGAAAGCACAGAGCCCCAGATTCTATGTTGTCCTGGAGATCTTGCAGAGCACTGGGGAAAGGCAGGCAGAGAATTCCCTGCTAGCACCTTCTCTGTGCCTGTTCACATTGCTTCGCTGTATCGCTTTTGTGCAGAAAACCCTAACACTTGTTCAGAACGAAAGAAAGCACAGAGCCCCAGATTCTATGTTGTCCTGGATAGCTTGCAGAGCACTGGGGAAAGGCAGGCAGAGAATTCCCTGCTAGCACCTTCTCTGTGCCTGGGAAGCAGAAGTGTTCACATTGCTTCGCAGAATCGCTTTTGTGCAGAAAACACTAACACTTGTTCAGAACAAAAGAAAGCACAGAGCCCCAGATTCTATGTTGTTCTGGAGAGCTTGCAGAGCACTGGGGAAAGGCAGGCAGAGAATTCCCTGCTAGCACCTTCTCTGTGCCTGGGAAGCAGAAGTGTTCATATTGCTTCGCAGAATCGCCTTTGTGCAGAAAACACTAACACTTGTTCAGAACAAAAGAAAGCACAGAGCCCCAGATTTGCTGTTGTTCTGGAGAGCTTGCAGAGCACTGGGGAAAGGCAGGCAGAGAATTCCCTGCTAGCACCTTCTCTGTGCCTGGGAAGCAGAAGTGTTCACATTACTTCGCAGAATCGCTTTTGTGCAGAAAACACTAACACTTGTTCAGAACAAAAGAAAGCACAGAGCCCCAGATTCTATGTTGTCCTGGAGAGCTTGCAGAGCACTGGGGAAAGGCAGGCAGAGAATTCCTTGCTAGCACCTTCTCTGTGCCTGGGAAGCAGAAGTGTTCATATTGCTTCGCAGAATGGCTTTTGTGCAGAAAACACTAACACTTGTTCAGAACGAAAGAAAGCACAGAGCCCCAGATTTGCTGTTGTTCTGGAGAGCTTGCAGAGCACTGGGGAAAGGCAGGCAGAGAATTCCCTGCTAGCACCTTCTCTGTGCCTGGGAAGCAGAAGTGTTCACATTACTTCGCAGAATCGCTTTTGTGCAGAAAACACTAACACTTGTTCAGAACAAAAGAAAGCACAGAGCCCCAGATTTGCTGTTGTTCTGGAGAGCTTGCAGAGCACTGGGGAAAGGCAGGCAGAGAATTCCCTGCTAGCACCTTCTCTGTGCCTGGGAAGCAGAAGTGTTCACATTGCTTCGCAGAATCGCCTTTGTGCAGAAAACACTAACACTTGTTCAGAACAAAAGAAAGCACAGAGCCCCAGATTTGCTGTTGTTCTGGAGAGCTTGCAGAGCACTGGGGAAAGGCAGGCAGAGAATTCCCTGCTAGCACCTTCTCTGTGCCTGGGAAGCAGAAGTGTTCACATTACTTCGCAGAATCGCTTTTGTGCAGAAAACACTAACACTTGTTCAGAACAAAAGAAAGCACAGAGCCCCAGATTTGCTGTTGTTCTGGAGAGCTTGCAGAGCACTGGGGAAAGGCAGGCAGAGAATTCCCTGCTAGCACCTTCTCTGTGCCTGGGAAGCAGAAGTGTTCACATTGCTTCGCAGAATTGCCTTTGTGCAGAAAACACAAACACTTGTTCAGAACAAAAGAAAGCACAGAGCCTCAGATTTTATGTTGTCCTGGAGAGCTTGCAGAGCACTGGGGAAAGGCAGGCAGAGAATTCCCTGCTAGCACCTTCTCTGTGCCTGGGAAGCAGAAGTGTTCACATTGCTTCGCAGAATCGCTTTTCTGCAGAAAACACTAACACTTGTTCAGAACAAAAGAAAGCACAGAGCCCCAGATTTGCTGTTGTTCTGGAGAGCTTGCAGAGCACTGGGGAAAGGCAGGCAGAGAATTCCCTGCTAGCACCTTCTCTGTGCCTGGGAAGCAGAAGTGTTTACATTGCTTCGCAGAAGCGCTTTTGTGCAGAAAACAGTAACACTTGTTCAGAACGAAAGAAAGCACAGAGCCCCATATTTGCTGTTGTTCTGGAGAGCTTGCAGAGCACTGGGGAAAGGCAGGCAGAGAATTCCCTGCTAGCACCTTCTCTGTGCCTGGGAAGCAGAAGTGTTCACATTGCTTCGCAGAATCGCCTTTGTGCAGAAAACACTAACACTTGTTCAGAACAAAAGAAAGCACAGAGCCCCAGATTTGCTGTTGTTCTGGAGAGCTTGCAGAGCACTGGGGAAAGGCAGGCAGAGAATTCCCTGCTAGCACCTTCTCTGTGCCTGGGAAGCAGAAGTGTTCACATTACTTCGCAGTATCGCTTTTGTGCAGAAAACACTAACACTTGTTCAGAACAAAAGAAAGCACAGAGCCCCAGATTCTATGTTGTCCTGGAGAGCTTGCAGAGCACTGGGGAAAGGCAGGCAGAGAATTCCCTGCTAGCACCTTCTCTGTGCCTGGGAAGCAGAAGTGTTCACATTGCTTCGCAGAATCGCCTTTGTGCAGAAAACACTAACACTTGTTCCGAACAAAAGAAAGCACAGAGCCCCAGATTCTATGTTGTCCTGGAGAGCTTGCAGAGCACTGGGGAAAGGCAGGCAGGGAATTCCCTGCTAGCACCTTCTCTGTGCCTGGGAAGCAGAAGTGTTCACATTGCTTCGCAGAATCGCTTTTCTGCAGAAAACACTAACACTTGTTCAGAACAAAAGAAAGCACAGAGCCCCAGATTTGCTGTTGTTCTGGAGAGCTTGCAGAGCACTGGGGAAAGGCAGGCAGAGAATTCCCTGCTAGCACCTTCTCTGTGCCTGGGAAGCAGAAGTGTTCACATTGCTTCGCAGAATCGCCTTTGTGCAGAAAACACTAACACTTGTTCAGAACAAAAGAAAGCACAGAGCCCCAGATTTGCTGTTGTTCTGGAGAGCTTGCAGAGCACTGGGGAAAGGCAGGCAGAGAATTCCCTGCTAGCACCTTCTCTGTGCCTGGGAAGCAGAAGTGTTCACATTACTTCGCAGAATCGCTTTTGTGCAGAAAACACTAACACTTGTTCAGAACAAAAGAAAGCACAGAGCCCCAGATTCTATGTTGTCCTGGAGAGCTTGCAGAGCACTGGGGAAAGGCAGGCAGAGAATTCCCTGCTAGCACCTTCTCTGTGCCTGGGAAGCAGAAGTGTTCACATTGCTTCGCAGAATCGCCTTTGTGCAGAAAACACTAACACTTGTTCCGAACAAAAGAAAGCACAGAGCCCCAGATTCTATGTTGTCCTGGAGAGCTTGCAGAGCACTGGGGAAAGGCAGGCAGGGAATTCCCTGCTAGCACCTTCTCTGTGCCTGGGAAGCAGAAGTGTTCACATTGCTTCGCAGAATCGCTTTTCTGCAGAAAACACTAACACTTGTTCAGAACAAAAGAAAGCACAGAGCCCCAGATTCTATGTTGTCCTGGAGAGCTTGCAGAGCACTGGGGAAAGGCAGGCAGAGAATTCCCTGCTAGCACCTTCTCTGTGCCTGGGAAGCAGAAGTGTTCACATTGCTTCGCAGAATCGCCTTTGTGCAGAAAACACTAACACTTGTTCAGAACAAAAGAAAGCACAGAGCCCCAGATTCTATGTTGTCCTGGAGAGCTTGCAGAGCACTGGGGAAAGGCAGGCAGAGAATTCCCTGCTAGCACCTTCTCTGTGCCTGGGAAGCAGAAGTGTTCACATTACTTTGCAGAATCGCCTTTGTGCAGAAAACACTAACACTTGTTCAGAACAAAAGAAAGCACAGAGCCCCAGATTTGCTGTTGTTCTGGAGAGCTTGCAGAGCACTGGGGAAAGGCAGGCAGAGAATTCCCTGCTAGCACCTTCTCTGTGCCTGGGAAGCAGAAGTGTTCACATTGCTTCGCAGAATCGCCTTTGTGCAGAAAACACTAACACTTGTTCAGAACAAAAGAAAGCACAGAGCCCCAGATTTTATGCTGTTCTGGAGAGCTTGCAGAGCACTGGGGAAAGGCAGGCAGAGAATTCCCTGCTAGCACCTTCTCTGTGCCTGGGAAGCAGAAGTGTTCACATTGCTTCGCAGAATCGCCTTTGTGCAGAAAACACTAACACTTGTTCAGAACAAAAGAAAGCACAGAGCCCCAGATTTGATGTTGTTCTGGAGAGCTTGCAGAGCACTGGGGAAAGGCAGGCAGAGAATTCCCTGCTAGCACCTTCTCTGTGCCTGGGAAGCAGAAGTGTTCACATTGCTTCGCAGAATCGCCTTTGTGCAGAAAACACTAACACTTGTTCAGAACAAAAGAAAGCACAGAGCCCCAGATTTGCTGTTGTTCTGGAGAGCTTGCAGAGCACTGGGGAAAGGCAGGCAGAGAATTCCCTGCTAGCACCTTCTCTGTGCCTGGGAAGCAGGAGTGTTCACATTGCTTCGCAGAATCGCCTTTGTGCAGAAAACACTAACACTTGTTCAGAACAAAAGAAAGCACAGAGCCCCAGATTTGCTGTTGTTCTGGAGAGCTTGCAGAGCACTGGGGAAAGGCAGGCAGAGAATTCCCTGCTAGCACCTTCTCTGTGCCTGGGAAGCAGAAGTGTTCACATTACTTCGCAGAATCGCTTTTGTGCAGAAAACACTAACACTTGTTCAGAACGAAAGGAAGCACAGAGCCCCAGATTTTATGTTGTCCTGGAGAGCTTGCAGAGCACTGGGGAAAGGCAGGCAGAGAATTTCCTGCTAGCACCTTCTCTGTGCCTGTTCACATTGCTTCGCAGAATCGCTTTTGTGCAGAAAACAGTAACACTTGTTCAGAACGAAAGAAAGCACAGAGCCCCAGATTCTATGTTGTCCTGGAGATCTTGCAGAGCACTGGGGAAAGGCAGGCAGAGAATTCCTTGCTAGCACCTTCTCTGTGCCTGGGAAGCAGAAGTGTTCACATTGCTTGGCATAATCGCTTTTGTGCAGAAAACAGTAACACTTGTTCAGAACGAAAGAAAGCACAGAGCCCCAGATTCTATGTTGTCCTGGAGATCTTGCAGAGCACTGGGGAAAGGCAGGCAGAGAATTCCCTGCTAGCACCTTCTCTGTGCCTGGGAAGCAGAAGTGTTCACATTACTTCGCAGAATCGCTTTTGTGCAGAAAACACTAACACTTGTTCAGAACAAAAGAAAGCACAGAGCCCCAGATTTGCTGTTGTTCTGGAGAGCTTGCAGAGCACTGGGGAAAGGCAGGCAGAGAATTCCCTGCTAGCACCTGCTCTGTGCCTGGGAAGCAGAAGTGTTAACATTGCTTCGCAGAATCGCCTTTGTGCAGAAAACACTAACACTTGTTCAGAACAAAAGAAAGCACAGAGCCCCAGATTTGCTGTTGTTCTGGAGAGCTTGCAGAGCACTGGGGAAAGGCAGGCAGAGAATTCCCTGCTAGCACCTTCTCTGTGCCTGGGAAGCAGAAGTGTTTACGTTGCTTCGCAGAATCGCTTTTGTGCAGAAAACAGTAACACTTGTTCAGAACAAAAGAAAGCACAGAGCCCCAGATTCTATGTTGTCCTGGAGAGCTTGCAGAGCACTGGGGAAAGGCAGGCAGAGAATTCCCTGCTAGCACCTTCTCTGTGCCTGGGAAGCAGAAGTGTTCACATTGCTTCGCAGAATCGCCTTTGTGCAGAAAACACTAACACTTGTTCAGAACAAAAGAAAGCACAGAGCCCCAGATTCTATGTTGTCCTGGAGAGCTTGCAGAGCACTGGGGAAAGGCAGGCAGGGAATTCCCTGCTAGCACCTTCTCTGTGCCTGGGAAGCAGAAGTGTTCACATTGCTTCGCAGAATCGCTTTTATGCAGAAAACACTAACACTTGTTCAGAACAAAAGAAAGCACAGAGCCCCAGATTTGCTGTTGTTCTGGAGAGCTTGCAGAGCACTGGGGAAAGGCAGGCAGAGAATTCCCTGCTAGCACCTTCTCTGTGCCTGGGAAGCAGAAGTGTTCACATTGCTTCGCAGAATCGCCTTTGTGCAGAAAACACTAACACTTGTTCAGAACAAAAGAAAGCACAGAGCCCCAGATTCTATGTTGTCCTGGAGAGCTTGCAGAGCACTGGGGAAAGGCAGGCAGAGAATTCCCTGCTAGCACCTTCTCTGTGCCTGGGAAGCAGAAGTGTTCACATTACTTTGCAGAATCGCCTTTGTGCAGAAAACACTAACACTTGTTCAGAACAAAAGAAAGCACAGAGCGCCAGATTCTATGTTGTCCTGGAGAGCTTGCAGAGCACTGGGGAAAGGCAGGCAGAGAATTCCCTGCTAGCACCTTCTCTGTGCCTGGGAAGCAGAAGTGTTCACATTGCTTCGCAGAATCGCCTTTGTGCAGAAAACACTAACACTTGTTCAGAACAAAAGAAAGCACAGAGCCCCAGATTTTATGTTGTCCTGGAGAGCTTGCAGAGCACTGGGGAAAGGCAGGCAGAGAATTCCCTGCTAGCACCTTCTCTGTGCCTGGGAAGCAGAAGTGTTCACATTAGTTCGCAGAATCGCCTTTGTGCAGAAAACACTAACACTTGTTCAGAACAAAAGAAAGCACAGAGCCCCAGATTTGATGTTGTTCTGGAGAGCTTGCAGAGCACTGGGGAAAGGCAGGCAGAGAATTCCCTGCTAGCACCTTCTCTGTGCCTGGGAAGCAGAAGTGTTCACATTGCTTCGCAGAATCGCCTTTGTGCAGAAAACACTAACACTTGTTCCGAACAAAAGAAAGCACAGAGCCCCAGATTTGCTGTTGTTCTGGAGAGCTTGCAGAGCACTGGGGAAAGGCAGGCAGAGAATTCCCTGCTAGCACCTTCTCTGTGCCTGGGAAGCAGAAGTGTTCACATTGCTTCGCAGAATCGCCTTTGTGCAGAAAACACTAACACTTGTTCAGAACAAAAGAAAGCACAGAGCCCCAGATTTGCTGTTGTTCTGGAGAGCTTGCAGAGCACTGGGGAAAGGCAGGCAGAGAATTCCCTGCTAGCACGTTCTCTGTGCCTGGGAAGCAGAAGTGTTCACATTACTTCGCAGAATCGCTTTTGTGCAGAAAACACTAACACTTGTTCAGAACAAAAGAAAGCACAGAGCCCCAGATTTGCTGTTGTTCTGGAGAGCTTGCAGAGCACTGGGGAAAGGCAGGCAGAGAATTCCCTGCTAGCACCTTCTCTGTGCCTGGGAAGCAGAAGTGTTCACATTGCTTCGCAGAATCGCCTTTGTGCAGAAAACACTAACACTTGTTCAGAACAAAAGAAAGCACAGAGCCCCAGATTTGCTGTTGTTCTGGAGAGCTTGCAGAGCACTGGGGAAAGGCAGGCAGAGAATTCCCTGCTAGCACCTTCTCTGTGCCTGGGAAGCAGAAGTGTTCACATTACTTCGCAGAATCGCTTTTGTGCAGAAAACACTAACACTTGTTCAGAACAAAAGAAAGCACAGAGCCCCAGATTTGATGTTGTTCTGGAGAGCTTGCAGAGCACTGGGGAAAGGCAGGCAGAGAATTCCCTGCTAGCACCTTCTCTGTGCCTGGGAAGCAGAAGTGTTCACATTGCTTCGCAGAATCGCCTTTGTGCAGAAAACACTAACACTTGTTCAGAACAAAAGAAAGCACAGAGCCCCAGATTTGCTGTTGTTCTGGAGAGCTTGCAGAGCACTGGGGAAAGGCAGGCAGAGAATTCCCTGCTAGCACCTTCTCTGTGCCTGGGAAGCAGAAGTGTTCACATTGCTTCGCAGAATCGCCTTTGTGCAGAAAACACTAACACTTGTTCAGAACAAAAGAAAGCACAGAGCCCCAGATTTGCTGTTGTTCTGGAGAGCTTGCAGAGCACTGGGGAAAGGCAGGCAGAGAATTCCCTGCTAGCACCTTCTCTGTGCCTGGGAAGCAGAAGTGTTCACATTACTTCGCAGAATCGCTTTTGTGCAGAAAACACTAACACTTGTTCAGAACAAAAGAAAGCACAGAGCCCCAGATTTGCTGTTGTTCTGGAGAGCTTGCAGAGCACTGGGGAAAGGCAGGCAGAGAATTCCCTGCTAGCACCTTCTCTGTGCCTGGGAAGCAGAAGTGTTCACATTACTTCGCAGAATCGCTTTTGTGCAGAAAACACTAACACTTGTTCAGAACAAAAGAAAGCACAGAGCCCCAGATTTGCTGTTGTTCTGGAGAGCTTGCAGAGCACTGGGGAAAGGCAGGCAGAGAATTCCCTGCTAGCACCTTCTCTGTGCCTGGGAAGCAGAAGTGTTCACATTGCTTCGCAGAATCGCCTTTGTGCAGAAAACACTAACACTTGTTCAGAACAAAAGAAAGCACAGAGCCCCAGATTTGCTGTTGTTCTGGAGAGCTTGCAGAGCACTGGGGAAAGGCAGGCAGAGAATTCCCTGCTAGCACCTTCTCTGTGCCTGGGAAGCAGAAGTTTTCACATTACTTCGCAGAATCGCTTTTGTGCAGAAAACACTAACACTTGTTCAGAAAGAAAGGAAGCACAGAGCCCCAGATTTTATGTTGTCCTGGAGAGCTTGCAGAGCACTGGGGAAAGGCAGGCAGAGAATTTCCTGCTAGCACCTGCTCTGTGCCTGTTCACATTGCTTCGCAGAATCGCTTTTGTGCAGAAAACAGTAACACTTGTTCAGAACGAAAGAAAGCACAGAGCCCCAGATTCTATGTTGTCCTGGAGAGCTTGCAGAGCACTGGGGAAAGGCAGGCAGAGAATTCCTTGCTAGCACCTTCTCTGTGCCTGGGAAGCAGAAGTTTTCACATTGCTTGGCAGAATCGCTTTTGTGCAGAAAACAGTAACACTTGTTCAGAACGAAAGAAAGCACAGAGCCCCAGATTCTATGTTGTCCTGGAGAGCTTGCAGAGCACTGGGGAAAGGCAGGCAGAGAATTCCCTGCTAGCACCTTCTCTGTGCCTGTTCACATTGCTTCGCTGTATCGCTTTTGTGCAGAAAACCCTAACACTTGTTCAGAACGAAAGAAAGCACAGAGCCCCAGATTCTATGTTGTCCTGGATAGCTTGCAGAGCACTGGGGAAAGGCAGGCAGAGAATTCCCTGCTAGCACCTTCTCTGTGCCTGGGAAGCAGAAGTGTTCACATTGCTTCGCAGAATCGCCTTTGTGCAGAAAACACTAACACTTGTTCAGAACAAAAGAAAGCACAGAGCCCCAGATTCTATGTTGTCCTGGAGAGCTTGCAGAGCACTGGGGAAAGGCAGGCAGAGAATTCCCTGCTAGCACCTTCTCTGTGCCTGGGAAGCAGAAGTGTTCACATTACTTCGCAGAATCGCTTTTGTGCAGAAAACACTAACACTTGTTCAGAACAAAAGAAAGCACAGAGCCCCAGATTTGCTGTTGTTCTGGAGAGCTTGCAGAGCACTGGGGAAAGGCAGGCAGAGAATTCCCTGCTAGCACCTTCTCTGTGCCTGGGAAGCAGAAGTGTTCACATTGCTTCGCAGAATCGCCTTTGTGCAGAAAACACTAACACTTGTTCAGAACAAAAGAAAGCACAGAGCCCCAGATTTGCTGTTGTTCTGGAGAGCTTGCAGAGCACTGGGGAAAGGCAGGCAGAGAATTCCCTGCTAGCACCTTCTCTGTGCCTGGGAAGCAGAAGTTTTCACATTACTTCGCAGAATCGCTTTTGTGCAGAAAACACTAACACTTGTTCAGAACGAAAGGAAGCACAGAGCCCCAGATTTTATGTTGTCCTGGAGAGCTTGCAGAGCACTGGGGAAAGGCAGGCAGAGAATTTCCTGCTAGCACCTGCTCTGTGCCTGTTCACATTGCTTCGCAGAACCGCTTTTGTGCAGAAAACAGTAACACCTGTTCAGAACGAAAGAAAGCACAGAGCCCCAGATTCTATGTTGTCCTGGAGAGCTTGCAGAGCACTGGGGAAAGGCAGGCAGAGAATTCCTTGCTAGCACCTTCTCTGTGCCTGGGAAGCAGAAGTGTTCACATTGCTTGGCAGAATCGCTTTTGTGCAGAAAACAGTAACACTTGTTCAGAACGAAAGAAAGCACAGAGCCCCAGATTCTATGTTGTCCTGGAGAGCTTGCAGAGCACTGGGGAAAGGCAGGCAGAGAATTCCCTGCTAGCACCTTCTCTGTGCCTGTTCACATTGCTTCGCTGTATCGCTTTTGTGCAGAAAACAGTAACACTTGTTCAGAACGAAAGAAAGCACAGAGCCCCAGATTCTATGTTGTCCTGGATAGCTTGCAGAGCACTGGGGAAAGGCAGGCAGAGAATTCCCTGCTAGCACCTTCTCTGTGCCTGGGAAGCAGAAGTGTTCACATTACTTCGCAGAATCGCTTTTGTGCAGAAAACACTAACACTTGTTCAGAACAAAAGAAAGCACAGAGCCCCAGATTTGCTGTTGTTCTGGAGAGCTTGCAGAGCACTGGGGAAAGGCAGGCAGAGAATTCCCTGCTAGCACCTGCTCTGTGCCTGGGAAGCAGAAGTGTTAACATTGCTTCGCAGAATCGCCTTTGTGCAGAAAACACTAACACTTGTTCAGAACAAAAGAAAGCACAGAGCCCCAGATTTGCTCTTGTTCTGGAGAGCTTGCAGAGCACTGGGGAAAGGCAGGCAGAGAATTCCCTGCTAGCACCTTCTCTGTGCCTGGGAAGCAGAAGTGTTTACGTTGCTTCGCAGAATCGCTTTTGTGCAGAAAACAGTAACACTTGTTCAGAACAAAAGAAAGCACAGAGCCCCAGATTCTATGTTGTCCTGGAGAGCTTGCAGAGCACTGGGGAAAGGCAGGCAGAGAATTCCCTGCTAGCACCTTCTCTGTGCCTGGGAAGCAGAAGTGTTCACATTGCTTCGCAGAATCGCCTTTGTGCAGAAAACACTAACACTTGTTCCGAACAAAAGAAAGCACAGAGCCCCAGATTCTATGTTGTCCTGGAGAGCTTGCAGAGCACTGGGGAAAGGCAGGCAGGGAATTCCCTGCTAGCACCTTCTCTGTGCCTGGGAAGCAGAAGTGTTCACATTGCTTCGCAGAATCGCTTTTCTGCAGAAAACACTAACACTTGTTCAGAACAAAAGAAAGCACAGAGCCCCAGATTTGCTGTTGTTCTGGAGAGCTTGCAGAGCACTGGGGAAAGGCAGGCAGCGAATTCCCTGCTAGCACCTTCTCTGTGCCTGGGAAGCAGAAGTGTTCACATTGCTTCGCAGAATCGCCTTTGTGCAGAAAACACTAACACTTGTTCAGAACAAAAGAAAGCACAGAGCCCCAGATTTGCTGTTGTCCTGGAGAGCTTGCAGAGCACTGGGGAAAGGCAGGCAGAGAATTCCCTGCTAGCACCTTCTCTGTGCCTGGGAAGCAGAAGTGTTCACATTACTTTGCAGAATCGCCTTTGTGCAGAAAACACTAACACTTGTTCAGAACAAAAGAAAGCACAGAGCCCCAGATTCTATGTTGTCCTGGAGAGCTTGCAGAGCACTGGGGAAAGGCAGGCAGAGAATTCCCTGCTAGCACCTTCTCTGTGCCTGGGAAGCAGAAGTGTTCACATTACTTCGCAGAATCGCTTTTGTGCAGAAAACACTAACACTTGTTCAGAACGAAAGGAAGCACAGAGCCCCAGATTCTATGTTGTCCTGGAGAGCTTGCAGAGCACTGGGGAAAGGCAGGCAGGGAATTCCCTGCTAGCACCTTCTCTGTGCCTGGGAAGCAGAAGTGTTCACATTGCTTCGCAGAATCGCTTTTCTGCAGAAAACACTAACACTTGTTCAGAACAAAAGAAAGCACAGAGCCCCAGATTTGCTGTTGTTCTGGAGAGCTTGCAGAGCACTGGGGAAAGGCAGGCAGAGAATTCCCTGCTAGCACCTTCTCTGTGCCTGGGAAGCAGAAGTGTTCACATTGCTTCGCAGAATCGCCTTTGTGCAGAAAACACTAACACTTGTTCAGAACAAAAGAAAGCACAGAGCCCCAGATTTGCTGTTGTCCTGGAGAGCTTGCAGAGCACTGGGGAAAGGCAGGCAGAGAATTCCCTGCTAGCACCTTCTCTGTGCCTGGGAAGCAGAAGTGTTCACATTACTTTGCAGAATCGCCTTTGTGCAGAAAACACTAACACTTGTTCAGAACAAAAGAAAGCACAGAGCCCCAGATTCTATGTTGTCCTGGAGAGCTTGCAGAGCACTGGGGAAAGGCAGGCAGAGAATTCCCTGCTAGCACCTTCTCTGTGCCTGGGAAGCAGAAGTGTTCACATTGCTTCGCAGAATCGCCTTTGTGCAGAAAACACTAACACTTGTTCAGAACAAAAGAAAGCACAGAGCCCCAGATTTGATGTTGTTCTGGAGAGCTTGCAGAGCACTGGGGAAAGGCAGGCAGAGAATTCCCTGCTAGCACCTTCTCTGTGCCTGGGAAGCAGAAGTGTTCACATTGCTTCGCAGAATCGCCTTTGTGCAGAAAACACTAACACTTGTTCAGAACAAAAGAAAGCACAGAGCCCCAGATTTGCTGTTGTTCTGGAGAGCTTGCAGAGCACTGGGGAAAGGCAGGCAGAGAATTCCCTGCTAGCACCTTCTCTGTGCCTGGGAAGCAGAAGTGTTCACATTGCTTCGCAGAATCGCCTTTGTGCAGAAAACACTAACACTTGTTCAGAACAAAAGAAAGCACAGAGCCCCAGATTTGCTGTTGTTCTGGAGAGCTTGCAGAGCACTGGGGAAAGGCAGGCAGAGAATTCCCTGCTAGCACCTTCTCTGTGCCTGGGAAGCAGAAGTGTTCACATTACTTCGCAGAATCGCTTTTGTGCAGAAAACACTAACACTTGTTCAGAACGAAAGGAAGCACAGAGCCCCAGATTTTATGTTGTCCTGGAGAGCTTGCAGAGCACTGGGGAAAGGCAGGCAGAGAATTTCCTGCTAGCACCTTCTCTGTGCCTGTTCACATTGCTTCGCAGAATCGCTTTTGTGCAGAAAACAGTAACACTTGTTCAGAACGAAAGAAAGCACAGAGCCCCAGATTCTATGTTGTCCTGGAGATCTTGCAGAGCACTGGGGAAAGGCAGGCAGAGAATTCCTTGCTAGCACCTTTTCTGTGCCTGGGAAGCAGAAGTGTTCACATTGCTTCGCAGAATCGCTTTTGTGCAGAAAACAGTAACACTTGTTCAGAACGAAAGAAAGCACAGAGCCCCAGATTCTATGTTGTCCTGGAGAGCTTGCAGAGCACTGGGGAAAGGCAGGCAGAGAATTCCCTGCTAGCACCTTCTCTGTGCCTGTTCACATTGCTTCGCTGTATCGCTTTTGTGCAGAAAACCCTAACACTTGTTCAGAACGAAAGAAAGCACAGAGCCCCAGATTCTATGTTGTCCTGGATAGCTGCAGAGCACTGGGGAAAGGCAGGCAGAGAATTCCCTGCTAGCACCTTCTCTGTGCCTGGGAAGCAGAAGTGTTCACATTGCTTCGCAGAATCGCTTTTCTGCAGAAAACAGTAACACTTGTTCAGAAGGAAAGAAAGCACAGAGCCCCAGATTCTATGTTGTCCTGGAGAGCTTGCAGAGCACTGGGGAAAGGCAGGCAGAGAATTCCCTGCTAGCACCTTCTCTGTGCCTGGGAAGCAGAAGTGTTCACATTACTTCGCAGAATCGCTTTTGTGCAGAAAACACTAACACTTGTTCAGAACAAAAGAAAGCACAGAGCCCCAGATTTGCTGTTGTTCTGGAGAGCTTGCAGAGCACTGGGGAAAGGCAGGCAGAGAATTCCCTGCTAGCACCTTCTCTGTGCCTGGGATGCAGAAGTGTTCACATTGCTTCGCAGAATCGCCTTTGTGCAGAAAACACTAACACTTGTTCAGAACAAAAGAAAGCACAGAGCCCCAGATTTGCTGTTGTTCTGGAGAGCTTGCAGAGCACTGGGGAAAGGCAGGCAGAGAATTCTCTGCTAGCACCTTCTCTGTGTCTGGGAAGCAGAAGTGTTCACATTACTTCGCAGAATCGCTTTTGTGCAGAAAACACTAACACTTGTTCAGAACGAAAGGAAGCACAGAGCCCCAGATTTTATGTTGTCCTGGAGAGCTTGCAGAGCACTGGGGAAAGGCAGGCAGAGAATTTCCTGCTAGCACCTGCTCTGTGCCTGTTCACATTGCTTCGCAGAATCGCTTTTGTGCAGAAAACAGTAACACTTGTTCAGAACGAAAGAAAGCACAGAGCCCCAGATTCTATGTTGTCCTGGAGAGCTTGCAGAGCACTGGGGAAAGGCAGGCAGAGAATTCCCTGCTAGCACCTTCTCTGTGCCTGGGAAGCAGAAGTGTTCACATTACTTCGCAGAATCGCTTTTGTGCAGAAAACACTAACACTTGTTCAGAACAAAAGAAAGCACAGAGCCCGAGATTTGCTGTTGTTCTGGAGAGCTTGCAGAGCACTGGGGAAAGGCAGGCAGAGAATTCCCTGCTAGCACCTTCTCTGTGCCTGGGAAGCAGAAGTGTTCACATTGCTTCGCAGAATTGCCTTTGTGCAGAAAACACAAACACTTTTTCAGAACAAAAGAAAGCACAGAGCCCCAGATTCTTTGTTGTCCTGGAGAGCTTGCAGAGCACTGGGGAAAGGCAGGCAGAGAATTCCTTGCTAGCACCTTCTCTGTGCCTGGGAAGCAGAAGTGTTCACATTGCTTGGCAGAATCGCTTTTGTGCAGAAAACAGTAACACTTGTTCAGAACGAAAGAAAGCACAGAGCCCCAGATTCTATGTTGTCCTGGAGAGCTTGCAGAGCACTGGGGAAAGGCAGGCAGAGAATTCCCTGCTAGCACCTTCTCTGTGCCTGGGAAGCAGAAGTGTTCACATTGCTTCGCAGAATCGCCTTTGTGCAGAAAACACTAACACTTGTTCAGAACAAAAGAAAGCACAGAGCCCCAGATTTGATGTTGTTCTGGAGAGCTTGCAGAGCACTGGGGAAAGGCAGGCAGAGAATTCCCTGCTAGCACCTTCTCTGTGCCTGGGAAGCAGAAGTGTTCACATTGCTTCGCAGAATCGCCTTTGTGCAGAAAACACTAACACTTGTTCAGAACAAAAGAAAGCACAGAGCCCCAGATTTGCTGTTGTTCTGGAGAGCTTGCAGAGCACTGGGGAAAGGCAGGCAGAGAATTCCCTGCTAGCACCTTCTCTGTGCCTGGGAAGCAGAAGTGTTCACATTGCTTCGCAGAATCGCCTTTGTGCAGAAAACACTAACACTTGTTCAGAACAAAAGAAAGCACAGAGCCCCAGATTTGCTGTTGTTCTGGAGAGCTTGCAGAGCACTGGGGAAAGGCAGGCAGAGAATTCCCTGCTAGCACCTTCTCTGTGCCTGGGAAGCAGAAGTGTTCACATTACTTCGCAGAATCGCTTTTGTGCAGAAAACACTAACACTTGTTCAGAACGAAAGGAAGCACAGAGCCCCAGATTTTATGTTGTCCTGGAGAGCTTGCAGAGCACTGGGGAAAGGCAGGCAGAGAATTTCCTGCTAGCACCTTCTCTGTGCCTGTTCACATTGCTTCGCAGAATCGCTTTTGTGCAGAAAACAGTAACACTTGTTCAGAACGAAAGAAAGCACAGAGCCCCAGATTCTATGTTGTCCTGGAGATCTTGCAGAGCACTGGGGAAAGGCAGGCAGAGAATTCCTTGCTAGCACCTTTTCTGTGCCTGGGAAGCAGAAGTGTTCACATTGCTTCGCAGAATCGCTTTTGTGCAGAAAACAGTAACACTTGTTCAGAACGAAAGAAAGCACAGAGCCCCAGATTCTATGTTGTCCTGGAGAGCTTGCAGAGCACTGGGGAAAGGCAGGCAGAGAATTCCCTGCTAGCACCTTCTCTGTGCCTGTTCACATTGCTTCGCTGTATCGCTTTTGTGCAGAAAACCCTAACACTTGTTCAGAACGAAAGAAAGCACAGAGCCCCAGATTCTATGTTGTCCTGGATAGCTGCAGAGCACTGGGGAAAGGCAGGCAGAGAATTCCCTGCTAGCACCTTCTCTGTGCCTGGGAAGCAGAAGTGTTCACATTGCTTCGCAGAATCGCTTTTCTGCAGAAAACAGTAACACTTGTTCAGAAGGAAAGAAAGCACAGAGCCCCAGATTCTATGTTGTCCTGGAGAGCTTGCAGAGCACTGGGGAAAGGCAGGCAGAGAATTCCCTGCTAGCACCTTCTCTGTGCCTGGGAAGCAGAAGTGTTCACATTACTTCGCAGAATCGCTTTTGTGCAGAAAACACTAACACTTGTTCAGAACAAAAGAAAGCACAGAGCCCCAGATTTGCTGTTGTTCTGGAGAGCTTGCAGAGCACTGGGGAAAGGCAGGCAGAGAATTCCCTGCTAGCACCTTCTCTGTGCCTGGGATGCAGAAGTGTTCACATTGCTTCGCAGAATCGCCTTTGTGCAGAAAACACTAACACTTGTTCAGAACAAAAGAAAGCACAGAGCCCCAGATTTGCTGTTGTTCTGGAGAGCTTGCAGAGCACTGGGGAAAGGCA
The DNA here is from genome assembly GCF_031877795.1 of Strix aluco. NCBI lineage: Eukaryota > Metazoa > Chordata > Aves > Strigiformes > Strigidae > Strix > Strix aluco. The sequence continues at coordinate 917,857 of NW_027436584.1, forward strand.
GGCAGAGAATTCTCTGCTAGCACCTTCTCTGTGCCTGGGAAGCAGAAGTGTTCACATTACTTCGCAGAATCGCTTTTGTGCAGAAAACACTAACACTTGTTCAGAACGAAAGGAAGCACAGAGCCCCAGATTTTATGTTGTCCTGGAGAGCTTGCAGAGCACTGGGGAAAGGCAGGCAGAGAATTTCCTGCTAGCACCTGCTCTGTGCCTGTTCACATTGCTTCGCAGAATCGCTTTTGTGCAGAAAACAGTAACACTTGTTCAGAACGAAAGAAAGCACAGAGCCCCAGATTCTATGTTGTCCTGGAGAGCTTGCAGAGCACTGGGGAAAGGCAGGCAGAGAATTCCCTGCTAGCACCTTCTCTGTGCCTGGGAAGCAGAAGTGTTCACATTACTTCGCAGAATCGCTTTTGTGCAGAAAACACTAACACTTGTTCAGAACAAAAGAAAGCACAGAGCCCGAGATTTGCTGTTGTTCTGGAGAGCTTGCAGAGCACTGGGGAAAGGCAGGCAGAGAATTCCCTGCTAGCACCTTCTCTGTGCCTGGGAAGCAGAAGTGTTCACATTGCTTCGCAGAATTGCCTTTGTGCAGAAAACACAAACACTTTTTCAGAACAAAAGAAAGCACAGAGCCCCAGATTCTTTGTTGTCCTGGAGAGCTTGCAGAGCACTGGGGAAAGGCAGGCAGAGAATTCCTTGCTAGCACCTTCTCTGTGCCTGGGAAGCAGAAGTGTTCACATTGCTTGGCAGAATCGCTTTTGTGCAGAAAACAGTAACACTTGTTCAGAACGAAAGAAATCACAGAGCCCCAGATTCTATGTTGTCCTGGAGAGCTTGCAGAGCACTGGGGAAAGGCAGGCAGAGAATTCCCTGCTAGCACCTTCTCTGTGCCTGTTCATTTGCTTCGCTGTATCGCTTTTGTGCAGAAAACAGTAACACTTGTTCAGAACGAAAGAAAGCACAGAGCCCCAGATTCTATGTTGTCCTGGATAGCTTGCAGAGCACTGGGGAAAGGCAGGCAGAGAATTCCCTGCTAGCACCTTCTCTGTGCCTGGGAAGCAGAAGTGTTCACATTGCTTCGCAGAATCGCCTTTGTGCAGAAAACACTAACACTTGTTCAGAACAAAAGAAAGCACAGAGCCCCAGATTCTATGTTGTCCTGGAGAGCTTGCAGAGCACTGGGGAAAGGCAGGCAGAGAATTCCCTGCTAGCACCTTCTCTGTGCCTGGGAAGCAGAAGTGTTCATATTGCTTCGCAGAATCGCTTTTGTGCAGAAAACACTAACACTTGTTCAGAACAAAAGAAAGCACAGAGCCCCAGATTTGCTGTTGTTCTGGAGAGCTTGCAGAGCACTGGGGAAAGGCAGGCAGAGAATTCCCTGCTAGCACCTTCTCTGTGCCTGGGAAGCAGAAGTGTTCACATTACTTCGCAGAATCGCTTTTGTGCAGAAAACACTAACACTTGTTCAGAACAAAAGAAAGCACAGAGCCCCAGATTCTATGTTGTTCTGGAGAGCTTGCAGAGCACTGGGGAAAGGCAGGCAGAGAATTCCCTGCTAGCACCTTCTCTGTGCCTGGGAAGCAGAAGTGTTCATATTGCTTCGCAGAATCGCCTTTGTGCAGAAAACACTAACACTTGTTCAGAACAAAAGAAAGCACAGAGCCCCAGATTTGCTGTTGTTCTGGAGAGCTTGCAGAGCACTGGGGAAAGGCAGGCAGAGAATTCCCTGCTAGCACCTTCTCTGTGCCTGGGAAGCAGAAGTGTTCACATTACTTCGCAGAATCGCTTTTGTGCAGAAAACACTAACACTTGTTCAGAACAAAAGAAAGCACAGAGCCCCAGATTCTATGTTGTCCTGGAGAGCTTGCAGAGCACTGGGGAAAGGCAGGCAGAGAATTCCTTGCTAGCACCTTCTCTGTGCCTGGGAAGCAGAAGTGTTCATATTGCTTCGCAGAATGGCTTTTGTGCAGAAAACACTAACACTTGTTCAGAACGAAAGAAAGCACAGAGCCCCAGATTTGCTGTTGTTCTGGAGAGCTTGCAGAGCACTGGGGAAAGGCAGGCAGAGAATTCCCTGCTAGCACCTTCTCTGTGCCTGGGAAGCAGAAGTGTTCACATTACTTCGCAGAATCGCTTTTGTGCAGAAAACACTAACACTTGTTCAGAACAAAAGAAAGCACAGAGCCCCAGATTTGCTGTTGTTCTGGAGAGCTTGCAGAGCACTGGGGAAAGGCAGGCAGAGAATTCCCTGCTAGCACCTTCTCTGTGCCTGGGAAGCAGAAGTGTTCACATTGCTTCGCAGAATCGCCTTTGTGCAGAAAACACTAACACTTGTTCAGAACAAAAGAAAGCACAGAGCCCCAGATTTGCTGTTGTTCTGGAGAGCTTGCAGAGCACTGGGGAAAGGCAGGCAGAGAATTCCCTGCTAGCACCTTCTCTGTGCCTGGGAAGCAGAAGTGTTCACATTACTTCGCAGAATCGCTTTTGTGCAGAAAACACTAACACTTGTTCAGAACAAAAGAAAGCACAGAGCCCCAGATTTGCTGTTGTTCTGGAGAGCTTGCAGAGCACTGGGGAAAGGCAGGCAGAGAATTCCCTGCTAGCACCTTCTCTGTGCCTGGGAAGCAGAAGTGTTCACATTGCTTCGCAGAATTGCCTTTGTGCAGAAAACACAAACACTTTTTCAGAACAAAAGAAAGCACAGAGCCCCAGATTCTTTGTTGTCCTGGAGAGCTTGCAGAGCACTGGGGAAAGGCAGGCAGAGAATTCCTTGCTAGCACCTTCTCTGTGCCTGGGAAGCAGAAGTGTTCACATTGCTTGGCAGAATCGCTTTTGTGCAGAAAACAGTAACACTTGTTCAGAACGAAAGAAAGCACAGAGCCCCAGATTCTATGTTGTCCTGGAGAGCTTGCAGAGCACTGGGGAAAGGCAGGCAGAGAATTCCCTGCTAGCACCTTCTCTGTGCCTGTTCATTTGCTTCGCTGTATCGCTTTTGTGCAGAAAACAGTAACACTTGTTCAGAACGAAAGAAAGCACAGAGCCCCAGATTCTATGTTGTCCTGGATAGCTTGCAGAGCACTGGGGAAAGGCAGGCAGAGAATTCCCTGCTAGCACCTTCTCTGTGCCTGGGAAGCAGAAGTGTTCACATTGCTTCGCAGAATCGCCTTTGTGCAGAAAACACTAACACTTGTTCAGAACAAAAGAAAGCACAGAGCCCCAGATTCTATGTTGTCCTGGAGAGCTTGCAGAGCACTGGGGAAAGGCAGGCAGAGAATTCCCTGCTAGCACCTTCTCTGTGCCTGGGAAGCAGAAGTGTTCATATTGCTTCGCAGAATCGCTTTTGTGCAGAAAACACTAACACTTGTTCAGAACAAAAGAAAGCACAGAGCCCCAGATTTGCTGTTGTTCTGGAGAGCTTGCAGAGCACTGGGGAAAGGCAGGCAGAGAATTCCCTGCTAGCACCTTCTCTGTGCCTGGGAAGCAGAAGTGTTCACATTACTTCGCAGAATCGCTTTTGTGCAGAAAACACTAACACTTGTTCAGAACAAAAGAAAGCACAGAGCCCCAGATTCTATGTTGTTCTGGAGAGCTTGCAGAGCACTGGGGAAAGGCAGGCAGAGAATTCCCTGCTAGCACCTTCTCTGTGCCTGGGAAGCAGAAGTGTTCATATTGCTTCGCAGAATCGCCTTTGTGCAGAAAACACTAACACTTGTTCAGAACAAAAGAAAGCACAGAGCCCCAGATTTGCTGTTGTTCTGGAGAGCTTGCAGAGCACTGGGGAAAGGCAGGCAGAGAATTCCCTGCTAGCACCTTCTCTGTGCCTGGGAAGCAGAAGTGTTCACATTACTTCGCAGAATCGCTTTTGTGCAGAAAACACTAACACTTGTTCAGAACAAAAGAAAGCACAGAGCCCCAGATTCTATGTTGTCCTGGAGAGCTTGCAGAGCACTGGGGAAAGGCAGGCAGAGAATTCCTTGCTAGCACCTTCTCTGTGCCTGGGAAGCAGAAGTGTTCATATTGCTTCGCAGAATGGCTTTTGTGCAGAAAACACTAACACTTGTTCAGAACGAAAGAAAGCACAGAGCCCCAGATTTGCTGTTGTTCTGGAGAGCTTGCAGAGCACTGGGGAAAGGCAGGCAGAGAATTCCCTGCTAGCACCTTCTCTGTGCCTGGGAAGCAGAAGTGTTCACATTACTTCGCAGAATCGCTTTTGTGCAGAAAACACTAACACTTGTTCAGAACAAAAGAAAGCACAGAGCCCCAGATTTGCTGTTGTTCTGGAGAGCTTGCAGAGCACTGGGGAAAGGCAGGCAGAGAATTCCCTGCTAGCACCTTCTCTGTGCCTGGGAAGCAGAAGTGTTCACATTGCTTCGCAGAATCGCCTTTGTGCAGAAAACACTAACACTTGTTCAGAACAAAAGAAAGCACAGAGCCCCAGATTTGCTGTTGTTCTGGAGAGCTTGCAGAGCACTGGGGAAAGGCAGGCAGAGAATTCCCTGCTAGCACCTTCTCTGTGCCTGGGAAGCAGAAGTGTTTACATTGCTTCGCAGAAGCGCTTTTGTGCAGAAAACAGTAACACTTGTTCAGAACGAAAGAAAGCACAGAGCCCCAGATTTGCTGTTGTCCTGGAGAGCTTGCAGAGCACTGGGGAAAGGCAGGCAGAGAATTCCCTGCTAGCACCTTCTCTGTGCCTGGGAAGCAGAAGTGTTCACATTACTTCGCAGAATCGCTTTTGTGCAGAAAACACTAACACTTGTTCAGAACAAAAGAAAGCACAGAGCCCCAGATTTGCTGTTGTTCTGGAGAGCTTGCAGAGCACTGGGGAAAGGCAGGCAGAGAATTCCCTGCTAGCACCTTCTCTGTGCCTGGGAAGCAGAAGTGTTCACATTGCTTCGCAGAATCGCCTTTGTGCAGAAAACACTAACACTTGTTCAGAACAAAAGAAAGCACAGAGCCCCAGATTTGCTGTTGTTCTGGAGAGCTTGCAGAGCACTGGGGAAAGGCAGGCAGAGAATTCCCTGCTAGCACCTTCTCTGTGCCTGGGAAGCAGAAGTGTTCACATTACTTTGCAGAATCGCCTTTGTGCAGAAAACACTAACACTTGTTCAGAACAAAAGAAAGCACAGAGCCCCAGATTCTATGTTGTCCTGGAGAGCTTGCAGAGCACTGGGGAAAGGCAGGCAGAGAATTCCCTGCTAGCACCTTCTCTGTGCCTGGGAAGCAGAAGTGTTCACATTGCTTCGCAGAATCGCCTTTGTGCAGAAAACACTAACACTTGTTCAGAACAAAAGAAAGCACAGAGCCCCAGATTTGATGTTGTTCTGGAGAGCTTGCAGAGCACTGGGGAAAGGCAGGCAGAGAATTCCCTGCTAGCACCTTCTCTGTGCCTGGGAAGCAGAAGTGTTCACATTGCTTCGCAGAATCGCCTTTGTGCAGAAAACACTAACACTTGTTCAGAACAAAAGAAAGCACAGAGCCCCAGATTCTATGTTGTCCTGGAGAGCTTGCAGAGCACTGGGGAAAGGCAGGCAGAGAATTCCCTGCTAGCACCTTCTCTGTGCCTGGGAAGCAGGAGTGTTCACATTGCTTCGCAGAATCGCCTTTGTGCAGAAAACACTAACACTTGTTCAGAAGGAAAGAAAGCACAGAGCCCCAGATTTTATGTTGTCCTGGAGAGCTTGCAGAGCACTGGGGAAAGGCAGGCAGAGAATTCCCTGCCAGCACCTTCTCTGTGCCTGGGAAGCAGAAGTGTTCACATTAGTTCGCAGAATCGCCTTTGTGCAGAAAACACTAACACTTGTTCAGAACAAAAGAAAGCACAGAGCCCCAGATTTGCTGTTGTTCTGGAGAGCTTGCAGAGCACTGGGGAAAGGCAGGCAGAGAATTCCCTGCTAGCACCTTCTCTGTGCCTGGGAAGCAGAAGTGTTCACATTACTTTGCAGAATCGCCTTTGTGCAGAAAACACTAACACTTGTTCAGAACAAAAGAAAGCACAGAGCCCCAGATTCTATGTTGTCCTGGAGAGCTTGCAGAGCACTGGGGAAAGGCAGGCAGAGAATTCCCTGCTAGCACCTTCTCTGTGCCTGGGAAGCAGAAGTGTTCACATTGCTTCGCAGAATCGCCTTTGTGCAGAAAACACTAACACTTGTTCAGAACAAAAGAAAGCACAGAGCCCCAGATTTTATGTTGTCCTGGAGAGCTTGCAGAGCACTGGGGAAAGGCAGGCAGAGAATTCCCTGCTAGCACCTTCTCTGTGCCTGGGAAGCAGAAGTGTTCACATTGCTTCGCAGAATCGCCTTTGTGCAGAAAACACTAACACTTGTTCAGAACAAAAGAAAGCACAGAGCCCCAGATTTGATGTTGTTCTGGAGAGCTTGCAGAGCACTGGGGAAAGGCAGGCAGAGAATTCCCTGCTAGCACCTTCTCTGTGCCTGGGAAGCAGAAGTGTTCACATTGCTTCGCAGAATCGCCTTTGTGCAGAAAACACTAACACTTGTTCAGAACAAAAGAAAGCACAGAGCCCCAGATTTGCTGTTGTTCTGGAGAGCTTGCAGAGCACTGGGGAAAGGCAGGCAGAGAATTCCCTGCTAGCACCTTCTCTGTGCCTGGGAAGCAGAAGTGTTCACATTGCTTCGCAGAATCGCCTTTGTGCAGAAAACACTAACACTTGTTCAGAACAAAAGAAAGCACAGAGCCCCAGATTTGCTGTTGTTCTGGAGAGCTTGCAGAGCACTGGGGAAAGGCAGGCAGAGAATTCCCTGCTAGCACCTTCTCTGTGCCTGGGAAGCAGAAGTGTTCACATTACTTCGCAGAATCGCTTTTGTGCAGAAAACACTAACACTTGTTCAGAACGAAAGGAAGCACAGAGCCCCAGATTTTATGTTGTCCTGGAGAGCTTGCAGAGCACTGGGGAAAGGCAGGCAGAGAATTTCCTGCTAGCACCTTCTCTGTGCCTGTTCACATTGCTTCGCAGAATCGCTTTTGTGCAGAAAACAGTAACACTTGTTCAGAACGAAAGAAAGCACAGAGCCCCAGATTCTATGTTGTCCTGGAGATCTTGCAGAGCACTGGGGAAAGGCAGGCAGAGAATTCCTTGCTAGCACCTTCTCTGTGCCTGGGAAGCAGAAGTGTTCACATTGCTTGGCATAATCGCTTTTGTGCAGAAAACAGTAACACTTGTTCAGAACGAAAGAAAGCACAGAGCCCCAGATTCTATGTTGTCCTGGAGAGCTTGCAGAGCACTGGGGAAAGGCAGGCAGAGAATTCCCTGCTAGCACCTTCTCTGTGCCTGTTCACATTGCTTCGCTGTATCGCTTTTGTGCAGAAAACCCTAACACTTGTTCAGAACGAAAGAAAGCACAGAGCCCCAGATTCTATGTTGTCCTGGAGAGCTTGCAGAGCACTGGGGAAAGGCAGGCAGAGAATTCCCTGCTAGCACCTTCTCTGTGCCTGGGAAGCAGAAGTGTTCACATTGCTTCGCAGAATCGCCTTTGTGCAGAAAACACTAACACTTGTTCAGAACAAAAGAAAGCACAGAGCCCCAGATTCTATGTTGTCCTGGAGAGCTTGCAGAGCACTGGGGAAAGGCAGGCAGAGAATTCCCTGCTAGCACCTTCTCTGTGCCTGGGAAGCAGAAGTGTTCACATTACTTCGCAGAATCGCTTTTGTGCAGAAAACACTAACACTTGTTCAGAACAAAAGAAAGCACAGAGCCCCAGATTTGCTGTTGTTCTGGAGAGCTTGCAGAGCACTGGGGAAAGGCAGGCAGAGAATTCCCTGCTAGCACCTTCTCTGTGCCTGGGAAGCAGAAGTGTTCACATTGCTTCGCAGAATCGCCTTTGTGCAGAAAACACTAACACTTGTTCAGAACAAAAGAAAGCACAGAGCCCCAGATTTGCTGTTGTTCTGGAGAGCTTGCAGAGCACTGGGGAAAGGCAGGCAGAGAATTCCCTGCTAGCACCTTCTCTGTGCCTGGGAAGCAGAAGTTTTCACATTACTTCGCAGAATCGCTTTTGTGCAGAAAACACTAACACTTGTTCAGAACGAAAGGAAGCACAGAGACCCAGATTTTATGTTGTCCTGGAGAGCTTGCAGAGCACTGGGGAAAGGCAGGCAGAGAATTTCCTGCTAGCACCTGCTCTGTGCCTGTTCACATTGCTTGGCAGAATCGCTTTTGTGCAGAAAACAGTAACACTTGTTCAGAACGAAAGAAAGCACAGAGCCCCAGATTCTATGTTGTCCTGGAGAGCTTGCAGAGCACTGGGGAAAGGCAGGCAGAGAATTCCTTGCTAGCACCTTCTCTGTGCCTGGGAAGCAGAAGTGTTCACATTGCTTGGCAGAATCGCTTTTGTGCAGAAAACAGTAACACTTGTTCAGAACGAAAGAAAGCACAGAGCCCCAGATTCTATGTTGTCCTGGAGAGCTTGCAGAGCACTGGGGAAAGGCAGGCAGAGAATTCCCTGCTAGCACCTTCTCTGTGCCTGTTCACATTGCTTCGCTGTATCGCTTTTGTGCAGAAAACAGTAACACTTGTTCAGAACGAAAGAAAGCACAGAGCCCCAGATTCTATGTTGTCCTGGATAGCTTGCAGAGCACTGGGGAAAGGCAGGCAGAGAATTCCCTGCTAGCACCTTCTCTGTGCCTGGGAAGCAGAAGTGTTCACATTAATTCGCAGAATCGCTTTTGTGCAGAAAACACTAACACTTGTTCAGAACAAAAGAAAGCACAGAGCCCCAGATTTGCTGTTGTTCTGGAGAGCTTGCAGAGCACTGGGGAAAGGCAGGCAGAGAATTCCCTGCTAGCACCTGCTCTGTGCCTGGGAAGCAGAAGTGTTAACATTGCTTCGCAGAATCGCCTTTGTGCAGAAAACACTAACACTTGTTCAGAACAAAAGAAAGCACAGAGCCCCAGATTTGCTGTTGTTCTGGAGAGCTTGCAGAGCACTGGGGAAAGGCAGGCAGAGAATTCCCTGCTAGCACCTTCTCTGTGCCTGGGAAGCAGAAGTGTTTACGTTGCTTCGCAGAATCGCTTTTGTGCAGAAAACAGTAACACTTGTTCAGAACAAAAGAAAGCACAGAGCCCCAGATTCTATGTTGTCCTGGAGAGCTTGCAGAGCACTGGGGAAAGGCAGGCAGAGAATTCCCTGCTAGCACCTTCTCTGTGCCTGGGAAGCAGAAGTGTTCACATTGCTTCGCAGAATCGCCTTTGTGCAGAAAACACTAACACTTGTTCAGAACAAAAGAAAGCACAGAGCCCCAGATTCTATGTTGTCCTGGAGAGCTTGCAGAGCACTGGGGAAAGGCAGGCAGAGAATTCCCTGCTAGCACCTTCTCTGTGCCTGGGAAGCAGAAGTGTTCACATTGCTTCGCAGAATCGCTTTTGTGCAGAAAACACTAACACTTGTTCAGAACAAAAGAAAGCACAGAGCCCCAGATTTGCTGTTGTTCTGGAGAGCTTGCAGAGCACTGGGGAAAGGCAGGCAGAGAATTCCCTGCTAGCACCTTCTCTGTGCCTGGGAAGCAGAAGTGTTCACATTGCTTCGCAGAATCGCCTTTGTGCAGAAAACACTAACACTTGTTCAGAACAAAAGAAAGCACAGAGCCCCAGATTCTATGTTGTCCTGGAGAGCTTGCAGAGCACTGGGGAAAGGCAGGCAGAGAATTCCCTGCTAGCACCTTCTCTGTGCCTGGGAAGCAGAAGTGTTCACATTACTTTGCAGAATCGCCTTTGTGCAGAAAACACTAACACTTGTTCAGAACAAAAGAAAGCACAGAGCCCCAGATTCTATGTTGTCCTGGAGAGCTTGCAGAGCACTGGGGAAAGGCAGGCAGAGAATTCCCTGCTAGCACCTTCTCTGTGCCTGGGAAGCAGAAGTGTTCACATTGCTTCGCAGAATCGCCTTTGTGCAGAAAACACTAACACTTGTTCAGAACAAAAGAAAGCACAGAGCCCCAGATTTTATGTTGTCCTGGAGAGCTTGCAGAGCACTGGGGAAAGGCAGGCAGAGAATTCCCTGCTAGCACCTTCTCTGTGCCTGGGAAGCAGAAGTGTTCACATTAGTTCGCAGAATCGCCTTTGTGCAGAAAACACTAACACTTGTTCAGAACAAAAGAAAGCACAGAGCCCCAGATTTGCTGTTGTTCTGGAGAGCTTGCAGAGCACTGGGGAAAGGCAGGCAGAGAATTCCCTGCTAGCACCTTCTCTGTGCCTGGGAAGCAGAAGTGTTCACATTGCTTCGCAGAATCGCTTTTGTGCAGAAAACCCTAACACTTGTTCCGAACGAAAGAAAGCACAGAGCCCCAGATTCTATGTTGTCCTGGAGAGCTTGCAGAGCACTGGGGAAAGGCAGGCAGAGAATTCCCTGCTAGCACCTTCTCTGTGCCTGTTCACATTGCTTCGCTGTATCGCTTTTGTGCAGAAAACCCTAACACTTGTTCAGAACGAAAGAAAGCACAGAGCCCCAGATTCTATGTTGTCCTGGATAGCTTGCAGAGCACTGGGGAAAGGCAGGCAGAGAATTCCCTGCTAGCACCTTCTCTGTGCCTGGGAAGCAGAAGTGTTCACATTGCTTCGCAGAATCGCCTTTGTGCAGAAAACACTAACACTTGTTCAGAACAAAAGAAAGCACAGAGCCCCAGATTCTATGTTGTCCTGGAGAGCTTGCAGAGCACTGGGGAAAGGCAGGCAGAGAATTCCCTGCTAGCACCTTCTCTGTGCCTGGGAAGCAGAAGTGTTCACATTACTTCGCAGAATCGCTTTTGTGCAGAAAACACTAACACTTGTTCAGAACAAAAGAAAGCACAGAGCCCCAGATTTTATGTTGTCCTGGAGAGCTTGCAGAGCACTGGGGAAAGGCAGGCAGAGAATTCCCTGCTAGCACCTTCTCTGTGCCTGGGAAGCAGAAGTGTTCACATTGCTTCGCAGAATCGCCTTTGTGCAGAAAACACTAACACTTGTTCAGAACAAAAGAAAGCACAGAGCCCCAGATTTGCTGTTGTCCTGGAGAGCTTGCAGAGCACTGGGGAAAGGCAGGCAGAGAATTCCCTGCTAGCACCTTCTCTGTGCCTGGGAAGCAGAAGTTTTCACATTACTTCGCAGAATCGCTTTTGTGCAGAAAACACTAACACTTGTTCAGAACGAAAGGAAGCACAGAGCCCCAGATTTTATGTTGTCCTGGAGAGCTTGCAGAGCACTGGGGAAAGGCAGGCAGAGAATTTCCTGCTAGCACCTGCTCTGTGCCTGTTCACATTGCTTCGCAGAATCGCTTTTGTGCAGAAAACAGTAACACTTGTTCAGAACGAAAGAAAGCACAGAGCCCCAGATTCTATGTTGTCCTGGAGAGCTTGCAGAGCACTGGGGAAAGGCAGGCAGAGAATTCCTTGCTAGCACCTTCTCTGTGCCTGGGAAGCAGAAGTGTTCACATTGCTTGGCAGAATCGCTTTTGTGCAGAAAACAGTAACACTTGTTCAGAACGAAAGAAAGCACAGAGCCCCAGATTCTATGTTGTCCTGGAGAGCTTGCAGAGCACTGGGGAAAGGCAGGCAGAGAATTCCCTGCTAGCACCTTCTCTGTGCCTGTTCACATTGCTTCGCTGTATCGCTTTTGTGCAGAAAACAGTAACACTTGTTCAGAACGAAAGAAAGCACAGAGCCCCAGATTCTATGTTGTCCTGGATAGCTTGCAGAGCACTGGGGAAAGGCAGGCAGAGAATTCCCTGCTAGCACCTTCTCTGTGCCTGGGAAGCAGAAGTGTTCACATTACTTCGCAGAATCGCTTTTGTGCAGAAAACACTAACACTTGTTCAGAACAAAAGAAAGCACAGAGCCCCAGATTTGCTGTTGTTCTGGAGAGCTTGCAGAGCACTGGGGAAAGGCAGGCAGAGAATTCCCTGCTAGCACCTGCTCTGTGCCTGGGAAGCAGAAGTGTTAACATTGCTTCGCAGAATCGCCTTTGTGCAGAAAACACTAACACTTGTTCAGAACAAAAGAAAGCACAGAGCCCCAGATTTGCTGTTGTTCTGGAGAGCTTGCAGAGCACTGGGGAAAGGCAGGCAGAGAATTCCCTGCTAGCACCTTCTCTGTGCCTGGGAAGCAGAAGTGTTTACGTTGCTTCGCAGAATCGCTTTTGTGCAGAAAACAGTAACACTTGTTCAGAACAAAAGAAAGCACAGAGCCCCAGATTCTATGTTGTCCTGGAGAGCTTGCAGAGCACTGGGGAAAGGCAGGCAGAGAATTCCCTGCTAGCACCTTCTCTGTGCCTGGGAAGCAGAAGTGTTCACATTGCTTCGCAGAATCGCCTTTGTGCAGAAAACACTAACACTTGTTCAGAACAAAAGAAAGCACAGAGCCCCAGATTCTATGTTGTCCTGGAGAGCTTGCAGAGCACTGGGGAAAGGCAGGCAGAGAATTCCCTGCTAGCACCTTCTCTGTGCCTGGGAAGCAGAAGTGTTCACATTGCTTCGCAGAATCGCTTTTGTGCAGAAAACACTAACACTTGTTCAGAACAAAAGAAAGCACAGAGCCCCAGATTTGCTGTTGTTCTGGAGAGCTTGCAGAGCACTGGGGAAAGGCAGGCAGAGAATTCCCTGCTAGCACCTTCTCTGTGCCTGGGAAGCAGAAGTGTTCACATTGCTTCGCAGAATCGCCTTTGTGCAGAAAACACTAACACTTGTTCAGAACAAAAGAAAGCACAGAGCCCCAGATTCTATGTTGTCCTGGAGAGCTTGCAGAGCACTGGGGAAAGGCAGGCAGAGAATTCCCTGCTAGCACCTTCTCTGTGCCTGGGAAGCAGAAGTGTTCACATTACTTTGCAGAATCGCCTTTGTGCAGAAAACACTAACACTTGTTCAGAACAAAAGAAAGCACAGAGCCCCAGATTCTATGTTGTCCTGGAGAGCTTGCAGAGCACTGGGGAAAGGCAGGCAGAGAATTCCCTGCTAGCACCTTCTCTGTGCCTGGGAAGCAGAAGTGTTCACATTGCTTCGCAGAATCGCCTTTGTGCAGAAAACACTAACACTTGTTCAGAACAAAAGAAAGCACAGAGCCCCAGATTTTATGTTGTCCTGGAGAGCTTGCAGAGCACTGGGGAAAGGCAGGCAGAGAATTCCCTGCTAGCACCTTCTCTGTGCCTGGGAAGCAGAAGTGTTCACATTAGTTCGCAGAATCGCCTTTGTGCAGAAAACACTAACACTTGTTCAGAACAAAAGAAAGCACAGAGCCCCAGATTTGCTGTTGTTCTGGAGAGCTTGCAGAGCACTGGGGAAAGGCAGGCAGAGAATTCCCTGCTAGCACCTTCTCTGTGCCTGGGAAGCAGAAGTGTTCACATTGCTTCGCAGAATCGCTTTTGTGCAGAAAACCCTAACACTTGTTCCGAACGAAAGAAAGCACAGAGCCCCAGATTCTATGTTGTCCTGGAGAGCTTGCAGAGCACTGGGGAAAGGCAGGCAGAGAATTCCCTGCTAGCACCTTCTCTGTGCCTGTTCACATTGCTTCGCTGTATCGCTTTTGTGCAGAAAACCCTAACACTTGTTCAGAACGAAAGAAAGCACAGAGCCCCAGATTCTATGTTGTCCTGGATAGCTTGCAGAGCACTGGGGAAAGGCAGGCAGAGAATTCCCTGCTAGCACCTTCTCTGTGCCTGGGAAGCAGAAGTGTTCACATTGCTTCGCAGAATCGCCTTTGTGCAGAAAACACTAACACTTGTTCAGAACAAAAGAAAGCACAGAGCCCCAGATTCTATGTTGTCCTGGAGAGCTTGCAGAGCACTGGGGAAAGGCAGGCAGAGAATTCCCTGCTAGCACCTTCTCTGTGCCTGGGAAGCAGAAGTGTTCACATTACTTCGCAGAATCGCTTTTGTGCAGAAAACACTAACACTTGTTCAGAACAAAAGAAAGCACAGAGCCCCAGATTTTATGTTGTCCTGGAGAGCTTGCAGAGCACTGGGGAAAGGCAGGCAGAGAATTCCCTGCTAGCACCTTCTCTGTGCCTGGGAAGCAGAAGTGTTCACATTGCTTCGCAGAATCGCCTTTGTGCAGAAAACACTAACACTTGTTCAGAACAAAAGAAAGCACAGAGCCCCAGATTTGCTGTTGTCCTGGAGAGCTTGCAGAGCACTGGGGAAAGGCAGGCAGAGAATTCCCTGCTAGCACCTTCTCTGTGCCTGGGAAGCAGAAGTTTTCACATTACTTCGCAGAATCGCTTTTGTGCAGAAAACACTAACACTTGTTCAGAACGAAAGGAAGCACAGAGCCCCAGATTTTATGTTGTCCTGGAGAGCTTGCAGAGCACTGGGGAAAGGCAGGCAGAGAATTTCCTGCTAGCACCTGCTCTGTGCCTGTTCACATTGCTTCGCAGAATCGCTTTTGTGCAGAAAACAGTAACACTTGTTCAGAACGAAAGAAAGCACAGAGCCCCAGATTCTATGTTGTCCTGGAGAGCTTGCAGAGCACTGGGGAAAGGCAGGCAGAGAATTCCTTGCTAGCACCTTCTCTGTGCCTGGGAAGCAGAAGTGTTCACATTGCTTGGCAGAATCGCTTTTGTGCAGAAAACAGTAACACTTGTTCAGAACGAAAGAAAGCACAGAGCCCCAGATTCTATGTTGTCCTGGAGAGCTTGCAGAGCACTGGGGAAAGGCAGGCAGAGAATTCCCTGCTAGCACCTTCTCTGTGCCTGTTCACATTGCTTCGCTGTATCGCTTTTGTGCAGAAAACAGTAACACTTGTTCAGAACGAAAGAAAGCACAGAGCCCCAGATTCTATGTTGTCCTGGATAGCTTGCAGAGCACTGGGGAAAGGCAGGCAGAGAATTCCCTGCTAGCACCTTCTCTGTGCCTGGGAAGCAGAAGTGTTCACATTACTTCGCAGAATCGCTTTTGTGCAGAAAACACTAACACTTGTTCAGAACAAAAGAAAGCACAGAGCCCCAGATTTGCTGTTGTTCTGGAGAGCTTGCAGAGCACTGGGGAAAGGCAGGCAGAGAATTCCCTGCTAGCACCTGCTCTGTGCCTGGGAAGCAGAAGTGTTAACATTGCTTCGCAGAATCGCCTTTGTGCAGAAAACACTAACACTTGTTCAGAACAAAAGAAAGCACAGAGCCCCAGATTTGCTGTTGTTCTGGAGAGCTTGCAGAGCACTGGGGAAAGGCAGGCAGAGAATTCCCTGCTAGCACCTTCTCTGTGCCTGGGAAGCAGAAGTGTTTACGTTGCTTCGCAGAATCGCTTTTGTGCAGAAAACAGTAACACTTGTTCAGAACAAAAGAAAGCACAGAGCCCCAGATTCTATGTTGTCCTGGAGAGCTTGCAGAGCACTGGGGAAAGGCAGGCAGAGAATTCCCTGCTAGCACCTTCTCTGTGCCTGGGAAGCAGAAGTGTTCACATTGCTTCGCAGAATCGCCTTTGTGCAGAAAACACTAACACTTGTTCAGAACAAAAGAAAGCACAGAGCCCCAGATTCTATGTTGTCCTGGAGAGCTTGCAGAGCACTGGGGAAAGGCAGGCAGAGAATTCCCTGCTAGCACCTTCTCTGTGCCTGGGAAGCAGAAGTGTTCACATTGCTTCGCAGAATCGCTTTTGTGCAGAAAACACTAACACTTGTTCAGAACAAAAGAAAGCACAGAGCCCCAGATTTGCTGTTGTTCTGGAGAGCTTGCAGAGCACTGGGGAAAGGCAGGCAGAGAATTCCCTGCTAGCACCTTCTCTGTGCCTGGGAAGCAGAAGTGTTCACATTGCTTCGCAGAATCGCCTTTGTGCAGAAAACACTAACACTTGTTCAGAACAAAAGAAAGCACAGAGCCCCAGATTCTATGTTGTCCTGGAGAGCTTGCAGAGCACTGGGGAAAGGCAGGCAGAGAATTCCCTGCTAGCACCTTCTCTGTGCCTGGGAAGCAGAAGTGTTCACATTACTTTGCAGAATCGCCTTTGTGCAGAAAACACTAACACTTGTTCAGAACAAAAGAAAGCACAGAGCCCCAGATTCTATGTTGTCCTGGAGAGCTTGCAGAGCACTGGGGAAAGGCAGGCAGAGAATTCCCTGCTAGCACCTTCTCTGTGCCTGGGAAGCAGAAGTGTTCACATTGCTTCGCAGAATCGCCTTTGTGCAGAAAACACTAACACTTGTTCAGAACAAAAGAAAGCACAGAGCCCCAGATTTTATGTTGTCCTGGAGAGCTTGCAGAGCACTGGGGAAAGGCAGGCAGAGAATTCCCTGCTAGCACCTTCTCTGTGCCTGGGAAGCAGAAGTGTTCACATTAGTTCGCAGAATCGCCTTTGTGCAGAAAACACTAACACTTGTTCAGAACAAAAGAAAGCACAGAGCCCCAGATTTGCTGTTGTTCTGGAGAGCTTGCAGAGCACTGGGGAAAGGCAGGCAGAGAATTCCCTGCTAGCACCTTCTCTGTGCCTGGGAAGCAGAAGTGTTCACATTGCTTCGCAGAATCGCTTTTGTGCAGAAAACCCTAACACTTGTTCCGAACGAAAGAAAGCACAGAGCCCCAGATTCTATGTTGTCCTGGAGAGCTTGCAGAGCACTGGGGAAAGGCAGGCAGAGAATTCCCTGCTAGCACCTTCTCTGTGCCTGTTCACATTGCTTCGCTGTATCGCTTTTGTGCAGAAAACCCTAACACTTGTTCAGAACGAAAGAAAGCACAGAGCCCCAGATTCTATGTTGTCCTGGATAGCTTGCAGAGCACTGGGGAAAGGCAGGCAGAGAATTCCCTGCTAGCACCTTCTCTGTGCCTGGGAAGCAGAAGTGTTCACATTGCTTCGCAGAATCGCCTTTGTGCAGAAAACACTAACACTTGTTCAGAACAAAAGAAAGCACAGAGCCCCAGATTCTATGTTGTCCTGGAGAGCTTGCAGAGCACTGGGGAAAGGCAGGCAGAGAATTCCCTGCTAGCACCTTCTCTGTGCCTGGGAAGCAGAAGTGTTCACATTACTTCGCAGAATCGCTTTTGTGCAGAAAACACTAACACTTGTTCAGAACAAAAGAAAGCACAGAGCCCCAGATTTTATGTTGTCCTGGAGAGCTTGCAGAGCACTGGGGAAAGGCAGGCAGAGAATTCCCTGCTAGCACCTTCTCTGTGCCTGGGAAGCAGAAGTGTTCACATTGCTTCGCAGAATCGCCTTTGTGCAGAAAACACTAACACTTGTTCAGAACAAAAGAAAGCACAGAGCCCCAGATTTGCTGTTGTCCTGGAGAGCTTGCAGAGCACTGGGGAAAGGCAGGCAGAGAATTCCCTGCTAGCACCTTCTCTGTGCCTGGGAAGCAGAAGTTTTCACATTACTTCGCAGAATCGCTTTTGTGCAGAAAACACTAACACTTGTTCAGAACGAAAGGAAGCACAGAGCCCCAGATTTTATGTTGTCCTGGAGAGCTTGCAGAGCACTGGGGAAAGGCAGACAGAGAATTTCCTGCTAGCACCTGCTCTGTGCCTGTTCACATTGCTTCGCAGAATCGCTTTTGTGCAGAAAACAGTAACACTTGTTCAGAACGAAAGAAAGCACAGAGCCCCAGATTCTATGTTGTCCTGGAGAGCTTGCAGAGCACTGGGGAAAGGCAGGCAGAGAATTCCTTGCTAGCACCTTCTCTGTGCCTGGGAAGCAGAAGTGTTCACATTGCTTGGCAGAATCGCTTTTGTGCAGAAAACAGTAACACTTGTTCAGAACGAAAGAAAGCACAGAGCCCCAGATTCTATGTTGTCCTGGAGAGCTTGCAGAGCACTGGGGAAAGGCAGGCAGAGAATTCCCTGCTAGCACCTTCTCTGTGCCTGTTCACATTGCTTCGCTGTATCGCTTTTGTGCAGAAAACAGTAACACTTGTTCAGAACGAAAGAAAGCACAGAGCCCCAGATTCTATGTTGTCCTGGATAGCTTGCAGAGCACTGGGGAAAGGCAGGCAGAGAATTCCCTGCTAGCACCTTCTCTGTGCCTGGGAAGCAGAAGTGTTCACATTGCTTCGCAGAATCGCTTTTGTGCAGAAAACACTAACACTTGTTCAGAACAAAAGAAAGCACAGAGCCCCAGATTTGCTGTTGTTCTGGAGAGCTTGCAGAGCACTGGGGAAAGGCAGGCAGAGAATTCCCTGCTAGCACCTGCTCTGTGCCTGGGAAGCAGAAGTGTTAACATTGCTTCGCAGAATCGCCTTTGTGCAGAAAACACTAACACTTGTTCAGAACAAAAGAAAGCACAGAGCCCCAGATTTGCTGTTGTTCTGGAGAGCTTGCAGAGCACTGGGGAAAGGCAGGCAGAGAATTCCCTGCTAGCACCTTCTCTGTGCCTGGGAAGCAGAAGTGTTTACGTTGCTTCGCAGAATCGCTTTTGTGCAGAAAACAGTAACACTTGTTCAGAACAAAAGAAAGCACAGAGCCCCAGATTCTATGTTGTCCTGGAGAGCTTGCAGAGCACTGGGGAAAGGCAGGCAGAGAATTCCCTGCTAGCACCTTCTCTGTGCCTGGGAAGCAGAAGTGTTCACATTGCTTCGCAGAATCGCCTTTGTGCAGAAAACACT
Organism: Strix aluco; assembly: GCF_031877795.1. NCBI lineage: Eukaryota > Metazoa > Chordata > Aves > Strigiformes > Strigidae > Strix > Strix aluco. The sequence continues at coordinate 936,356 of NW_027436584.1, forward strand.
AACACTTGTTCAGAACGAAAGAAAGCACAGAGCCCCAGATTCTATGTTGTCCTGGAGAGCTTGCAGAGCACTGGGGAAAGGCAGGCAGAGAATTCCCTGCTAGCACCTTCTCTGTGCCTGTTCACATTGCTTCGCTGTATCGCTTTTGTGCAGAAAACCCTAACACTTGTTCAGAACGAAAGAAAGCACAGAGCCCCAGATTCTATGTTGTCCTGGATAGCTGCAGAGCACTGGGGAAAGGCAGGCAGAGAATTCCCTGCTAGCACCTTCTCTGTGCCTGGGAAGCAGAAGTGTTCACATTGCTTCGCAAGAATCGCTTTTGTGCAGAAAACACTAACACTTGTTCAGAAGGAAAGAAAGCACAGAGCCCCAGATTTGCTGTTGTTCTGGAGAGCTTGCAGAGCACTGGGGAAAGGCAGGCAGAGAATTCTCTGCTAGCACCTTCTCTGTGCCTGGGAAGCAGAAGTGTTCACATTACTTCGCAGAATCGCTTTTGTGCAGAAAACACTAACACTTGTTCAGAACGAAAGGAAGCACAGAGCCCCAGATTTTATGTTGTCCTGGAGAGCTTGCAGAGCACTGGGGAAAGGCAGGCAGAGAATTTCCTGCTAGCACCTGCTCTGTGCCTGTTCACATTGCTTCGCAGAATCGCTATTGTGCAGAAAACAGTAACACTTGTTCAGAACGAAAGAAAGCACAGAGCCCCAGATTCTATGTTGTCCTGGAGAGCTTGCAGAGCACTGGGGAAAGGCAGGCAGAGAATTCCTTGGTAGCACCTTCTCTGTGCCTGGGAAGCAGAAGTGTTCACATTGCTTGGCAGAATCGCTTTTGTGCAGAAAACACTAACACTTGTTCAGAACAAAAGAAAGCACAGAGCCCCAGATTCTATGTTGTCCTGGAGAGCTTGCAGAGCACTGGGGAAAGGCAGGCAGAGAATTCCCTGCTAGCACCTTCTCTGTGCCTGTTCACATTGCTTCGCTGTATCGCTTTTGTGCAGAAAACAGTAACACTTGTTCAGAACGAAAGAAAGCACAGAGCCCCAGATTCTATGTTGTCCTGGATAGCTTGCAGAGCACTGGGGAAAGGCAGGCAGAGAATTCCCTGCTAGCACCTTCTCTGTGCCTGGGAAGCAGAAGTGTTCACATTGCTTCGCAGAATCGCCTTTGTGCAGAAAACACTAACACTTGTTCAGAACAAAAGAAAGCACAGAGCCCCAGATTCTATGTTGTCCTGGAGAGCTTGCAGAGCACTGGGGAAAGGCAGGCAGAGAATTCCTTGCTAGCACCTTCTCTGTGCCTGGGAAGCAGAAGTGTTCATATTGCTTCGCTGTATCGCTTTTGTGCAGAAAACACTAACACTTGTTCAGAACAAAAGAAAGCACAGAGCCCCAGATTCTATGTTGTCCTGGAGAGCTTGCAGAGCACTGGGGAAAGGCAGGCAGAGAATTCCCTGCTAGCACCTTCTCTGTGCCTGTTCACATTGCTTCGCTGTATCGCTTTTGTGCAGAAAACACTAACACTTGTTCAGAACGAAAGAAAGCACAGAGCCCCAGATTTGCTGTTGTTCTGGAGAGCTTGCAGAGCACTGGGGAAAGGCAGGCAGAGAATTCCCTGCTAGCACCTTCTCTGTGCCTGGGAAGCAGAAGTGTTCACATTACTTCGCAGAATCGCTTTTGTGCAGAAAAAACTAACACTTGTTCAGAACAAAAGAAAGCACAGAGCCCCAGATTTGCTGTTGTTCTGGAGAGCTTGCAGAGCACTGGGGAAAGGCAGGCAGAGAATTCACTGCTAGCACCTTCTCTGTGCCTGGGAAGCAGAAGTGTTCACATTGCTTCGCAGAATCGCCTTTGTGCAGAAAACACTAACACTTGTTCAGAACAAAAGAAAGCACAGAGCCCCAGATTTGCTGTTGTCCTGGAGAGCTTGCAGAGCACTGGGGAAAGGCAGGCAGAGAATTCCCTGCTAGCACCTTCTCTGTGCCTGGGAAGCAGAAGTGTTCACATTACTTCGCAGAATCGCTTTTGTGCAGAAAACACTAACACTTGTTCAGAACAAAAGAAAGCACAGAGCCCCAGATTTGCTGTTGTTCTGGAGATCTTGCAGAGCACTGGGGAAAGGCAGGCAGAGAATTCCCTGCTAGCACCTTCTCTGTGCCTGGGAAGCAGAAGTGTTCACATTACTTCGCAGAATCGCTTTTGTGCAGAAAACACTAACACTTGTTCAGAACAAAAGAAAGCACAGAGCCCCAGATTCTATGTTGTCCTGGAGAGCTTGCAGAGCACTGGGGAAAGGCAGGCAGAGAATTCCTTGCTAGCACCTTCTCTGTGCCTGGGAAGCAGAAGTGTTCATATTGCTTCGCAGAATCGCTTTTGTGCAGAAAACACTAACACTTGTTCAGAACGAAAGAAAGCACAGAGCCCCAGATTTTATGTTGTTCTGGAGAGCTTGCAGAGCACTGGGGAAAGGCAGGCAGAGAATTCCCTGCTAGCACCTTCTCTGTGCCTGGGAAGCAGAAGTGTTCACATTGCTTCGCAGAATCGCCTTTGTGCAGAAAACACTAACACTTGTTCAGAACAAAAGAAAGCACAGAGCCCCAGATTTGCTGTTGTTCTGGAGAGCTTGCAGAGCACTGGGGAAAGGCAGGCAGAGAATTCCCTGCTAGCACCTTCTCTGTGCCTGGGAAGCAGAAGTGTTCACATTGCTTCGCAGAATCGCCTTTGTGCAGAAAACACTAACACTTGTTCAGAACAAAAGAAAGCACAGAGCCCCAGATTTGCTGTTGTTCTGGAGAGCTTGCAGAGCACTGGGGAAAGGCAGGCAGAGAATTCCCTGCTAGCACCTTCTCTGTGCCTGGGAAGCAGAAGTGTTCACATTACTTCGCAGAATCGCTTTTGTGCAGAAAACACTAAGACTTGTTCAGAACAAAAGAAAGCACAGAGCCCCAGATTTGCTGTTGTTCTGGAGAGCTTGCAGAGCACTGGGGAAAGGCAGGCAGAGAATTCCCTGCTAGCACCTTCTCTGTGCCTGCGAAGCAGAAGTGTTCACATTGCTTCGCAGAATTGCCTTTGTGCAGAAAACACAAACACTTGTTCAGAACAAAAGAAAGCACAGAGCCTCAGATTTTATGTTGTCCTGGAGAGCTTGCAGAGCACTGGGGAAAGGCAGGCAGAGAATTCCTTGCTAGCACCTTCTCTGTGCCTGGGAAGCAGAAGTGTTCACATTGCTTCGCAGAATCGCTTTTCTGCAGAAAACACTAACACTTGTTCAGAACAAAAGAAAGCACAGAGCCCCAGATTTGCTGTTGTTCTGGAGAGCTTGCAGAGCACTGGGGAAAGGCAGGCAGAGAATTCCCTGCTAGCACCTTCTCTGTGCCTGGGAAGCAGAAGTGTTCACATTGCTTCGCAGAATCGCCTTTGTGCAGAAAACACTAACACTTGTTCAGAACAAAAGAAAGCACAGAGCCCCAGATTCTATGTTGTCCTGGAGAGCTTGCAGAGCACTGGGGAAAGGCAGGCAGGGAATTCCCTGCTAGCACCTTCTCTGTGCCTGGGAAGCAGAAGTGTTCACATTGCTTCGCAGAATCGCTTTTGTGCAGAAAACACTAACACTTGTTCAGAACAAAAGAAAGCACAGAGCCCCAGATTTGCTGTTGTTCTGGAGAGCTTGCAGAGCACTGGGGAAAGGCAGGCAGAGAATTCCCTGCTAGCACCTTCTCTGTGTCTGGGAAGTAGAAGTGTTCACATTAGTTCGCAGAATCGCCTTTGTGCAGAAAACACTAACACTTGTTCAGAACAAAAGAAAGCACAGAGCCCCAGATTTGCTGTTGTCCTGGAGAGCTTGCAGAGCACTGGGGAAAGGCAGGCAGAGAATTCCCTGCTAGCACCTTCTCTGTGCCTGGGAAGCAGAAGTGTTTACGTTGCTTCGCAGAATCGCTTTTGTGCAGAAAACAGTAACACTTGTTCAGAACAAAAGAAAGCACAGAGCCCCAGATTTGCTGTTGTCCTGGAGAGCTTGCAGAGCACTGGGGAAAGGCAGGCAGAGAATTCCCTGCTAGCACCTTCTCTGTGCCTGGGAAGCAGAAGTGTTCACATTGCTTCGCAGAATCGCCTTTGTGCAGAAAACACTAACACTTGTTCAGAACAAAAGAAAGCACAGAGCCCCAGATTCTATGTTGTCCTGGAGAGCTTGCAGAGCACTGGGGAAAGGCAGGCAGGGAATTCCCTGCTAGCACCTTCTCTGTGCCTGGGAAGCAGAAGTGTTCACATTGCTTCGCAGAATCGCTTTTCTGCAGAAAACACTAACACTTGTTCAGAACAAAAGAAAGCACAGAGCCCCAGATTTGCTGTTGTTCTGGAGAGCTTGCAGAGCACTGGGGAAAGGCAGGCAGAGAATTCCCTGCTAGCACCTTCTCTGTGCCTGGGAAGCAGAAGTGTTCACATTGCTTCGCAGAATCGCCTTTGTGCAGAAAACACTAACACTTGTTCAGAACAAAAGAAAGCACAGAGCCCCAGATTCTATGTTGTCCTGGAGAGCTTGCAGAGCACTGGGGAAAGGCAGGCAGAGAATTCCCTGCTAGCACCTTCTCTGTGCCTGGGAAGCAGAAGTGTTCACATTACTTTGCAGAATCGCTTTGTGCAGAAAACACTAACACTTGTTCAGAACAAAAGAAAGCACAGAGCCCCAGATTTGCTGTTGTTCTGAAGAGCTTGCAGAGCACTGGGGAAAGGCAGGCAGAGAATTCCCTGCTAGCACCTTCTCTGTGCCTGGGAAGCAGAAGTGTTCACATTGCTTCGCAGAATCGCCTTTGTGCAGAAAACACTAACACTTGTTCAGAACGAAAGAAAGCACAGAGCCCCAGATTTGATGTTGTCCTGGAGAGCTTGCAGAGCACTGGGGAAAGGCAGGCAGAGAATTCCCTGCTAGCACCTTCTCTGTGCCTGTTCACATTGCTTCGCTGTATCGCTTTTGTGCAGAAAACAGTAACACTTGTTCAGAACGAAAGAAAGCACAGAGCCCCAGATTCTATGTTGTCCTGGAGAGCTTGCAGAGCACTGGGGAAAGGCAGGCAGAGAATTCCTTGCTAGCACCTTCTCTGTGCCTGGGAAGCAGAAGTGTTCATATTGCTTCGCAGAATCGCTTTTGTGCAGAAAACACTAACACTTGTTCAGAACGAAAGAAAGCACAGAGCCCCAGATTTGCTGTTGTTCTGGAGAGCTTGCAGAGCACTGGGGAAAGGCAGGCAGAGAATTCCCTGCTAGCACCTTCTCTGTGCCTGGGAAGCAGAAGTGTTCACATTACTTCGCAGAATCGCTTTTGTGCAGAAAACACTAACACTTGTTCAGAACAAAAGAAAGCACAGAGCCCCAGATTTGCTGTTGTTCTGGAGAGCTTGCAGAGCACTGGGGAAAGGCAGGCAGAGAATTCCCTGCTAGCACCTTCTCTGTGCCTGGGAAGCAGAAGTGTTCACATTGCTTCGCAGAATCGCCTTTGTGCAGAAAACACTAACACTTGTTCAGAACAAAAGAAAGCACAGAGCCCCAGATTTGCTGTTGTTCTGGAGAGCTTGCAGAGCACTGGGGAAAGGCAGGCAGAGAATTCCCTGCTAGCACCTTCTCTGTGCCTGGGAAGCAGAAGTTTTCACATTACTTCGCAGAATCGCTTTTGTGCAGAAAACACTAACACTTGTTCAGAACGAAAGGAAGCACAGAGCCCCAGATTTTATGTTGTCCTGGAGAGCTTGCAGAGCACTGGGGAAAGGCAGGCAGAGAATTTCCTGCTAGCACCTGCTCTGTGCCTGTTCACATTGCTTCGCAGAATCGCTTTTGTGCAGAAAACAGTAACACTTGTTCAGAACGAAAGAAAGCACAGAGCCCCAGATTCTATGTTGTCCTGGAGAGCTTGCAGAGCACTGGGGAAAGGCAGGCAGAGAATTCCTTGCTAGCACCTTCTCTGTGCCTGGGAAGCAGAAGTGTTCACATTGCTTCGCAGAATCGCTTTTGTGCAGAAAACAGTAACACTTGTTCAGAACGAAAGAAAGCACAGAGCCCCAGATTCTATGTTGTCCTGGAGAGCTTGCAGAGCACTGGGGAAAGGCAGGCAGAGAATTCCCTGCTAGCACCTTCTCTGTGCCTGTTCACATTGCTTCGCTGTATCGCTTTTGTGCAGAAAACAGTAACACTTGTTCAGAACGAAAGAAAGCACAGAGCCCCAGGTTCTATGTTGTCCTGGATAGCTTGCAGAGCACTGGGGAAAGGCAGGCAGAGAATTCCCTGCTAGCACCTTCTCTGTGCCTATGAAGCAGAAGTGTTCACATTACTTCGCAGAATCGCTTTTGTGCAGAAAACACTAACACTTGTTCAGAACAAAAGAAAGCACAGAGCCCCAGATTTGCTGTTGTTCTGGAGAGCTTGCAGAGCACTGGGGAAAGGCAGGCAGAGAATTCCCTGCTAGCACCTGCTCTGTGCCTGGGAAGCAGAAGTGTTAACATTGCTTCGCAGAATCGCCTTTGTGCAGAAAACACTAACACTTGTTCAGAACAAAAGAAAGCACAGAGCCCCAGATTTGCTGTTGTTCTGGAGAGCTTGCAGAGCACTGGGGAAAGGCAGGCAGAGAATTCCCTGCTAGCACCTTCTCTGTGCCTGGGAAGCAGAAGTGTTCACATTGCTTCGCAGAATCGCCTTTGTGCAGAAAACACTAACACTTGTTCAGAACAAAAGAAAGCACAGAGCCCCAGATTCTATGTTGTCCTGGAGAGCTTGCAGAGCACTGGGGAAAGGCAGGCAGGGAATTCCCTGCTAGCACCTTCTCTGTGCCTGGGAAGCAGAAGTGTTCACATTGCTTCGCAGAATCGCTTTTCTGCAGAAAACACTAACACTTGTTCAGAACAAAAGAAAGCACAGAGCCCCAGATTTGCTGTTGTTCTGGAGAGCTTGCAGAGCACTGGGGAAAGGCAGGCAGAGAATTCCCTGCTAGCACCTTCTCTGTGCCTGGGAAGCAGAAGTGTTCACATTGCTTCGCAGAATCGCCTTTGTGCAGAAAACACTAACACTTGTTCAGAACAAAAGAAAGCACAGAGCCCCAGATTCTATGTTGTCCTGGAGAGCTTGCAGAGCACTGGGGAAAGGCAGGCAGAGAATTCCCTGCTAGCACCTTCTCTGTGCCTGGGAAGCAGAAGTGTTCACATTACTTTGCAGAATCGCTTTGTGCAGAAAACACTAACACTTGTTCAGAACAAAAGAAAGCACAGAGCCCCAGATTTGCTGTTGTTCTGAAGAGCTTGCAGAGCACTGGGGAAAGGCAGGCAGAGAATTCCCTGCTAGCACCTTCTCTGTGCCTGGGAAGCAGAAGTGTTCACATTGCTTCGCAGAATCGCCTTTGTGCAGAAAACACTAACACTTGTTCAGAACGAAAGAAAGCACAGAGCCCCAGATTTGATGTTGTCCTGGAGAGCTTGCAGAGCACTGGGGAAAGGCAGGCAGAGAATTCCCTGCTAGCACCTTCTCTGTGCCTGTTCACATTGCTTCGCTGTATCGCTTTTGTGCAGAAAACAGTAACACTTGTTCAGAACGAAAGAAAGCACAGAGCCCCAGATTCTATGTTGTCCTGGAGAGCTTGCAGAGCACTGGGGAAAGGCAGGCAGAGAATTCCTTGCTAGCACCTTCTCTGTGCCTGGGAAGCAGAAGTGTTCATATTGCTTCGCAGAATCGCTTTTGTGCAGAAAACACTAACACTTGTTCAGAACGAAAGAAAGCACAGAGCCCCAGATTTGCTGTTGTTCTGGAGAGCTTGCAGAGCACTGGGGAAAGGCAGGCAGAGAATTCCCTGCTAGCACCTTCTCTGTGCCTGGGAAGCAGAAGTGTTCACATTACTTCGCAGAATCGCTTTTGTGCAGAAAACACTAACACTTGTTCAGAACAAAAGAAAGCACAGAGCCCCAGATTTGCTGTTGTTCTGGAGAGCTTGCAGAGCACTGGGGAAAGGCAGGCAGAGAATTCCCTGCTAGCACCTTCTCTGTGCCTGGGAAGCAGAAGTGTTCACATTGCTTCGCAGAATCGCCTTTGTGCAGAAAACACTAACACTTGTTCAGAACAAAAGAAAGCACAGAGCCCCAGATTTGCTGTTGTTCTGGAGAGCTTGCAGAGCACTGGGGAAAGGCAGGCAGAGAATTCCCTGCTAGCACCTTCTCTGTGCCTGGGAAGCAGAAGTGTTCACATTACTTCGCAGAATCGCTTTTGTGCAGAAAACACTAACACTTGTTCAGAACGAAAGGAAGCACAGAGCCCCAGATTTTATGTTGTCCTGGAGAGCTTGCAGAGCACTGGGGAAAGGCAGGCAGAGAATTTCCTGCTAGCACCTGCTCTGTGCCTGTTCACATTGCTTCGCAGAATCGCTTTTGTGCAGAAAACAGTAACACTTGTTCAGAACGAAAGAAAGCACAGAGCCCCAGATTCTATGTTGTCCTGGAGAGCTTGCAGAGCACTGGGGAAAGGCAGGCAGAGAATTCCTTGCTAGCACCTTCTCTGTGCCTGGGAAGCAGAAGTGTTCACATTGCTTGGCAGAATCGCTTTTGTGCAGAAAACAGTAACACTTGTTCAGAACGAAAGAAAGCACAGAGCCCCAGATTCTATGTTGTCCTGGAGAGCTTGCAGAGCACTGGGGAAAGGCAGGCAGAGAATTCCCTGCTAGCACCTTCTCTGTGCCTGTTCACATTGCTTCGCTGTATCGCTTTTGTGCAGAAAACAGTAACACTTGTTCAGAACGAAAGAAAGCACAGAGCCCCAGGTTCTATGTTGTCCTGGATAGCTTGCAGAGCACTGGGGAAAGGCAGGCAGAGAATTCCCTGCTAGCACCTTCTCTGTGCCTATGAAGCAGAAGTGTTCACATTACTTCGCAGAATCGCTTTTGTGCAGAAAACACTAACACTTGTTCAGAACAAAAGAAAGCACAGAGCCCCAGATTTGCTGTTGTTCTGGAGAGCTTGCAGAGCACTGGGGAAAGGCAGGCAGAGAATTCCCTGCTAGCACCTGCTCTGTGCCTGGGAAGCAGAAGTGTTAACATTGCTTCGCAGAATCGCCTTTGTGCAGAAAACACTAACACTTGTTCAGAACAAAAGAAAGCACAGAGCCCCAGATTTGCTGTTGTTCTGGAGAGCTTGCAGAGCACTGGGGAAAGGCAGGCAGAGAATTCCCTGCTAGCACCTTCTCTGTGCCTGGGAAGCAGAAGTGTTTACGTTGCTTCGCAGAATCGCTTTTGTGCAGAAAACAGTAACACTTGTTCAGAACAAAAGAAAGCACAGAGCCCCAGATTCTATGTTGTCCTGGAGAGCTTGCAGAGCACTGGGGAAAGGCAGGCAGAGAATTCCCTGCTAGCACCTTCTCTGTGCCTGGGAAGCAGAAGTGTTCACATTGCTTCGCAGAATCGCCTTTGTGCAGAAAACACTAACACTTGTTCAGAACGAAAGAAAGCACAGAGCCCCAGATTCTATGTTGTCCTGGAGAGCTTGCAGAGCACTGGGGAAAGGCAGGCAGAGAATTCCCTGCTAGCACCTTCTCTGTGCCTGTTCACATTGCTTCGCTGTATCGCTTTTGTGCAGAAAACCCTAACACTTGTTCAGAACGAAAGAAAGCACAGAGCCCCAGATTCTATGTTGTCCTGGATAGCTGCAGAGCACTGGGGAAAGGCAGGCAGAGAATTCCCTGCTAGCACCTTCTCTGTGCCTGGGAAGCAGAAGTGTTCACATTGCTTCGCAGAATCGCTATTGTGCAGAAAACAGTAACACTTGTTCAGAAGGAAAGAAAGCACAGAGCCCCAGATTCTATGTTGTCCTGGAGAGCTTGCAGAGCACTGGGGAAAGGCAGGCAGAGAATTCCCTGCTAGCACCTTCTCTGTGCCTGGGAAGCAGAAGTGTTCACATTACTTCGCAGAATCGCTTTTGTGCAGAAAACACTAACACTTGTTCAGAACAAAAGAAAGCACAGAGCCCCAGATTTGCTGTTGTTCTGGAGAGCTTGCAGAGCACTGGGGAAAGGCAGGCAGAGAATTCCCTGCTAGCACCTTCTCTGTGCCTGGGAAGCAGAAGTGTTCACATTGCTTCGCAGAATCGCCTTTGTGCAGAAAACACTAACACTTGTTCAGAACAAAAGAAAGCACAGAGCCCCAGATTTGCTGTTGTTCTGGAGAGCTTGCAGAGCACTGGGGAAAGGCAGGCAGAGAATTCTCTGCTAGCACCTTCTCTGTGCCTGGGAAGCAGAAGTGTTCACATTACTTCGCAGAATCGCTTTTGTGCAGAAAACACTAACACTTGTTCAGAACGAAAGGAAGCACAGAGCCCCAGATTTTATGTTGTCCTGGAGAGCTTGCAGAGCACTGGGGAAAGGCAGGCAGAGAATTTCCTGCTAGCACCTGCTCTGTGCCTGTTCACATTGCTTCGCAGAATCGCTTTTGTGCAGAAAACAGTAACACTTGTTCAGAACGAAAGAAAGCACAGAGCCCCAGATTCTATGTTGTCCTGGAGAGCTTGCAGAGCACTGGGGAAAGGCAGGCAGAGAATTCCTTGCTAGCACCTTCTCTGTGCCTGGGAAGCAGAAGTGTTCACATTGCTTGGCAGAATCGCTTTTGTGCAGAAAACAGTAACACTTGTTCAGAACGAAAGAAAGCACAGAGCCCCAGATTCTATGTTGTCCTGGAGAGCTTGAAGAGCACTGGGGAAAGGCAGGCAGAGAATTCCCTGCTAGCACCTTCTCTGTGCCTGTTCACATTGCTTCGCTGTATCGCTTTTGTGCAGAAAACAGTAACACTTGTTCAGAACGAAAGAAAGCACAGAGCCCCAGATTCTATGTTGTCCTGGATAGCTTGCAGAGCACTGGGGAAAGGCAGGCAGAGAATTCCCTGCTAGCACCTTCTCTGTGCCTGGGAAGCAGAAGTGTTCACATTGCTTCGCAGAATCGCTTTTGTGCAGAAAACACTAACACTTGTTCAGAACGAAAGAAAGCACAGAGCCCCAGATTTGCTGTTGTTCTGGAGAGCTTGCAGAGCACTGGGGAAAGGCAGGCAGAGAATTCCCTGCTAGCACCTTCTCTGTGCCTGGGAAGCAGAAGTGTTCACATTACTTCGCAGAATCGCTTTTGTGCAGAAAACACTAACACTTGTTCAGAACAAAAGAAAGCACAGAGCCCCAGATTTGCTGTTGTTCTGGAGAGCTTGCAGAGCACTGGGGAAAGGCAGGCAGAGAATTCCCTGCTAGCACCTTCTCTGTGCCTGGGAAGCAGAAGTGTTCACATTGCTTCGCAGAATCGTCTTTGTGCAGAAAAAACTAACACTTGTTCAGAACAAAAGAAAGCACAGAGCCCCAGATTTGCTGTTGTCCTGGAGAGCTTGCAGAGCACTGGGGAAAGGCAGGCAGAGAATTCCCTGCTAGCACCTTCTCTGTGCCTGGGAAGCAGAAGTGTTCACATTACTTCGCAGAATCGCTTTTGTGCAGAAAACACTAACACTTGTTCAGAACAAAAGAAAGCACAGAGCCCCAGATTTGCTGTTGTTCTGGAGAGCTTGCAGAGCACTGGGGAAAGGCAGGCAGAGAATTCCCTGCTAGCACCTTCTCTGTGCCTGGGAAGCAGAAGTGTTCACATTACTTCGCAGAATCGCTTTTCTGCAGAAAACACTAACACTTGTTCAGAACAAAAGAAAGCAGAGAGCCCCAGATTTGCTGTTGTCCTGGAGAGCTTGCAGAGCACTGGGGAAAGGCAGGCAGAGAATTCCTTGCTAGCACCTTCTCTGTGCCTGGGAAGCAGAAGTGTTCATATTGCTTCGCAGAATCGCTTTTGTGCAGAAAACAGTAACACTTGTTCAGAACGAAAGAAAGCACAGAGCCCCAGATTTTATGTTGTTCTGGAGAGCTTGCAGAGCACTGGGGAAAGGCAGGCAGAGAATTCCCTGCTAGCACCTTCTCTGTGCCTGGGAAGCAGAAGTGTTCACATTGCTTCGCAGAATCGCCTTTGTGCAGAAAACACTAACACTTGTTCAGAACAAAAGAAAGCACAGAGCCCCAGATTTGCTGTTGTTCTGGAGAGCTTGCAGAGCACTGGGGAAAGGCAGGCAGAGAATTCCCTGCTAGCACCTTCTCTGTGCCTGGGAAGCAGAAGTGTTTACGTTGCTTCGCAGAATCGCTTTTGTGCAGAAAACAGTAACACTTGTTCAGAACAAAAGAAAGCACAGAGCCCCAGATTTGCTGTTGTTCTGAAGAGCTTGCAGAGCACTGGGGAAAGGCAGGCAGAGAATTCCCTGCTAGCACCTTCTCTGTGCCTGGGAAGCAGAAGTGTTCACATTGCTTCGCAGAATCGCCTTTGTGCAGAAAACACTAACACTTGTTCAGAACAAAAGAAAGCACAGAGCCCCAGATTCTATGTTGTCCTGGAGAGCTTGCAGAGCACTGGGGAAAGGCAGGCAGGGAATTCCCTGCTAGCACCTTCTCTGTGCCTGGGAAGCAGAAGTGTTCACATTGCTTCGCAGAATCGCTTTTCTGCAGAAAACACTAACACTTGTTCAGAACAAAAGAAAGCACAGAGCCCCAGATTTGCTGTTGTTCTGGAGAGCTTGCAGAGCACTGGGGAAAGGCAGGCAGAGAATTCCCTGCTAGCACCTTCTCTGTGCCTGGGAAGCAGAAGTGTTCACATTGCTTCGCAGAATCGCCTTTGTGCAGAAAACACTAACACTTGTTCAGAACAAAAGAAAGCACAGAGCCCCAGATTCTATGTTGTCCTGGAGAGCTTGCAGAGCACTGGGGAAAGGCAGGCAGAGAATTCCCTGCTAGCACCTTCTCTGTGCCTGGGAAGCAGAAGTGTTCACATTACTTTGCAGAATCGCTTTGTGCAGAAAACACTAACACTTGTTCAGAACAAAAGAAAGCACAGAGCCCCAGATTTGCTGTTGTTCTGAAGAGCTTGCAGAGCACTGGGGAAAGGCAGGCAGAGAATTCCCTGCTAGCACCTTCTCTGTGCCTGGGAAGCAGAAGTGTTCACATTGCTTCGCAGAATCGCCTTTGTGCAGAAAACACTAACACTTGTTCAGAACGAAAGAAAGCACAGAGCCCCAGATTTGATGTTGTCCTGGAGAGCTTGCAGAGCACTGGGGAAAGGCAGGCAGAGAATTCCCTGCTAGCACCTTCTCTGTGCCTGTTCACATTGCTTCGCTGTATCGCTTTTGTGCAGAAAACAGTAACACTTGTTCAGAACGAAAGAAAGCACAGAGCCCCAGATTCTATGTTGTCCTGGAGAGCTTGCAGAGCACTGGGGAAAGGCAGGCAGAGAATTCCCTGCTAGCACCTTCTCTGTGCCTGGGAAGCAGAAGTGTTCACATTGCTTCGCAGAATCTCTATTGTGCAGAAAACAGTAACACTTGTTCAGAAGGAAAGAAAGCACAGAGCCCCAGATTCTATGTTGTCCTGGAGAGCTTGCAGAGCACTGGGGAAAGGCAGGCAGAGAATTCCTTGCTAGCACCTTCTCTGTGCCTGGGAAGCAGAAGTGTTCATATTGCTTCGCAGAATCGCTTTTGTGCAGAAAACACTAACACTTGTTCAGAACGAAAGAAAGCACAGAGCCCCAGATTTGCTGTTGTTCTGGAGAGCTTGCAGAGCACTGGGGAAAGGCAGGCAGAGAATTCCCTGCTAGCACCTTCTCTGTGCCTGGGAAGCAGAAGTGTTCACATTACTTCGCAGAATCGCTTTTGTGCAGAAAACACTAACACTTGTTCAGAACAAAAGAAAGCACAGAGCCCCAGATTTGCTGTTGTTCTGGAGAGCTTGCAGAGCACTGGGGAAAGGCAGGCAGAGAATTCCCTGCTAGCACCTTCTCTGTGCCTGGGAAGCAGAAGTGTTCACATTGCTTCGCAGAATCGCCTTTGTGCAGAAAACACTAACACTTGTTCAGAACAAAAGAAAGCACAGAGCCCCAGATTTGCTGTTGTTCTGGAGAGCTTGCAGAGCACTGGGGAAAGGCAGGCAGAGAATTCCCTGCTAGCACCTTCTCTGTGCCTGGGAAGCAGAAGTTTTCACATTACTTCGCAGAATCGCTTTTGTGCAGAAAACACTAACACTTGTTCAGAACGAAAGGAAGCACAGAGCCCCAGATTTTATGTTGTCCTGGAGAGCTTGCAGAGCACTGGGGAAAGGCAGGCAGAGAATTTCCTGCTAGCACCTGCTCTGTGCCTGTTCACATTGCTTCGCAGAATCGCTTTTGTGCAGAAAACAGTAACACTTGTTCAGAACGAAAGAAAGCACAGAGCCCCAGATTCTATGTTGTCCTGGAGAGCTTGCAGAGCACTGGGGAAAGGCAGGCAGAGAATTCCTTGCTAGCACCTTCTCTGTGCCTGGGAAGCAGAAGTGTTCACATTGCTTGGCAGAATCGCTTTTGTGCAGAAAACAGTAACACTTGTTCAGAACGAAAGAAAGCACAGAGCCCCAGATTCTATGTTGTCCTGGAGAGCTTGCAGAGCACTGGGGAAAGGCAGGCAGAGAATTCCCTGCTAGCACCTTCTCTGTGCCTGTTCACATTGCTTCGCTGTATCGCTTTTGTGCAGAAAACAGTAACACTTGTTCAGAACGAAAGAAAGCACAGAGCCCCAGGTTCTATGTTGTCCTGGATAGCTTGCAGAGCACTGGGGAAAGGCAGGCAGAGAATTCCCTGCTAGCACCTTCTCTGTGCCTGGGAAGCAGAAGTGTTCACATTACTTCGCAGAATCGCTTTTGTGCAGAAAACACTAACACTTGTTCAGAACAAAAGAAAGCACAGAGCCCCAGATTTGCTGTTGTTCTGGAGAGCTTGCAGAGCACTGGGGAAAGGCAGGCAGAGAATTCCCTGCTAGCACCTGCTCTGTGCCTGGGAAGCAGAAGTGTTAACATTGCTTCGCAGAATCGCCTTTGTGCAGAAAACACTAACACTTGTTCAGAACAAAAGAAAGCACAGAGCCCCAGATTTGCTGTTGTTCTGGAGAGCTTGCAGAGCACTGGGGAAAGGCAGGCAGAGAATTCCCTGCTAGCACCTTCTCTGTGCCTGGGAAGCAGAAGTGTTTACGTTGCTTCGCAGAATCGCTTTTGTGCAGAAAACAGTAACACTTGTTCAGAACAAAAGAAAGCACAGAGCCCCAGATTCTATGTTGTCCTGGAGAGCTTGCAGAGCACTGGGGAAAGGCAGGCAGAGAATTCCCTGCTAGCACCTTCTCTGTGCCTGGGAAGCAGAAGTGTTCACATTGCTTCGCAGAATCGCCTTTGTGCAGAAAACACTAACACTTGTTCAGAACGAAAGAAAGCACAGAGCCCCAGATTCTATGTTGTCCTGGAGAGCTTGCAGAGCACTGGGGAAAGGCAGGCAGAGAATTCCCTGCTAGCACCTTCTCTGTGCCTGTTCACATTGCTTCGCTGTATCGCTTTTGTGCAGAAAACCCTAACACTTGTTCAGAACGAAAGAAAGCACAGAGCCCCAGATTCTATGTTGTCCTGGATAGCTGCAGAGCACTGGGGAAAGGCAGGCAGAGAATTCCCTGCTAGCACCTTCTCTGTGCCTGGGAAGCAGAAGTGTTCACATTGCTTCGCAGAATCGCTATTGTGCAGAAAACAGTAACACTTGTTCAGAAGGAAAGAAAGCACAGAGCCCCAGATTCTATGTTGTCCTGGAGAGCTTGCAGAGCACTGGGGAAAGGCAGGCAGAGAATTCCCTGCTAGCACCTTCTCTGTGCCTGGGAAGCAGAAGTGTTCACATTACTTCGCAGAATCGCTTTTGTGCAGAAAACACTAACACTTGTTCAGAACAAAAGAAAGCACAGAGCCCCAGATTTGCTGTTGTTCTGGAGAGCTTGCAGAGCACTGGGGAAAGGCAGGCAGAGAATTCCCTGCTAGCACCTTCTCTGTGCCTGGGAAGCAGAAGTGTTCACATTGCTTCGCAGAATCGCCTTTGTGCAGAAAACACTAACACTTGTTCAGAACAAAAGAAAGCACAGAGCCCCAGATTTGCTGTTGTTCTGGAGAGCTTGCAGAGCACTGGGGAAAGGCAGGCAGAGAATTTCCTGCTAGCACCTGCTCTGTGCCTGTTCACATTGCTTCGCAGAATCGCTTTTGTGCAGAAAACAGTAACACTTGTTCAGAACGAAAGAAAGCACAGAGCCCCAGATTCTATGTTGTCCTGGAGAGCTTGCAGAGCACTGGGGAAAGGCAGGCAGAGAATTCCTTGCTAGCACCTTCTCTGTGCCTGGGAAGCAGAAGTGTTCACATTGCTTGGCAGAATCGCTTTTGTGCAGAAAACAGTAACACTTGTTCAGAACGAAAGAAAGCACAGAGCCCCAGATTCTATGTTGTCCTGGAGAGCTTGCAGAGCACTGGGGAAAGGCAGGCAGAGAATTCCCTGCTAGCACCTTCTCTGTGCCTGTTCACATTGCTTCGCTGTATCGCTTTTGTGCAGAAAACAGTAACACTTGTTCAGAACGAAAGAAAGCACAGAGCCCCAGATTCTATGTTGTCCTGGATAGCTTGCAGAGCACTGGGGAAAGGCAGGCAGAGAATTCCCTGCTAGCACCTTCTCTGTGCCTGGGAAGCAGAAGTGTTCACATTGCTTCGCAGAATCGCTTTTGTGCAGAAAACACTAACACTTGTTCAGAACGAAAGAAAGCACAGAGCCCCAGATTTGCTGTTGTTCTGGAGAGCTTGCAGAGCACTGGGGAAAGGCAGGCAGAGAATTCCCTGCTAGCACCTTCTCTGTGCCTGGGAAGCAGAAGTGTTCACATTACTTCGCAGAATCGCTTTTGTGCAGAAAACACTAACACTTGTTCAGAACAAAAGAAAGCACAGAGCCCCAGATTTGCTGTTGTTCTGGAGAGCTTGCAGAGCACTGGGGAAAGGCAGGCAGAGAATTCCCTGCTAGCACCTTCTCTGTGCCTGGGAAGCAGAAGTGTTCACATTGCTTCGCAGAATCGTCTTTGTGCAGAAAAAACTAACACTTGTTCAGAACAAAAGAAAGCACAGAGCCCCAGATTTGCTGTTGTCCTGGAGAGCTTGCAGAGCACTGGGGAAAGGCAGGCAGAGAATTCCCTGCTAGCACCTTCTCTGTGCCTGGGAAGCAGAAGTGTTCACATTACTTCGCAGAATCGCTTTTGTGCAGAAAACACTAACACTTGTTCAGAACAAAAGAAAGCACAGAGCCCCAGATTTGCTGTTGTTCTGGAGAGCTTGCAGAGCACTGGGGAAAGGCAGGCAGAGAATTCCCTGCTAGCACCTTCTCTGTGCCTGGGAAGCAGAAGTGTTCACATTACTTCGCAGAATCGCTTTTCTGCAGAAAACACTAACACTTGTTCAGAACAAAAGAAAGCACAGAGCCCCAGATTTGCTGTTGTCCTGGAGAGCTTGCAGAGCACTGGGGAAAGGCAGGCAGAGAATTCCTTGCTAGCACCTTCTCTGTGCCTGGGAAGCAGAAGTGTTCATATTGCTTCGCAGAATCGCTTTTCTGCAGAAAACACTAACACTTGTTCAGAACGAAAGAAAGCACAGAGCCCCAGATTTGCTGTTGTTCTGGAGAGCTTGCAGAGCACTGGGGAAAGGCAGGCAGAGAATTCCCTGCTAGCACCTTCTCTGTGCCTGGGAAGCAGAAGTTTTCACATTACTTCGCAGAATCGCTTTTGTGCAGAAAACACTAACACTTGTTCAGAAAGAAAGGAAGCACAGAGCCCCAGATTTTATGTTGTCCTGGAGAGCTTGCAGAGCACTGGGGAAAGGCAGGCAGAGAATTTCCTGCTAGCACCTGCTCTGTGCCTGTTCACATTGCTTCGCAGAATCGCTTTTGTGCAGAAAACAGTAACACTTGTTCAGAACGAAAGAAAGCACAGAGCCCCAGATTCTATGTTGTCCTGGAGAGCTTGCAGAGCACTGGGGAAAGGCAGGCAGAGAATTCCTTGCTAGCACCTTCTCTGTGCCTGGGAAGCAGAAGTTTTCACATTGCTTGGCAGAATCGCTTTTGTGCAGAAAACAGTAACACTTGTTCAGAACGAAAGAAAGCACAGAGCCCCAGATTCTATGTTGTCCTGGAGAGCTTGCAGAGCACTGGGGAAAGGCAGGCAGAGAATTCCTTGCTAGCACCTTCTCTGTGCCTGGGAAGCAGAAGTGTTCATATTGCTTCGCAGAATCGCTTTTGTGCAGAAAACACTAACACTTGTTCAGAACGAAAGAAAGCACAGAGCCCCAGATTTGCTGTTGTTCTGGAGAGCTTGCAGAGCACTGGGGAAAGGCAGGCAGAGAATTCCCTGCTAGCACCTTCTCTGTGCCTGTTCACATTGCTTCGCTGTATCGCTTTTGTGCAGAAAACCCTAACACTTGTTCAGAACGAAAGAAAGCACAGAGCCCCAGATTCTATGTTGTCCTGGATAGCTTGCAGAGCACTGGGGAAAGGCAGGCAGAGAATTCCCTGCTAGCACCTTCTCTGTGCCTGGGAAGCAGAAGTGTTCACATTGCTTCGCAGAATCGCCTTTGTGCAGAAAACACTAACACTTGTTCAGAACAAAAGAAAGCACAGAGCCCCAGATTCTATGTTGTCCTGGAGAGCTTGCAGAGCACTGGGGAAAGGCAGGCAGAGAATTCCCTGCTAGCACCTTCTCTGTGCCTGGGAAGCAGAAGTGTTCACATTACTTCGCAGAATCGCTTTTGTGCAGAAAACACTAACACTTGTTCAGAACAAAAGAAAGCACAGAGCCCCAGATTTGCTGTTGTTCTGGAGAGCTTGCAGAGCACTGGGGAAAGGCAGGCAGAGAATTCCCTGCTAGCACCTTCTCTGTGCCTGGGAAGCAGAAGTGTTCACATTGCTTCGCAGAATCGCCTTTGTGCAGAAAACACTAACACTTGTTCAGAACAAAAGAAAGCACAGAGCCCCAGATTTGCTGTTGTTCTGGAGAGCTTGCAGAGCACTGGGGAAAGGCAGGCAGAGAATTCCCTGCTAGCACCTTCTCTGTGCCTGGGAAGCAGAAGTTTTCACATTACTTCGCAGAATCGCTTTTGTGCAGAAAACACTAACACTTGTTCAGAACGAAAGGAAGCACAGAGCCCCAGATTTTATGTTGTCCTGGAGAGCTTGCAGAGCACTGGGGAAAGGCAGGCAGAGAATTTCCTGCTAGCACCTGCTCTGTGCCTGTTCACATTGCTTCGCAGAATCGCTTTTGTGCAGAAAACAGTAACACTTGTTCAGAACGAAAGAAAGCACAGAGCCCCAGATTCTATGTTGTCCTGGAGAGCTTGCAGAGCACTGGGGAAAGGCAGGCAGAGAATTCCTTGCTAGCACCTTCTCTGCGCCTGGGAAGCAGAAGTGTTCACATTGCTTGGCAGAATCGCTTTTGTGCAGAAAACAGTAACACTTGTTCAGAACGAAAGAAAGCACAGAGCCCCAGATTCTATGTTGTCCTGGAGAGCTTGCAGAGCACTGGGGAAAGGCAGGCAGAGAATTCCCTGCTAGCACCTTCTCTGTGCCTGTTCACATTGCTTCGCTGTATCGCTTTTGTGCAGAAAACAGTAACACTTGTTCAGAACGAAAGAAAGCACAGAGCCCCAGATTCTATGTTGTCCTGGATAGCTTGCAGAGCACTGGGGAAAGGCAGGCAGAGAATTCCCTGCTAGCACCTTCTCTGTGCCTGGGAAGCAGAAGTGTTCACATTACTTCGCAGAATCGCTTTTGTGCAGAAAACACTAACACTTGTTCAGAACAAAAGAAAGCACAGAGCCCCAGATTTGCTGTTGTTCTGGAGAGCTTGCAGAGCACTGGGGAAAGGCAGGCAGAGAATTCCCTGCTAGCACCTGCTCTGTGCCTGGGAAGCAGAAGTGTTAACATTGCTTCGCAGAATCGCCTTTGTGCAGAAAACACTAACACTTGTTCAGAACAAAAGAAAGCACAGAGCCCCAGATTTGCTCTTGTTCTGGAGAGCTTGCAGAGCACTGGGGAAAGGCAGGCAGAGAATTCCCTGCTAGCACCTTCTCTGTGCCTGGGAAGCAGAAGTGTTTACGTTGCTTCGCAGAATCGCTTTTGTGCAGAAAACAGTAACACTTGTTCAGAACAAAAGAAAGCACAGAGCCCCAGATTCTATGTTGTCCTGGAGAGCTTGCAGAGCACTGGGGAAAGGCAGGCAGAGAATTCCCTGCTAGCACCTTCTCTGTGCCTGGGAAGCAGAAGTGTTCACATTGCTTCGCAGAATCGCCTTTGTGCAGAAAACACTAACACTTGTTCCGAACAAAAGAAAGCACAGAGCCCCAGATTCTATGTTGTCCTGGAGAGCTTGCAGAGCACTGGGGAAAGGCAGGCAGGGAATTCCCTGCTAGCACCTTCTCTGTGCCTGGGAAGCAGAAGTGTTCACATTGCTTCGCAGAATCGCTTTTCTGCAGAAAACACTAACACTTGTTCAGAACAAAAGAAAGCACAGAGCCCCAGATTTGCTGTTGTTCTGGAGAGCTTGCAGAGCACTGGGGAAAGGCAGGCAGCGAATTCCCTGCTAGCACCTTCTCTGTGCCTGGGAAGCAGAAGTGTTCACATTGCTTCGCAGAATCGCCTTTGTGCAGAAAACACTAACACTTGTTCAGAACAAAAGAAAGCACAGAGCCCCAGATTTGCTGTTGTCCTGGAGAGCTTGCAGAGCACTGGGGAAAGGCAGGCAGAGAATTCCCTGCTAGCACCTTCTCTGTGCCTGGGAAGCAGAAGTGTTCACATTACTTTGCAGAATCGCCTTTGTGCAGAAAACACTAACACTTGTTCAGAACAAAAGAAAGCACAGAGCCCCAGATTCTATGTTGTCCTGGAGAGCTTGCAGAGCACTGGGGAAAGGCAGGCAGAGAATTCCCTGCTAGCACCTTCTCTGTGCCTGGGAAGCAGAAGTGTTCACATTGCTTCGCAGAATCGCCTTTGTGCAGAAAACACTAACACTTGTTCAGAACAAAAGAAAGCACAGAGCCCCAGATTTTATGTTGTCCTGGAGAGCTTGCAGAGCACTGGGGAAAGGCAGGCAGAGAATTCCCTGCTAGCACCTTCTCTGTGCCTGGGAAGCAGAAGTGTTCACATTAGTTCGCAGAATCGCCTTTGTGCAGAAAACACTAACACTTGTTCAGAACAAAAGAAAGCACAGAGCCCCAGATTTGATGTTGTTCTGGAGAGCTTGCAGAGCACTGGGGAAAGGCAGGCAGAGAATTCCCTGCTAGCACCTTCTCTGTGCCTGGGAAGCAGAAGTGTTCACATTGCTTCGCAGAATCGCCTTTGTGCAGAAAACACTAACACTTGTTCAGAACAAAAGAAAGCACAGAGCCCCAGATTTGCTGTTGTTCTGGAGAGCTTGCAGAGCACTGGGGAAAGGCAGGCAGAGAATTCCCTGCTAGCACCTTCTCTGTGCCTGGGAAGCAGAAGTGTTCACATTGCTTCGCAGAATCGCCTTTGTGCAGAAAACACTAACACTTGTTCAGAACAAAAGAAAGCACAGAGCCCCAGATTTGCTGTTGTTCTGGAGAGCTTGCAGAGCACTGGGGAAAGGCAGGCAGAGAATTCCCTGCTAGCACCTTCTCTGTGCCTGGGAAGCAGAAGTGTTCACATTACTTCGCAGAATCGCTTTTGTGCAGAAAACACTAACACTTGTTCAGAACGAAAGGAAGCACAGAGCCCCAGATTCTATGTTGTCCTGGAGAGCTTGCAGAGCACTGGGGAAAGGCAGGCAGGGAATTCCCTGCTAGCACCTTCTCTGTGCCTGGGAAGCAGAAGTGTTCACATTGCTTCGCAGAATCGCTTTTCTGCAGAAAACACTAACACTTGTTCAGAACAAAAGAAAGCACAGAGCCCCAGATTTGCTGTTGTTCTGGAGAGCTTGCAGAGCACTGGGGAAAGGCAGGCAGAGAATTCCCTGCTAGCACCTTCTCTGTGCCTGGGAAGCAGAAGTGTTCACATTGCTTCGCAGAATCGCCTTTGTGCAGAAAACACTAACACTTGTTCAGAACAAAAGAAAGCACAGAGCCCCAGATTTGCTGTTGTCCTGGAGAGCTTGCAGAGCACTGGGGAAAGGCAGGCAGAGAATTCCCTGCTAGCACCTTCTCTGTGCCTGGGAAGCAGAAGTGTTCACATTACTTTGCAGAATCGCCTTTGTGCAGAAAACACTAACACTTGTTCAGAACAAAAGAAAGCACAGAGCCCCAGATTCTATGTTGTCCTGGAGAGCTTGCAGAGCACTGGGGAAAGGCAGGCAGAGAATTCCCTGCTAGCACCTTCTCTGTGCCTGGGAAGCAGAAGTGTTCACATTGCTTCGCAGAATCGCCTTTGTGCAGAAAACACTAACACTTGTTCAGAACAAAAGAAAGCACAGAGCCCCAGATTTTATGTTGTCCTGGAGAGCTTGCAGAGCACTGGGGAAAGGCAGGCAGAGAATTCCCTGCTAGCACCTTCTCTGTGCCTGGGAAGCAGAAGTGTTCACATTAGTTCGCAGAATCGCCTTTGTGCAGAAAACACTAACACTTGTTCAGAACAAAAGAAAGCACAGAGCCCCAGATTTGATGTTGTTCTGGAGAGCTTGCAGAGCACTGGGGAAAGGCAGGCAGAGAATTCCCTGCTAGCACCTTCTCTGTGCCTGGGAAGCAGAAGTGTTCACATTGCTTCGCAGAATCGCCTTTGTGCAGAAAACACTAACACTTGTTCAGAACAAAAGAAAGCACAGAGCCCCAGATTTGCTGTTGTTCTGGAGAGCTTGCAGAGCACTGGGGAAAGGCAGGCAGAGAATTCCCTGCTAGCACCTTCTCTGTGCCTGGGAAGCAGAAGTGTTCACATTGCTTCGCAGAATCGCCTTTGTGCAGAAAACACTAACACTTGTTCAGAACAAAAGAAAGCACAGAGCCCCAGATTTGCTGTTGTTCTGGAGAGCTTGCAGAGCACTGGGGAAAGGCAGGCAGAGAATTCCCTGCTAGCACCTTCTCTGTGCCTGGGAAGCAGAAGTGTTCACATTACTTCGCAGAATCGCTTTTGTGCAGAAAACACTAACACTTGTTCAGAACGAAAGGAAGCACAGAGCCCCAGATTTTATGTTGTCCTGGAGAGCTTGCAGAGCACTGGGGAAAGGCAGGCAGAGAATTTCCTGCTAGCACCTTCTCTGTGCCTGTTCACATTGCTTCGCAGAATCGCTTTTGTGCAGAAAACAGTAACACTTGTTCAGAACGAAAGAAAGCACAGAGCCCCAGATTCTATGTTGTCCTGGAGATCTTGCAGAGCACTGGGGAAAGGCAGGCAGAGAATTCCTTGCTAGCACCTTTTCTGTGCCTGGGAAGCAGAAGTGTTCACATTGCTTCGCAGAATCGCTTTTGTGCAGAAAACAGTAACACTTGTTCAGAACGAAAGAAAGCACAGAGCCCCAGATTCTATGTTGTCCTGGAGAGCTTGCAGAGCACTGGGGAAAGGCAGGCAGAGAATTCCCTGCTAGCACCTTCTCTGTGCCTGTTCACATTGCTTCGCTGTATCGCTTTTGTGCAGAAAACCCTAACACTTGTTCAGAACGAAAGAAAGCACAGAGCCCCAGATTCTATGTTGTCCTGGATAGCTGCAGAGCACTGGGGAAAGGCAGGCAGAGAATTCCCTGCTAGCACCTTCTCTGTGCCTGGGAAGCAGAAGTGTTCACATTGCTTCGCAGAATCGCTTTTCTGCAGAAAACAGTAACACTTGTTCAGAAGGAAAGAAAGCACAGAGCCCCAGATTCTATGTTGTCCTGGAGAGCTTGCAGAGCACTGGGGAAAGGCAGGCAGAGAATTCCCTGCTAGCACCTTCTCTGTGCCTGGGAAGCAGAAGTGTTCACATTACTTCGCAGAATCGCTTTTGTGCAGAAAACACTAACACTTGTTCAGAACAAAAGAAAGCACAGAGCCCCAGATTTGCTGTTGTTCTGGAGAGCTTGCAGAGCACTGGGGAAAGGCAGGCAGAGAATTCCCTGCTAGCACCTTCTCTGTGCCTGGGATGCAGAAGTGTTCACATTGCTTCGCAGAATCGCCTTTGTGCAGAAAACACTAACACTTGTTCAGAACAAAAGAAAGCACAGAGCCCCAGATTTGCTGTTGTTCTGGAGAGCTTGCAGAGCACTGGGGAAAGGCAGGCAGAGAATTCTCTGCTAGCACCTTCTCTGTGCCTGGGAAGCAGAAGTGTTCACATTACTTCGCAGAATCGCTTTTGTGCAGAAAACACTAACACTTGTTCAGAACGAAAGGAAGCACAGAGCCCCAGATTTTATGTTGTCCTGGAGAGCTTGCAGAGCACTGGGGAAAGGCAGGCAGAGAATTTCCTGCTAGCACCTGCTCTGTGCCTGTTCACATTGCTTCGCAGAATCGCTTTTGTGCAGAAAACAGTAACACTTGTTCAGAACGAAAGAAAGCACAGAGCCCCAGATTCTATGTTGTCCTGGAGAGCTTGCAGAGCACTGGGGAAAGGCAGGCAGAGAATTCCCTGCTAGCACCTTCTCTGTGCCTGGGAAGCAGAAGTGTTCACATTACTTCGCAGAATCGCTTTTGTGCAGAAAACACTAACACTTGTTCAGAACAAAAGAAAGCACAGAGCCCGAGATTTGCTGTTGTTCTGGAGAGCTTGCAGAGCACTGGGGAAAGGCAGGCAGAGAATTCCCTGCTAGCACCTTCTCTGTGCCTGGGAAGCAGAAGTGTTCACATTGCTTCGCAGAATTGCCTTTGTGCAGAAAACACAAACACTTTTTCAGAACAAAAGAAAGCACAGAGCCCCAGATTCTTTGTTGTCCTGGAGAGCTTGCAGAGCACTGGGGAAAGGCAGGCAGAGAATTCCTTGCTAGCACCTTCTCTGTGCCTGGGAAGCAGAAGTGTTCACATTGCTTGGCAGAATCGCTTTTGTGCAGAAAACAGTAACACTTGTTCAGAACGAAAGAAAGCACAGAGCCCCAGATTCTATGTTGTCCTGGAGAGCTTGCAGAGCACTGGGGAAAGGCAGGCAGAGAATTCCCTGCTAGCACCTTCTCTGTGCCTGTTCATTTGCTTCGCTGTATCGCTTTTGTGCAGAAAACAGTAACACTTGTTCAGAACGAAAGAAAGCACAGAGCCCCAGATTCTATGTTGTCCTGGATAGCTTGCAGAGCACTGGGGAAAGGCAGGCAGAGAATTCCCTGCTAGCACCTTCTCTGTGCCTGGGAAGCAGAAGTGTTCACATTGCTTCGCAGAATCGCCTTTGTGCAGAAAACACTAACACTTGTTCAGAACAAAAGAAAGCACAGAGCCCCAGATTCTATGTTGTCCTGGAGAGCTTGCAGAGCACTGGGGAAAGGCAGGCAGAGAATTCCCTGCTAGCACCTTCTCTGTGCCTGGGAAGCAGAAGTGTTCATATTGCTTCGCAGAATCGCTTTTGTGCAGAAAACACTAACACTTGTTCAGAACAAAAGAAAGCACAGAGCCCCAGATTTGCTGTTGTTCTGGAGAGCTTGCAGAGCACTGGGGAAAGGCAGGCAGAGAATTCCCTGCTAGCACCTTCTCTGTGCCTGGGAAGCAGAAGTGTTCACATTACTTCGCAGAATCGCTTTTGTGCAGAAAACACTAACACTTGTTCAGAACAAAAGAAAGCACAGAGCCCCAGATTCTATGTTGTTCTGGAGAGCTTGCAGAGCACTGGGGAAAGGCAGGCAGAGAATTCCCTGCTAGCACCTTCTCTGTGCCTGGGAAGCAGAAGTGTTCATATTGCTTCGCAGAATCGCCTTTGTGCAGAAAACACTAACACTTGTTCAGAACAAAAGAAAGCACAGAGCCCCAGATTTGCTGTTGTTCTGGAGAGCTTGCAGAGCACTGGGGAAAGGCAGGCAGAGAATTCCCTGCTAGCACCTTCTCTGTGCCTGGGAAGCAGAAGTGTTCACATTACTTCGCAGAATCGCTTTTGTGCAGAAAACACTAACACTTGTTCAGAACAAAAGAAAGCACAGAGCCCCAGATTCTATGTTGTCCTGGAGAGCTTGCAGAGCACTGGGGAAAGGCAGGCAGAGAATTCCTTGCTAGCACCTTCTCTGTGCCTGGGAAGCAGAAGTGTTCATATTGCTTCGCAGAATGGCTTTTGTGCAGAAAACACTAACACTTGTTCAGAACGAAAGAAAGCACAGAGCCCCAGATTTGCTGTTGTTCTGGAGAGCTTGCAGAGCACTGGGGAAAGGCAGGCAGAGAATTCCCTGCTAGCACCTTCTCTGTGCCTGGGAAGCAGAAGTGTTCACATTACTTCGCAGAATCGCTTTTGTGCAGAAAACACTAACACTTGTTCAGAACAAAAGAAAGCACAGAGCCCCAGATTTGCTGTTGTTCTGGAGAGCTTGCAGAGCACTGGGGAAAGGCAGGCAGAGAATTCCCTGCTAGCACCTTCTCTGTGCCTGGGAAGCAGAAGTGTTCACATTGCTTCGCAGAATCGCCTTTGTGCAGAAAACACTAACACTTGTTCAGAACAAAAGAAAGCACAGAGCCCCAGATTTGCTGTTGTTCTGGAGAGCTTGCAGAGCACTGGGGAAAGGCAGGCAGAGAATTCCCTGCTAGCACCTTCTCTGTGCCTGGGAAGCAGAAGTGTTCACATTACTTCGCAGAATCGCTTTTGTGCAGAAAACACTAACACTTGTTCAGAACAAAAGAAAGCACAGAGCCCCAGATTTGCTGTTGTTCTGGAGAGCTTGCAGAGCACTGGGGAAAGGCAGGCAGAGAATTCCCTGCTAGCACCTTCTCTGTGCCTGGGAAGCAGAAGTGTTCACATTGCTTCGCAGAATTGCCTTTGTGCAGAAAACACAAACACTTTTTCAGAACAAAAGAAAGCACAGAGCCCCAGATTCTTTGTTGTCCTGGAGAGCTTGCAGAGCACTGGGGAAAGGCAGGCAGAGAATTCCTTGCTAGCACCTTCTCTGTGCCTGGGAAGCAGAAGTGTTCACATTGCTTGGCAGAATCGCTTTTGTGCAGAAAACAGTAACACTTGTTCAGAACAAAAGAAAGCACAGAGCCCCAGATTCTATGTTGTCCTGGAGAGCTTGCAGAGCACTGGGGAAAGGCAGGCAGAGAATTCCCTGCTAGCACCTTCTCTGTGCCTGTTCATTTGCTTCGCTGTATCGCTTTTGTGCAGAAAACAGTAACACTTGTTCAGAACGAAAGAAAGCACAGAGCCCCAGATTCTATGTTGTCCTGGATAGCTTGCAGAGCACTGGGGAAAGGCAGGCAGAGAATTCCCTGCTAGCACCTTCTCTGTGCCTGGGAAGCAGAAGTGTTCACATTGCTTCGCAGAATCGCCTTTGTGCAGAAAACACTAACACTTGTTCAGAAGGAAAGAAAGCACAGAGCCCCAGATTCTATGTTGTCCTGGAGAGCTTGCAGAGCACTGGGGAAAGGCAGGCAGAGAATTCCCTGCTAGCACCTTCTCTGTGCCTGGGAAGCAGAAGTGTTCATATTGCTTCGCAGAATCGCTTTTGTGCAGAAAACACTAACACTTGTTCAGAACAAAAGAAAGCACAGAGCCCCAGATTTGCTGTTGTTCTGGAGAGCTTGCAGAGCACTGGGGAAAGGCAGGCAGAGAATTCCCTGCTAGCACCTTCTCTGTGCCTGGGAAGCAGAAGTGTTCACATTACTTCGCAGAATCGCTTTTGTGCAGAAAACACTAACACTTGTTCAGAACAAAAGAAAGCACAGAGCCCCAGATTCTATGTTGTTCTGGAGAGCTTGCAGAGCACTGGGGAAAGGCAGGCAGAGAATTCCCTGCTAGCACCTTCTCTGTGCCTGGGAAGCAGAAGTGTTCATATTGCTTCGCAGAATCGCCTTTGTGCAGAAAACACTAACACTTGTTCAGAACAAAAGAAAGCACAGAGCCCCAGATTTGCTGTTGTTCTGGAGAGCTTGCAGAGCACTGGGGAAAGGCAGGCAGAGAATTCCCTGCTAGCACCTTCTCTGTGCCTGGGAAGCAGAAGTGTTCACATTACTTCGCAGAATCGCTTTTGTGCAGAAAACACTAACACTTGTTCAGAACAAAAGAAAGCACAGAGCCCCAGATTCTATGTTGTCCTGGAGAGCTTGCAGAGCACTGGGGAAAGGCAGGCAGAGAATTCCTTGCTAGCACCTTCTCTGTGCCTGGGAAGCAGAAGTGTTCATATTGCTTCGCAGAATGGCTTTTGTGCAGAAAACACTAACACTTGTTCAGAACGAAAGAAAGCACAGAGCCCCAGATTTGCTGTTGTTCTGGAGAGCTTGCAGAGCACTGGGGAAAGGCAGGCAGAGAATTCCCTGCTAGCACCTTCTCTGTGCCTGGGAAGCAGAAGTGTTCACATTACTTCGCAGAATCGCTTTTGTGCAGAAAACACTAACACTTGTTCAGAACAAAAGAAAGCACAGAGCCCCAGATTTGCTGTTGTTCTGGAGAGCTTGCAGAGCACTGGGGAAAGGCAGGCAGAGAATTCCCTGCTAGCACCTTCTCTGTGCCTGGGAAGCAGAAGTGTTCACATTGCTTCGCAGAATCGCCTTTGTGCAGAAAACACTAACACTTGTTCAGAACAAAAGAAAGCACAGAGCCCCAGATTTGCTGTTGTTCTGGAGAGCTTGCAGAGCACTGGGGAAAGGCAGGCAGAGAATTCCCTGCTAGCACCTTCTCTGTGCCTGGGAAGCAGAAGTGTTCACATTACTTCGCAGAATCGCTTTTGTGCAGAAAACACTAACACTTGTTCAGAACAAAAGAAAGCACAGAGCCCCAGATTTGCTGTTGTTCTGGAGAGCTTGCAGAGCACTGGGGAAAGGCAGGCAGAGAATTCCCTGCTAGCACCTTCTCTGTGCCTGGGAAGCAGAAGTGTTCACATTGCTTCGCAGAATTGCCTTTGTGCAGAAAACACAAACACTTGTTCAGAACAAAAGAAAGCACAGAGCCTCAGATTTTATGTTGTCCTGGAGAGCTTGCAGAGCACTGGGGAAAGGCAGGCAGAGAATTCCCTGCTAGCACCTTCTCTGTGCCTGGGAAGCAGAAGTGTTCACATTGCTTCGCAGAATCGCTTTTCTGCAGAAAACACTAACACTTGTTCAGAACAAAAGAAAGCACAGAGCCCCAGATTTGCTGTTGTTCTGGAGAGCTTGCAGAGCACTGGGGAAAGGCAGGCAGAGAATTCCCTGCTAGCACCTTCTCTGTGCCTGGGAAGCAGAAGTGTTTACATTGCTTCGCAGAAGCGCTTTTGTGCAGAAAACAGTAACACTTGTTCAGAACGAAAGAAAGCACAGAGCCCCAGATTTGCTGTTGTCCTGGAGAGCTTGCAGAGCACTGGGGAAAGGCAGGCAGAGAATTCCCTGCTAGCACCTTCTCTGTGCCTGGGAAGCAGAAGTGTTCACATTACTTCGCAGAATCGCTTTTGTGCAGAAAACACTAACACTTGTTCAGAACAAAAGAAAGCACAGAGCCCCAGATTTGCTGTTGTTCTGGAGAGCTTGCAGAGCACTGGGGAAAGGCAGGCAGAGAATTCCCTGCTAGCACCTTCTCTGTGCCTGGGAAGCAGAAGTGTTCACATTGCTTCGCAGAATCGCCTTTGTGCAGAAAACACTAACACTTGTTCAGAACAAAAGAAAGCACAGAGCCCCAGATTTGCTGTTGTTCTGGAGAGCTTGCAGAGCACTGGGGAAAGGCAGGCAGAGAATTCCCTGCTAGCACCTTCTCTGTGCCTGGGAAGCAGAAGTGTTCACATTACTTTGCAGAATCGCCTTTGTGCAGAAAACACTAACACTTGTTCAGAACAAAAGAAAGCACAGAGCCCCAGATTCTATGTTGTCCTGGAGAGCTTGCAGAGCACTGGGGAAAGGCAGGCAGAGAATTCCCTGCTAGCACCTTCTCTGTGCCTGGGAAGCAGAAGTGTTCACATTGCTTCGCAGAATCGCCTTTGTGCAGAAAACACTAACACTTGTTCAGAACAAAAGAAAGCACAGAGCCCCAGATTTTATGTTGTTCTGGAGAGCTTGCAGAGCACTGGGGAAAGGCAGGCAGAGAATTCCCTGCTAGCACCTTCTCTGTGCCTGGGAAGCAGAAGTGTTCACATTGCTTCGCAGAATCGCCTTTGTGCAGAAAACACTAACACTTGTTCAGAACAAAAGAAAGCACAGAGCCCCAGATTCTATGTTGTCCTGGAGAGCTTGCAGAGCACTGGGGAAAGGCAGGCAGAGAATTCCCTGCTAGCACCTTCTCTGTGCCTGGGAAGCAGGAGTGTTCACATTGCTTCGCAGAATCGCCTTTGTGCAGAAAACACTAACACTTGTTCAGAAGGAAAGAAAGCACAGAGCCCCAGATTTTATGTTGTCCTGGAGAGCTTGCAGAGCACTGGGGAAAGGCAGGCAGAGAATTCCCTGCTAGCACCTTCTCTGTGCCTGGGAAGCAGAAGTGTTCACATTAGTTCGCAGAATCGCCTTTGTGCAGAAAACACTAACACTTGTTCAGAACAAAAGAAAGCACAGAGCCCCAGATTTGCTGTTGTTCTGGAGAGCTTGCAGAGCACTGGGGAAAGGCAGGCAGAGAATTCCCTGCTAGCACCTTCTCTGTGCCTGGGAAGCAGAAGTGTTCACATTACTTTGCAGAATCGCCTTTGTGCAGAAAACACTAACACTTGTTCAGAACAAAAGAAAGCACAGAGCCCCAGATTCTATGTTGTCCTGGAGAGCTTGCAGAGCACTGGGGAAAGGCAGGCAGAGAATTCCCTGCTAGCACCTTCTCTGTGCCTGGGAAGCAGAAGTGTTCACATTGCTTCGCAGAATCGCCTTTGTGCAGAAAACACTAACACTTGTTCAGAACAAAAGAAAGCACAGAGCCCCAGATTTTATGTTGTCCTGGAGAGCTTGCAGAGCACTGGGGAAAGGCAGGCAGAGAATTCCCTGCTAGCACCTTCTCTGTGCCTGGGAAGCAGAAGTGTTCACATTGCTTCGCAGAATCGCTTTTCTGCAGAAAACACTAACACTTGTTCAGAACAAAAGAAAGCACAGAGCCCCAGATTTGATGTTGTTCTGGAGAGCTTGCAGAGCACTGGGGAAAGGCAGGCAGAGAATTCCCTGCTAGCACCTTCTCTGTGCCTGGGAAGCAGAAGTGTTCACATTGCTTCGCAGAATCGCCTTTGTGCAGAAAACACTAACACTTGTTCAGAACAAAAGAAAGCACAGAGCCCCAGATTTGCTGTTGTTCTGGAGAGCTTGCAGAGCACTGGGGAAAGGCAGGCAGAGAATTCCCTGCTAGCACCTTCTCTGTGCCTGGGAAGCAGAAGTGTTCACATTGCTTCGCAGAATCGCCTTTGTGCAGAAAACACTAACACTTGTTCAGAACAAAAGAAAGCACAGAGCCCCAGATTTGCTGTTGTTCTGGAGAGCTTGCAGAGCACTGGGGAAAGGCAGGCAGAGAATTCCCTGCTAGCACCTTCTCTGTGCCTGGGAAGCAGAAGTGTTCACATTACTTCGCAGAATCGCTTTTGTGCAGAAAACACTAACACTTGTTCAGAACGAAAGGAAGCACAGAGCCCCAGATTTTATGTTGTCCTGGAGAGCTTGCAGAGCACTGGGGAAAGGCAGGCAGAGAATTTCCTGCTAGCACCTTCTCTGTGCCTGTTCACATTGCTTCGCAGAATCGCTTTTGTGCAGAAAACAGTAACACTTGTTCAGAACGAAAGAAAGCACAGAGCCCCAGATTCTATGTTGTCCTGGAGATCTTGCAGAGCACTGGGGAAAGGCAGGCAGAGAATTCCTTGCTAGCACCTTCTCTGTGCCTGGGAAGCAGAAGTGTTCACATTGCTTGGCATAATCGCTTTTGTGCAGAAAACAGTAACACTTGTTCAGAACGAAAGAAAGCACAGAGCCCCAGATTCTATGTTGTCCTGGAGAGCTTGCAGAGCACTGGGGAAAGGCAGGCAGAGAATTCCCTGCTAGCACCTTCTCTGTGCCTGTTCACATTGCTTCGCTGTATCGCTTTTGTGCAGAAAACCCTAACACTTGTTCAGAACGAAAGAAAGCACAGAGCCCCAGATTCTATGTTGTCCTGGAGAGCTTGCAGAGCACTGGGGAAAGGCAGGCAGAGAATTCCCTGCTAGCACCTTCTCTGTGCCTGGGAAGCAGAAGTGTTCACATTGCTTCGCAGAATCGCCTTTGTGCAGAAAACACTAACACTTGTTCAGAACAAAAGAAAGCACAGAGCCCCAGATTCTATGTTGTCCTGGAGAGCTTGCAGAGCACTGGGGAAAGGCAGGCAGAGAATTCCCTGCTAGCACCTTCTCTGTGCCTGGGAAGCAGAAGTGTTCACATTACTTCGCAGAATCGCTTTTGTGCAGAAAACACTAACACTTGTTCAGAACAAAAGAAAGCACAGAGCCCCAGATTTGCTGTTGTTCTGGAGAGCTTGCAGAGCACTGGGGAAAGGCAGGCAGAGAATTCCCTGCTAGCACCTTCTCTGTGCCTGGGAAGCAGAAGTGTTCACATTGCTTCGCAGAATCGCCTTTGTGCAGAAAACACTAACACTTGTTCAGAACAAAAGAAAGCACAGAGCCCCAGATTTGCTGTTGTTCTGGAGAGCTTGCAGAGCACTGGGGAAAGGCAGGCAGAGAATTCCCTGCTAGCACCTTCTCTGTGCCTGGGAAGCAGAAGTTTTCACATTACTTCGCAGAATCGCTTTTGTGCAGAAAACACTAACACTTGTTCAGAACGAAAGGAAGCACAGAGACCCAGATTTTATGTTGTCCTGGAGAGCTTGCAGAGCACTGGGGAAAGGCAGGCAGAGAATTTCCTGCTAGCACCTGCTCTGTGCCTGTTCACATTGCTTGGCAGAATCGCTTTTGTGCAGAAAACAGTAACACTTGTTCAGAACGAAAGAAAGCACAGAGCCCCAGATTCTATGTTGTCCTGGAGAGCTTGCAGAGCACTGGGGAAAGGCAGGCAGAGAATTCCTTGCTAGCACCTTCTCTGTGCCTGGGAAGCAGAAGTGTTCACATTGCTTGGCAGAATCGCTTTTGTGCAGAAAACAGTAACACTTGTTCAGAACGAAAGAAAGCACAGAGCCCCAGATTCTATGTTGTCCTGGAGAGCTTGCAGAGCACTGGGGAAAGGCAGGCAGAGAATTCCCTGCTAGCACCTTCTCTGTGCCTGTTCACATTGCTTCGCTGTATCGCTTTTGTGCAGAAAACAGTAACACTTGTTCAGAACGAAAGAAAGCACAGAGCCCCAGATTCTATGTTGTCCTGGATAGCTTGCAGAGCACTGGGGAAAGGCAGGCAGAGAATTCCCTGCTAGCACCTTCTCTGTGCCTGGGAAGCAGAAGTGTTCACATTAATTCGCAGAATCGCTTTTGTGCAGAAAACACTAACACTTGTTCAGAACAAAAGAAAGCACAGAGCCCCAGATTTGCTGTTGTTCTGGAGAGCTTGCAGAGCACTGGGGAAAGGCAGGCAGAGA
Organism: Strix aluco; assembly: GCF_031877795.1. Taxonomy (NCBI): domain Eukaryota; kingdom Metazoa; phylum Chordata; class Aves; order Strigiformes; family Strigidae; genus Strix; species Strix aluco. The sequence goes on from NW_027436584.1 coordinate 969,779, forward strand.
ATTCCCTGCTAGCACCTGCTCTGTGCCTGGGAAGCAGAAGTGTTAACATTGCTTCGCAGAATCGCCTTTGTGCAGAAAACACTAACACTTGTTCAGAACAAAAGAAAGCACAGAGCCCCAGATTTGCTGTTGTTCTGGAGAGCTTGCAGAGCACTGGGGAAAGGCAGGCAGAGAATTCCCTGCTAGCACCTTCTCTGTGCCTGGGAAGCAGAAGTGTTTACGTTGCTTCGCAGAATCGCTTTTGTGCAGAAAACAGTAACACTTGTTCAGAACAAAAGAAAGCACAGAGCCCCAGATTCTATGTTGTCCTGGAGAGCTTGCAGAGCACTGGGGAAAGGCAGGCAGAGAATTCCCTGCTAGCACCTTCTCTGTGCCTGGGAAGCAGAAGTGTTCACATTGCTTCGCAGAATCGCCTTTGTGCAGAAAACACTAACACTTGTTCAGAACAAAAGAAAGCACAGAGCCCCAGATTCTATGTTGTCCTGGAGAGCTTGCAGAGCACTGGGGAAAGGCAGGCAGAGAATTCCCTGCTAGCACCTTCTCTGTGCCTGGGAAGCAGAAGTGTTCACATTGCTTCGCAGAATCGCTTTTGTGCAGAAAACACTAACACTTGTTCAGAACAAAAGAAAGCACAGAGCCCCAGATTTGCTGTTGTTCTGGAGAGCTTGCAGAGCACTGGGGAAAGGCAGGCAGAGAATTCCCTGCTAGCACCTTCTCTGTGCCTGGGAAGCAGAAGTGTTCACATTGCTTCGCAGAATCGCCTTTGTGCAGAAAACACTAACACTTGTTCAGAACAAAAGAAAGCACAGAGCCCCAGATTCTATGTTGTCCTGGAGAGCTTGCAGAGCACTGGGGAAAGGCAGGCAGAGAATTCCCTGCTAGCACCTTCTCTGTGCCTGGGAAGCAGAAGTGTTCACATTACTTTGCAGAATCGCCTTTGTGCAGAAAACACTAACACTTGTTCAGAACAAAAGAAAGCACAGAGCCCCAGATTCTATGTTGTCCTGGAGAGCTTGCAGAGCACTGGGGAAAGGCAGGCAGAGAATTCCCTGCTAGCACCTTCTCTGTGCCTGGGAAGCAGAAGTGTTCACATTGCTTCGCAGAATCGCCTTTGTGCAGAAAACACTAACACTTGTTCAGAACAAAAGAAAGCACAGAGCCCCAGATTTTATGTTGTCCTGGAGAGCTTGCAGAGCACTGGGGAAAGGCAGGCAGAGAATTCCCTGCTAGCACCTTCTCTGTGCCTGGGAAGCAGAAGTGTTCACATTAGTTCGCAGAATCGCCTTTGTGCAGAAAACACTAACACTTGTTCAGAACAAAAGAAAGCACAGAGCCCCAGATTTGCTGTTGTTCTGGAGAGCTTGCAGAGCACTGGGGAAAGGCAGGCAGAGAATTCCCTGCTAGCACCTTCTCTGTGCCTGGGAAGCAGAAGTGTTCACATTGCTTCGCAGAATCGCTTTTGTGCAGAAAACCCTAACACTTGTTCCGAACGAAAGAAAGCACAGAGCCCCAGATTCTATGTTGTCCTGGAGAGCTTGCAGAGCACTGGGGAAAGGCAGGCAGAGAATTCCCTGCTAGCACCTTCTCTGTGCCTGTTCACATTGCTTCGCTGTATCGCTTTTGTGCAGAAAACCCTAACACTTGTTCAGAACGAAAGAAAGCACAGAGCCCCAGATTCTATGTTGTCCTGGATAGCTTGCAGAGCACTGGGGAAAGGCAGGCAGAGAATTCCCTGCTAGCACCTTCTCTGTGCCTGGGAAGCAGAAGTGTTCACATTGCTTCGCAGAATCGCCTTTGTGCAGAAAACACTAACACTTGTTCAGAACAAAAGAAAGCACAGAGCCCCAGATTCTATGTTGTCCTGGAGAGCTTGCAGAGCACTGGGGAAAGGCAGGCAGAGAATTCCCTGCTAGCACCTTCTCTGTGCCTGGGAAGCAGAAGTGTTCACATTACTTCGCAGAATCGCTTTTGTGCAGAAAACACTAACACTTGTTCAGAACAAAAGAAAGCACAGAGCCCCAGATTTGCTGTTGTTCTGGAGAGCTTGCAGAGCACTGGGGAAAGGCAGGCAGAGAATTCCCTGCTAGCACCTGCTCTGTGCCTGGGAAGCAGAAGTGTTAACATTGCTTCGCAGAATCGCCTTTGTGCAGAAAACACTAACACTTGTTCAGAACAAAAGAAAGCACAGAGCCCCAGATTTGCTGTTGTTCTGGAGAGCTTGCAGAGCACTGGGGAAAGGCAGGCAGAGAATTCCCTGCTAGCACCTTCTCTGTGCCTGGGAAGCAGAAGTGTTCACATTGCTTCACAGAATCGCTTTTGTGCAGAAAACAGTAACACTTGTTCAGAACAAAAGAAAGCACAGAGCCCCAGATTCTATGTTGTCCTGGAGAGCTTGCAGAGCACTGGGGAAAGGCAGGCAGAGAATTCCCTGCTAGCACCTTCTCTGTGCCTGGGAAGCAGAAGTGTTCACATTGCTTCGCAGAATCGCCTTTGTGCAGAAAACACTAACACTTGTTCAGAACGAAAGAAAGCACAGAGCCCCAGATTCTATGTTGTCCTGGAGAGCTTGCAGAGCACTGGGGAAAGGCAGGCAGAGAATTCCCTGCTAGCACCTTCTCTGTGCCTGTTCACATTGCTTCGCTGTATCGCTTTTGTGCAGAAAACCCTAACACTTGTTCAGAACGAAAGAAAGCACAGAGCCCCAGATTCTATGTTGTCCTGGATAGCTGCAGAGCACTGGGGAAAGGCAGGCAGAGAATTCCCTGCTAGCACCTTCTCTGTGCCTGGGAAGCAGAAGTGTTCACATTGCTTCGCAAGAATCGCTTTTGTGCAGAAAACACTAACACTTGTTCAGAAGGAAAGAAAGCACAGAGCCCCAGATTTGCTGTTGTTCTGGAGAGCTTGCAGAGCACTGGGGAAAGGCAGGCAGAGAATTCTCTGCTAGCACCTTCTCTGTGCCTGGGAAGCAGAAGTGTTCACATTACTTCGCAGAATCGCTTTTGTGCAGAAAACACTAACACTTGTTCCGAACGAAAGAAAGCACAGAGCCCCAGATTCTATGTTGTCCTGGAGAGCTTGCAGAGCACTGGGGAAAGGCAGGCAGAGAATTCCCTGCTAGCACCTTCTCTGTGCCTGTTCACATTGCTTCGCTGTATCGCTTTTGTGCAGAAAACAGTAACACTTGTTCAGAACGAAAGAAAGCACAGAGCCCCAGATTCTATGTTGTCCTGGATAGCTTGCAGAGCACTGGGGAAAGGCAGGCAGAGAATTCCCTGCTAGCACCTTCTCTGTGCCTGGGAAGCAGAAGTGTTCACATTGCTTCGCAGAATCGCCTTTGTGCAGAAAACACTAACACTTGTTCAGAACAAAAGAAAGCACAGAGCCCCAGATTCTATGTTGTCCTGGAGAGCTTGCAGAGCACTGGGGAAAGGCAGGCAGAGAATTCCCTGCTAGCACCTTCTCTGTGCCTGGGAAGCAGAAGTGTTCACATTACTTCGCAGAATCGCTTTTGTGCAGAAAACACTAACACTTGTTCAGAACAAAAGAAAGCACAGAGCCCCAGATTTTATGTTGTCCTGGAGAGCTTGCAGAGCACTGGGGAAAGGCAGGCAGAGAATTCCCTGCTAGCACCTTCTCTGTGCCTGGGAAGCAGAAGTGTTCACATTGCTTCGCAGAATCGCCTTTGTGCAGAAAACACTAACACTTGTTCAGAACAAAAGAAAGCACAGAGCCCCAGATTTGCTGTTGTCCTGGAGAGCTTGCAGAGCACTGGGGAAAGGCAGGCAGAGAATTCCCTGCTAGCACCTTCTCTGTGCCTGGGAAGCAGAAGTTTTCACATTACTTCGCAGAATCGCTTTTGTGCAGAAAACACTAACACTTGTTCAGAACGAAAGGAAGCACAGAGCCCCAGATTTTATGTTGTCCTGGAGAGCTTGCAGAGCACTGGGGAAAGGCAGGCAGAGAATTTCCTGCTAGCACCTGCTCTGTGCCTGTTCACATTGCTTCGCAGAATCGCTTTTGTGCAGAAAACAGTAACACTTGTTCAGAACGAAAGAAAGCACAGAGCCCCAGATTCTATGTTGTCCTGGAGAGCTTGCAGAGCACTGGGGAAAGGCAGGCAGAGAATTCCTTGCTAGCACCTTCTCTGTGCCTGGGAAGCAGAAGTGTTCACATTGCTTGGCAGAATCGCTTTTGTGCAGAAAACAGTAACACTTGTTCAGAACGAAAGAAAGCACAGAGCCCCAGATTCTATGTTGTCCTGGAGAGCTTGCAGAGCACTGGGGAAAGGCAGGCAGAGAATTCCCTGCTAGCACCTTCTCTGTGCCTGTTCACATTGCTTCGCTGTATCGCTTTTGTGCAGAAAACAGTAACACTTGTTCAGAACGAAAGAAAGCACAGAGCCCCAGATTCTATGTTGTCCTGGATAGCTTGCAGAGCACTGGGGAAAGGCAGGCAGAGAATTCCCTGCTAGCACCTTCTCTGTGCCTGGGAAGCAGAAGTGTTCACATTACTTCGCAGAATCGCTTTTGTGCAGAAAACACTAACACTTGTTCAGAACAAAAGAAAGCACAGAGCCCCAGATTTGCTGTTGTTCTGGAGAGCTTGCAGAGCACTGGGGAAAGGCAGGCAGAGAATTCCCTGCTAGCACCTGCTCTGTGCCTGGGAAGCAGAAGTGTTAACATTGCTTCGCAGAATCGCCTTTGTGCAGAAAACACTAACACTTGTTCAGAACAAAAGAAAGCACAGAGCCCCAGATTTGCTGTTGTTCTGGAGAGCTTGCAGAGCACTGGGGAAAGGCAGGCAGAGAATTCCCTGCTAGCACCTTCTCTGTGCCTGGGAAGCAGAAGTGTTTACGTTGCTTCGCAGAATCGCTTTTGTGCAGAAAACAGTAACACTTGTTCAGAACAAAAGAAAGCACAGAGCCCCAGATTCTATGTTGTCCTGGAGAGCTTGCAGAGCACTGGGGAAAGGCAGGCAGAGAATTCCCTGCTAGCACCTTCTCTGTGCCTGGGAAGCAGAAGTGTTCACATTGCTTCGCAGAATCGCCTTTGTGCAGAAAACACTAACACTTGTTCAGAACGAAAGAAAGCACAGAGCCCCAGATTTGATGTTGTCCTGGAGAGCTTGCAGAGCACTGGGGAAAGGCAGGCAGAGAATTCCCTGCTAGCACCTTCTCTGTGCCTGTTCACATTGCTTCGCTGTATCGCTTTTGTGCAGAAAACCCTAACACTTGTTCAGAACGAAAGAAAGCACAGAGCCCCAGATTCTATGTTGTCCTGGATAGCTGCAGAGCACTGGGGAAAGGCAGGCAGAGAATTCCCTGCTAGCACCTTCTCTGTGCCTGGGAAGCAGAAGTGTTCACATTGCTTCGCAAGAATCGCTTTTGTGCAGAAAACACTAACACTTGTTCAGAAGGAAAGAAAGCACAGAGCCCCAGATTTGCTGTTGTTCTGGAGAGCTTGCAGAGCACTGGGGAAAGGCAGGCAGAGAATTCTCTGCTAGCACCTTCTCTGTGCCTGGGAAGCAGAAGTGTTCACATTACTTCGCAGAATCGCTTTTGTGCAGAAAACACTAACACTTGTTCAGAACGAAAGGAAGCACAGAGCCCCAGATTTTATGTTGTCCTGGAGAGCTTGCAGAGCACTGGGGAAAGGCAGGCAGAGAATTTCCTGCTAGCACCTGCTCTGTGCCTGTTCACATTGCTTCGCAGAATCGCTATTGTGCAGAAAACAGTAACACTTGTTCAGAACGAAAGAAAGCACAGAGCCCCAGATTCTATGTTGTCCTGGAGAGCTTGCAGAGCACTGGGGAAAGGCAGGCAGAGAATTCCTTGGTAGCACCTTCTCTGTGCCTGGGAAGCAGAAGTGTTCACATTGCTTGGCAGAATCGCTTTTGTGCAGAAAACACTAACACTTGTTCAGAACAAAAGAAAGCACAGAGCCCCAGATTCTATGTTGTCCTGGAGAGCTTGCAGAGCACTGGGGAAAGGCAGGCAGAGAATTCCCTGCTAGCACCTTCTCTGTGCCTGTTCACATTGCTTCGCTGTATCGCTTTTGTGCAGAAAACAGTAACACTTGTTCAGAACGAAAGAAAGCACAGAGCCCCAGATTCTATGTTGTCCTGGATAGCTTGCAGAGCACTGGGGAAAGGCAGGCAGAGAATTCCCTGCTAGCACCTTCTCTGTGCCTGGGAAGCAGAAGTGTTCACATTGCTTCGCAGAATCGCCTTTGTGCAGAAAACACTAACACTTGTTCAGAACAAAAGAAAGCACAGAGCCCCAGATTCTATGTTGTCCTGGAGAGCTTGCAGAGCACTGGGGAAAGGCAGGCAGAGAATTCCTTGCTAGCACCTTCTCTGTGCCTGGGAAGCAGAAGTGTTCATATTGCTTCGCAGAATCGCTTTTGTGCAGAAAACACTAACACTTGTTCAGAACAAAAGAAAGCACAGAGCCCCAGATTCTATGTTGTCCTGGAGAGCTTGCAGAGCACTGGGGAAAGGCAGGCAGAGAATTCCCTGCTAGCACCTTCTCTGTGCCTGTTCACATTGCTTCGCTGTATCGCTTTTGTGCAGAAAACACTAACACTTGTTCAGAACGAAAGAAAGCACAGAGCCCCAGATTTGCTGTTGTTCTGGAGAGCTTGCAGAGCACTGGGGAAAGGCAGGCAGAGAATTCCCTGCTAGCACCTTCTCTGTGCCTGGGAAGCAGAAGTGTTCACATTACTTCGCAGAATCGCTTTTGTGCAGAAAAAACTAACACTTGTTCAGAACAAAAGAAAGCACAGAGCCCCAGATTTGCTGTTGTTCTGGAGAGCTTGCAGAGCACTGGGGAAAGGCAGGCAGAGAATTCACTGCTAGCACCTTCTCTGTGCCTGGGAAGCAGAAGTGTTCACATTGCTTCGCAGAATCGCCTTTGTGCAGAAAACACTAACACTTGTTCAGAACAAAAGAAAGCACAGAGCCCCAGATTTGCTGTTGTCCTGGAGAGCTTGCAGAGCACTGGGGAAAGGCAGGCAGAGAATTCCCTGCTAGCACCTTCTCTGTGCCTGGGAAGCAGAAGTGTTCACATTACTTCGCAGAATCGCTTTTGTGCAGAAAACACTAACACTTGTTCAGAACAAAAGAAAGCACAGAGCCCCAGATTTGCTGTTGTTCTGGAGATCTTGCAGAGCACTGGGGAAAGGCAGGCAGAGAATTCCCTGCTAGCACCTTCTCTGTGCCTGGGAAGCAGAAGTGTTCACATTACTTCGCAGAATCGCTTTTGTGCAGAAAACACTAACACTTGTTCAGAACAAAAGAAAGCACAGAGCCCCAGATTCTATGTTGTCCTGGAGAGCTTGCAGAGCACTGGGGAAAGGCAGGCAGAGAATTCCTTGCTAGCACCTTCTCTGTGCCTGGGAAGCAGAAGTGTTCATATTGCTTCGCAGAATCGCTTTTGTGCAGAAAACACTAACACTTGTTCAGAACGAAAGAAAGCACAGAGCCCCAGATTTTATGTTGTTCTGGAGAGCTTGCAGAGCACTGGGGAAAGGCAGGCAGAGAATTCCCTGCTAGCACCTTCTCTGTGCCTGGGAAGCAGAAGTGTTCACATTGCTTCGCAGAATCGCCTTTGTGCAGAAAACACTAACACTTGTTCAGAACAAAAGAAAGCACAGAGCCCCAGATTTGCTGTTGTTCTGGAGAGCTTGCAGAGCACTGGGGAAAGGCAGGCAGAGAATTCCCTGCTAGCACCTTCTCTGTGCCTGGGAAGCAGAAGTGTTCACATTGCTTCGCAGAATCGCCTTTGTGCAGAAAACACTAACACTTGTTCAGAACAAAAGAAAGCACAGAGCCCCAGATTTGCTGTTGTTCTGGAGAGCTTGCAGAGCACTGGGGAAAGGCAGGCAGAGAATTCCCTGCTAGCACCTTCTCTGTGCCTGGGAAGCAGAAGTGTTCACATTACTTCGCAGAATCGCTTTTGTGCAGAAAACACTAAGACTTGTTCAGAACAAAAGAAAGCACAGAGCCCCAGATTTGCTGTTGTTCTGGAGAGCTTGCAGAGCACTGGGGAAAGGCAGGCAGAGAATTCCCTGCTAGCACCTTCTCTGTGCCTGCGAAGCAGAAGTGTTCACATTGCTTCGCAGAATTGCCTTTGTGCAGAAAACACAAACACTTGTTCAGAACAAAAGAAAGCACAGAGCCTCAGATTTTATGTTGTCCTGGAGAGCTTGCAGAGCACTGGGGAAAGGCAGGCAGAGAATTCCTTGCTAGCACCTTCTCTGTGCCTGGGAAGCAGAAGTGTTCACATTGCTTCGCAGAATCGCTTTTCTGCAGAAAACACTAACACTTGTTCAGAACAAAAGAAAGCACAGAGCCCCAGATTTGCTGTTGTTCTGGAGAGCTTGCAGAGCACTGGGGAAAGGCAGGCAGAGAATTCCCTGCTAGCACCTTCTCTGTGCCTGGGAAGCAGAAGTGTTCACATTGCTTCGCAGAATCGCCTTTGTGCAGAAAACACTAACACTTGTTCAGAACAAAAGAAAGCACAGAGCCCCAGATTCTATGTTGTCCTGGAGAGCTTGCAGAGCACTGGGGAAAGGCAGGCAGGGAATTCCCTGCTAGCACCTTCTCTGTGCCTGGGAAGCAGAAGTGTTCACATTGCTTCGCAGAATCGCTTTTGTGCAGAAAACACTAACACTTGTTCAGAACAAAAGAAAGCACAGAGCCCCAGATTTGCTGTTGTTCTGGAGAGCTTGCAGAGCACTGGGGAAAGGCAGGCAGAGAATTCCCTGCTAGCACCTTCTCTGTGTCTGGGAAGTAGAAGTGTTCACATTAGTTCGCAGAATCGCCTTTGTGCAGAAAACACTAACACTTGTTCAGAACAAAAGAAAGCACAGAGCCCCAGATTTGCTGTTGTCCTGGAGAGCTTGCAGAGCACTGGGGAAAGGCAGGCAGAGAATTCCCTGCTAGCACCTTCTCTGTGCCTGGGAAGCAGAAGTGTTTACGTTGCTTCGCAGAATCGCTTTTGTGCAGAAAACAGTAACACTTGTTCAGAACAAAAGAAAGCACAGAGCCCCAGATTTGCTGTTGTCCTGGAGAGCTTGCAGAGCACTGGGGAAAGGCAGGCAGAGAATTCCCTGCTAGCACCTTCTCTGTGCCTGGGAAGCAGAAGTGTTCACATTGCTTCGCAGAATCGCCTTTGTGCAGAAAACACTAACACTTGTTCAGAACAAAAGAAAGCACAGAGCCCCAGATTCTATGTTGTCCTGGAGAGCTTGCAGAGCACTGGGGAAAGGCAGGCAGGGAATTCCCTGCTAGCACCTTCTCTGTGCCTGGGAAGCAGAAGTGTTCACATTGCTTCGCAGAATCGCTTTTCTGCAGAAAACACTAACACTTGTTCAGAACAAAAGAAAGCACAGAGCCCCAGATTTGCTGTTGTTCTGGAGAGCTTGCAGAGCACTGGGGAAAGGCAGGCAGAGAATTCCCTGCTAGCACCTTCTCTGTGCCTGGGAAGCAGAAGTGTTCACATTGCTTCGCAGAATCGCCTTTGTGCAGAAAACACTAACACTTGTTCAGAACAAAAGAAAGCACAGAGCCCCAGATTCTATGTTGTCCTGGAGAGCTTGCAGAGCACTGGGGAAAGGCAGGCAGAGAATTCCCTGCTAGCACCTTCTCTGTGCCTGGGAAGCAGAAGTGTTCACATTACTTTGCAGAATCGCTTTGTGCAGAAAACACTAACACTTGTTCAGAACAAAAGAAAGCACAGAGCCCCAGATTTGCTGTTGTTCTGAAGAGCTTGCAGAGCACTGGGGAAAGGCAGGCAGAGAATTCCCTGCTAGCACCTTCTCTGTGCCTGGGAAGCAGAAGTGTTCACATTGCTTCGCAGAATCGCCTTTGTGCAGAAAACACTAACACTTGTTCAGAACGAAAGAAAGCACAGAGCCCCAGATTTGATGTTGTCCTGGAGAGCTTGCAGAGCACTGGGGAAAGGCAGGCAGAGAATTCCCTGCTAGCACCTTCTCTGTGCCTGTTCACATTGCTTCGCTGTATCGCTTTTGTGCAGAAAACAGTAACACTTGTTCAGAACGAAAGAAAGCACAGAGCCCCAGATTCTATGTTGTCCTGGAGAGCTTGCAGAGCACTGGGGAAAGGCAGGCAGAGAATTCCCTGCTAGCACCTTCTCTGTGCCTGGGAAGCAGAAGTGTTCACATTGCTTCGCAGAATCGCTATTGTGCAGAAAACAGTAACACTTGTTCAGAAGGAAAGAAAGCACAGAGCCCCAGATTCTATGTTGTCCTGGAGAGCTTGCAGAGCACTGGGGAAAGGCAGGCAGAGAATTCCTTGCTAGCACCTTCTCTGTGCCTGGGAAGCAGAAGTGTTCATATTGCTTCGCAGAATCGCTTTTGTGCAGAAAACACTAACACTTGTTCAGAACGAAAGAAAGCACAGAGCCCCAGATTTGCTGTTGTTCTGGAGAGCTTGCAGAGCACTGGGGAAAGGCAGGCAGAGAATTCCCTGCTAGCACCTTCTCTGTGCCTGGGAAGCAGAAGTGTTCACATTACTTCGCAGAATCGCTTTTGTGCAGAAAACACTAACACTTGTTCAGAACAAAAGAAAGCACAGAGCCCCAGATTTGCTGTTGTTCTGGAGAGCTTGCAGAGCACTGGGGAAAGGCAGGCAGAGAATTCCCTGCTAGCACCTTCTCTGTGCCTGGGAAGCAGAAGTGTTCACATTGCTTCGCAGAATCGCCTTTGTGCAGAAAACACTAACACTTGTTCAGAACAAAAGAAAGCACAGAGCCCCAGATTTGCTGTTGTTCTGGAGAGCTTGCAGAGCACTGGGGAAAGGCAGGCAGAGAATTCCCTGCTAGCACCTTCTCTGTGCCTGGGAAGCAGAAGTTTTCACATTACTTCGCAGAATCGCTTTTGTGCAGAAAACACTAACACTTGTTCAGAACGAAAGGAAGCACAGAGCCCCAGATTTTATGTTGTCCTGGAGAGCTTGCAGAGCACTGGGGAAAGGCAGGCAGAGAATTTCCTGCTAGCACCTGCTCTGTGCCTGTTCACATTGTTTCGCAGAATCGCTTTTGTGCAGAAAACAGTAACACTTGTTCAGAACGAAAGAAAGCACAGAGCCCCAGATTCTATGTTGTCCTGGAGAGCTTGCAGAGCACTGGGGAAAGGCAGGCAGAGAATTCCTTGCTAGCACCTTCTCTGTGCCTGGGAAGCAGAAGTGTTCACATTGCTTGGCAGAATCGCTTTTGTGCAGAAAACAGTAACACTTGTTCAGAACGAAAGAAAGCACAGAGCCCCAGATTCTATGTTGTCCTGGAGAGCTTGCAGAGCACTGGGGAAAGGCAGGCAGAGAATTCCCTGCTAGCACCTTCTCTGTGCCTGTTCACATTGCTTCGCTGTATCGCTTTTGTGCAGAAAACAGTAACACTTGTTCAGAACGAAAGAAAGCACAGAGCCCCAGGTTCTATGTTGTCCTGGATAGCTTGCAGAGCACTGGGGAAAGGCAGGCAGAGAATTCCCTGCTAGCACCTTCTCTGTGCCTATGAAGCAGAAGTGTTCACATTACTTCGCAGAATCGCTTTTGTGCAGAAAACACTAACACTTGTTCAGAACAAAAGAAAGCACAGAGCCCCAGATTTGCTGTTGTTCTGGAGAGCTTGCAGAGCACTGGGGAAAGGCAGGCAGAGAATTCCCTGCTAGCACCTGCTCTGTGCCTGGGAAGCAGAAGTGTTAACATTGCTTCGCAGAATCGCCTTTGTGCAGAAAACACTAACACTTGTTCAGAACAAAAGAAAGCACAGAGCCCCAGATTTGCTGTTGTTCTGGAGAGCTTGCAGAGCACTGGGGAAAGGCAGGCAGAGAATTCCCTGCTAGCACCTTCTCTGTGCCTGGGAAGCAGAAGTGTTTACGTTGCTTCGCAGAATCGCTTTTGTGCAGAAAACAGTAACACTTGTTCAGAACAAAAGAAAGCACAGAGCCCCAGATTCTATGTTGTCCTGGAGAGCTTGCAGAGCACTGGGGAAAGGCAGGCAGAGAATTCCCTGCTAGCACCTTCTCTGTGCCTGGGAAGCAGAAGTGTTCACATTGCTTCGCAGAATCGCCTTTGTGCAGAAAACACTAACACTTGTTCAGAACAAAAGAAAGCACAGAGCCCCAGATTCTATGTTGTCCTGGAGAGCTTGCAGAGCACTGGGGAAAGGCAGGCAGAGAATTCCCTGCTAGCACCTTCTCTGTGCCTGTTCACATTGCTTCGCTGTATCGCTTTTGTGCAGAAAACCCTAACACTTGTTCAGAACGAAAGAAAGCACAGAGCCCCAGATTCTATGTTGTCCTGGATAGCTGCAGAGCACTGGGGAAAGGCAGGCAGAGAATTCCCTGCTAGCACCTTCTCTGTGCCTGGGAAGCAGAAGTGTTCACATTGCTTCGCAGAATCGCTATTGTGCAGAAAACAGTAACACTTGTTCAGAAGGAAAGAAAGCACAGAGCCCCAGATTCTATGTTGTCCTGGAGAGCTTGCAGAGCACTGGGGAAAGGCAGGCAGAGAATTCCCTGCTAGCACCTTCTCTGTGCCTGGGAAGCAGAAGTGTTCACATTACTTCGCAGAATCGCTTTTGTGCAGAAAACACTAACACTTGTTCAGAACAAAAGAAAGCACAGAGCCCCAGATTTGCTGTTGTTCTGGAGAGCTTGCAGAGCACTGGGGAAAGGCAGGCAGAGAATTCCCTGCTAGCACCTTCTCTGTGCCTGGGAAGCAGAAGTGTTCACATTGCTTCGCAGAATCGCCTTTGTGCAGAAAACACTAACACTTGTTCAGAACAAAAGAAAGCACAGAGCCCCAGATTTGCTGTTGTTCTGGAGAGCTTGCAGAGCACTGGGGAAAGGCAGGCAGAGAATTCCCTGCTAGCACCTTCTCTGTGCCTATGAAGCAGAAGTGTTCACATTACTTCGCAGAATCGCTTTTGTGCAGAAAACACTAACACTTGTTCAGAACAAAAGAAAGCACAGAGCCCCAGATTTGCTGTTGTTCTGGAGAGCTTGCAGAGCACTGGGGAAAGGCAGGCAGAGAATTCCCTGCTAGCACCTGCTCTGTGCCTGGGAAGCAGAAGTGTTAACATTGCTTCGCAGAATCGCCTTTGTGCAGAAAACACTAACACTTGTTCAGAACAAAAGAAAGCACAGAGCCCCAGATTTGCTGTTGTTCTGGAGAGCTTGCAGAGCACTGGGGAAAGGCAGGCAGAGAATTCCCTGCTAGCACCTTCTCTGTGCCTGGGAAGCAGAAGTGTTTACGTTGCTTCGCAGAATCGCTTTTGTGCAGAAAACAGTAACACTTGTTCAGAACAAAAGAAAGCACAGAGCCCCAGATTCTATGTTGTCCTGGAGAGCTTGCAGAGCACTGGGGAAAGGCAGGCAGAGAATTCCCTGCTAGCACCTTCTCTGTGCCTGGGAAGCAGAAGTGTTCACATTGCTTCGCAGAATCGCCTTTGTGCAGAAAACACTAACACTTGTTCAGAACAAAAGAAAGCACAGAGCCCCAGATTCTATGTTGTCCTGGAGAGCTTGCAGAGCACTGGGGAAAGGCAGGCAGAGAATTCCCTGCTAGCACCTTCTCTGTGCCTGTTCACATTGCTTCGCTGTATCGCTTTTGTGCAGAAAACCCTAACACTTGTTCAGAACGAAAGAAAGCACAGAGCCCCAGATTCTATGTTGTCCTGGATAGCTGCAGAGCACTGGGGAAAGGCAGGCAGAGAATTCCCTGCTAGCACCTTCTCTGTGCCTGGGAAGCAGAAGTGTTCACATTGCTTCGCAGAATCGCTATTGTGCAGAAAACAGTAACACTTGTTCAGAAGGAAAGAAAGCACAGAGCCCCAGATTCTATGTTGTCCTGGAGAGCTTGCAGAGCACTGGGGAAAGGCAGGCAGAGAATTCCCTGCTAGCACCTTCTCTGTGCCTGGGAAGCAGAAGTGTTCACATTACTTCGCAGAATCGCTTTTGTGCAGAAAACACTAACACTTGTTCAGAACAAAAGAAAGCACAGAGCCCCAGATTTGCTGTTGTTCTGGAGAGCTTGCAGAGCACTGGGGAAAGGCAGGCAGAGAATTCCCTGCTAGCACCTTCTCTGTGCCTGGGAAGCAGAAGTGTTCACATTGCTTCGCAGAATCGCCTTTGTGCAGAAAACACTAACACTTGTTCAGAACGAAAGGAAGCACAGAGCCCCAGATTTTATGTTGTCCTGGAGAGCTTGCAGAGCACTGGGGAAAGGCAGGCAGAGAATTTCCTGCTAGCACCTGCTCTGTGCCTGTTCACATTGCTTCGCAGAATCGCTTTTGTGCAGAAAACAGTAACACTTGTTCAGAACGAAAGAAAGCACAGAGCCCCAGATTCTATGTTGTCCTGGAGAGCTTGCAGAGCACTGGGGAAAGGCAGGCAGAGAATTCCTTGCTAGCACCTTCTCTGTGCCTGGGAAGCAGAAGTGTTCACATTGCTTGGCAGAATCGCTTTTGTGCAGAAAACAGTAACACTTGTTCAGAACGAAAGAAAGCACAGAGCCCCAGATTCTATGTTGTCCTGGAGAGCTTGCAGAGCACTGGGGAAAGGCAGGCAGAGAATTCCCTGCTAGCACCTTCTCTGTGCCTGTTCACATTGCTTCGCTGTATCGCTTTTGTGCAGAAAACAGTAACACTTGTTCAGAACGAAAGAAAGCACAGAGCCCCAGATTCTATGTTGTCCTGGATAGCTTGCAGAGCACTGGGGAAAGGCAGGCAGAGAATTCCCTGCTAGCACCTTCTCTGTGCCTGGGAAGCAGAAGTGTTCACATTGCTTCGCAGAATCGCTTTTGTGCAGAAAACACTAACACTTGTTCAGAACGAAAGAAAGCACAGAGCCCCAGATTTGCTGTTGTTCTGGAGAGCTTGCAGAGCACTGGGGAAAGGCAGGCAGAGAATTCCCTGCTAGCACCTTCTCTGTGCCTGGGAAGCAGAAGTGTTCACATTACTTCGCAGAATCGCTTTTGTGCAGAAAACACTAACACTTGTTCAGAACAAAAGAAAGCACAGAGCCCCAGATTTGCTGTTGTTCTGGAGAGCTTGCAGAGCACTGGGGAAAGGCAGGCAGAGAATTCCCTGCTAGCACCTTCTCTGTGCCTGGGAAGCAGAAGTGTTCACATTGCTTCGCAGAATCGTCTTTGTGCAGAAAAAACTAACACTTGTTCAGAACAAAAGAAAGCACAGAGCCCCAGATTTGCTGTTGTCCTGGAGAGCTTGCAGAGCACTGGGGAAAGGCAGGCAGAGAATTCCCTGCTAGCACCTTCTCTGTGCCTGGGAAGCAGAAGTGTTCACATTACTTCGCAGAATCGCTTTTGTGCAGAAAACACTAACACTTGTTCAGAACAAAAGAAAGCACAGAGCCCCAGATTTGCTGTTGTTCTGGAGAGCTTGCAGAGCACTGGGGAAAGGCAGGCAGAGAATTCCCTGCTAGCACCTTCTCTGTGCCTGGGAAGCAGAAGTGTTCACATTACTTCGCAGAATCGCTTTTCTGCAGAAAACACTAACACTTGTTCAGAACAAAAGAAAGCACAGAGCCCCAGATTTGCTGTTGTCCTGGAGAGCTTGCAGAGCACTGGGGAAAGGCAGGCAGAGAATTCCTTGCTAGCACCTTCTCTGTGCCTGGGAAGCAGAAGTGTTCATATTGCTTCGCAGAATCGCTTTTGTGCAGAAAACACTAACACTTGTTCAGAACGAAAGAAAGCACAGAGCCCCAGATTTTATGTTGTTCTGGAGAGCTTGCAGAGCACTGGGGAAAGGCAGGCAGAGAATTCCCTGCTAGCACCTTCTCTGTGCCTGGGAAGCAGAAGTGTTCACATTGCTTCGCAGAATCGCCTTTGTGCAGAAAACACTAACACTTGTTCAGAACAAAAGAAAGCACAGAGCCCCAGATTTGCTGTTGTTCTGGAGAGCTTGCAGAGCACTGGGGAAAGGCAGGCAGAGAATTCCCTGCTAGCACCTTCTCTGTGCCTGGGAAGCAGAAGTGTTTACGTTGCTTCGCAGAATCGCTTTTGTGCAGAAAACAGTAACACTTGTTCAGAACAAAAGAAAGCACAGAGCCCCAGATTTGCTGTTGTTCTGAAGAGCTTGCAGAGCACTGGGGAAAGGCAGGCAGAGAATTCCCTGCTAGCACCTTCTCTGTGCCTGGGAAGCAGAAGTGTTCACATTGCTTCGCAGAATCGCCTTTGTGCAGAAAACACTAACACTTGTTCAGAACAAAAGAAAGCACAGAGCCCCAGATTCTATGTTGTCCTGGAGAGCTTGCAGAGCACTGGGGAAAGGCAGGCAGGGAATTCCCTGCTAGCACCTTCTCTGTGCCTGGGAAGCAGAAGTGTTCACATTGCTTCGCAGAATCGCTTTTCTGCAGAAAACACTAACACTTGTTCAGAACAAAAGAAAGCACAGAGCCCCAGATTTGCTGTTGTTCTGGAGAGCTTGCAGAGCACTGGGGAAAGGCAGGCAGAGAATTCCCTGCTAGCACCTTCTCTGTGCCTGGGAAGCAGAAGTGTTCACATTGCTTCGCAGAATCGCCTTTGTGCAGAAAACACTAACACTTGTTCAGAACAAAAGAAAGCACAGAGCCCCAGATTCTATGTTGTCCTGGAGAGCTTGCAGAGCACTGGGGAAAGGCAGGCAGAGAATTCCCTGCTAGCACCTTCTCTGTGCCTGGGAAGCAGAAGTGTTCACATTACTTTGCAGAATCGCTTTGTGAAGAAAACACTAACACTTGTTCAGAACAAAAGAAAGCACAGAGCCCCAGATTTGCTGTTGTTCTGAAGAGCTTGCAGAGCACTGGGGAAAGGCAGGCAGAGAATTCCCTGCTAGCACCTTCTCTGTGCCTGGGAAGCAGAAGTGTTCACATTGCTTCGCAGAATCGCCTTTGTGCAGAAAACACTAACACTTGTTCAGAACGAAAGAAAGCACAGAGCCCCAGATTTGATGTTGTCCTGGAGAGCTTGCAGAGCACTGGGGAAAGGCAGGCAGAGAATTCCCTGCTAGCACCTTCTCTGTGCCTGTTCACATTGCTTCGCTGTATCGCTTTTGTGCAGAAAACAGTAACACTTGTTCAGAACGAAAGAAAGCACAGAGCCCCAGATTCTATGTTGTCCTGGAGAGCTTGCAGAGCACTGGGGAAAGGCAGGCAGAGAATTCCCTGCTAGCACCTTCTCTGTGCCTGGGAAGCAGAAGTGTTCACATTGCTTCGCAGAATCGCTATTGTGCAGAAAACAGTAACACTTGTTCAGAAGGAAAGAAAGCACAGAGCCCCAGATTCTATGTTGTCCTGGAGAGCTTGCAGAGCACTGGGGAAAGGCAGGCAGAGAATTCCTTGCTAGCACCTTCTCTGTGCCTGGGAAGCAGAAGTGTTCATATTGCTTCGCAGAATCGCTTTTGTGCAGAAAACACTAACACTTGTTCAGAACGAAAGAAAGCACAGAGCCCCAGATTTGCTGTTGTTCTGGAGAGCTTGCAGAGCACTGGGGAAAGGCAGGCAGAGAATTCCCTGCTAGCACCTTCTCTGTGCCTGGGAAGCAGAAGTGTTCACATTACTTCGCAGAATCGCTTTTGTGCAGAAAACACTAACACTTGTTCAGAACAAAAGAAAGCACAGAGCCCCAGATTTGCTGTTGTTCTGGAGAGCTTGCAGAGCACTGGGGAAAGGCAGGCAGAGAATTCCCTGCTAGCACCTTCTCTGTGCCTGGGAAGCAGAAGTGTTCACATTGCTTCGCAGAATCGCCTTTGTGCAGAAAACACTAACACTTGTTCAGAACAAAAGAAAGCACAGAGCCCCAGATTTGCTGTTGTTCTGGAGAGCTTGCAGAGCACTGGGGAAAGGCAGGCAGAGAATTCCCTGCTAGCACCTTCTCTGTGCCTGGGAAGCAGAAGTGTTCACATTACTTCGCAGAATCGCTTTTGTGCAGAAAACACTAACACTTGTTCAGAACGAAAGGAAGCACAGAGCCCCAGATTTTATGTTGTCCTGGAGAGCTTGCAGAGCACTGGGGAAAGGCAGGCAGAGAATTTCCTGCTAGCACCTGCTCTGTGCCTGTTCACATTGCTTCGCAGAATCGCTTTTGTGCAGAAAACAGTAACACTTGTTCAGAACGAAAGAAAGCACAGAGCCCCAGATTCTATGTTGTCCTGGAGAGCTTGCAGAGCACTGGGGAAAGGCAGGCAGAGAATTCCCTGCTAGCACCTTCTCTGTGCCTGTTCACATTGCTTCGCTGTATCGCTTTTGTGCAGAAAACAGTAACACTTGTTCAGAACGAAAGAAAGCACAGAGCCCCAGGTTCTATGTTGTCCTGGATAGCTTGCAGAGCACTGGGGAAAGGCAGGCAGAGAATTCCCTGCTAGCACCTTCTCTGTGCCTATGAAGCAGAAGTGTTCACATTACTTCGCAGAATCGCTTTTGTGCAGAAAACACTAACACTTGTTCAGAACAAAAGAAAGCACAGAGCCCCAGATTTGCTGTTGTTCTGGAGAGCTTGCAGAGCACTGGGGAAAGGCAGGCAGAGAATTCCCTGCTAGCACCTGCTCTGTGCCTGGGAAGCAGAAGTGTTAACATTGCTTCGCAGAATCGCCTTTGTGCAGAAAACACTAACACTTGTTCAGAACAAAAGAAAGCACAGAGCCCCAGATTTGCTGTTGTTCTGGAGAGCTTGCAGAGCACTGGGGAAAGGCAGGCAGAGAATTCCCTGCTAGCACCTTCTCTGTGCCTGGGAAGCAGAAGTGTTTACGTTGCTTCGCAGAATCGCTTTTGTGCAGAAAACAGTAACACTTGTTCAGAACAAAAGAAAGCACAGAGCCCCAGATTCTATGTTGTCCTGGAGAGCTTGCAGAGCACTGGGGAAAGGCAGGCAGAGAATTCCCTGCTAGCACCTTCTCTGTGCCTGGGAAGCAGAAGTGTTCACATTGCTTCGCAGAATCGCCTTTGTGCAGAAAACACTAACACGTGTTCAGAACGAAAGAAAGCACAGAGCCCCAGATTCTATGTTGTCCTGGAGAGCTTGCAGAGCACTGGGGAAAGGCAGGCAGAGAATTCCCTGCTAGCACCTTCTCTGTGCCTGTTCACATTGCTTCGCTGTATCGCTTTTGTGCAGAAAACCCTAACACTTGTTCAGAACGAAAGAAAGCACAGAGCCCCAGATTCTATGTTGTCCTGGATAGCTGCAGAGCACTGGGGAAAGGCAGGCAGAGAATTCCCTGCTAGCACCTTCTCTGTGCCTGGGAAGCAGAAGTGTTCACATTGCTTCGCAGAATCGCTATTGTGCAGAAAACAGTAACACTTGTTCAGAAGGAAAGAAAGCACAGAGCCCCAGATTCTATGTTGTCCTGGAGAGCTTGCAGAGCACTGGGGAAAGGCAGGCAGAGAATTCCCTGCTAGCACCTTCTCTGTGCCTGGGAAGCAGAAGTGTTCACATTACTTCGCAGAATCGCTTTTGTGCAGAAAACACTAACACTTGTTCAGAACAAAAGAAAGCACAGAGCCCCAGATTTGCTGTTGTTCTGGAGAGCTTGCAGAGCACTGGGGAAAGGCAGGCAGAGAATTCCCTGCTAGCACCTTCTCTGTGCCTGGGAAGCAGAAGTGTTCACATTGCTTCGCAGAATCGCCTTTGTGCAGAAAACACTAACACTTGTTCAGAACAAAAGAAAGCACAGAGCCCCAGATTTGCTGTTGTTCTGGAGAGCTTGCAGAGCACTGGGGAAAGGCAGGCAGAGAATTCTCTGCTAGCACCTTCTCTGTGCCTGGGAAGCAGAAGTGTTCACATTACTTCGCAGAATCGCTTTTGTGCAGAAAACACTAACACTTGTTCAGAACGAAAGGAAGCACAGAGCCCCAGATTTTATGTTGTCCTGGAGAGCTTGCAGAGCACTGGGGAAAGGCAGGCAGAGAATTTCCTGCTAGCACCTGCTCTGTGCCTGTTCACATTGCTTCGCAGAATCGCTTTTGTGCAGAAAACAGTAACACTTGTTCAGAACGAAAGAAAGCACAGAGCCCCAGATTCTATGTTGTCCTGGAGAGCTTGCAGAGCACTGGGGAAAGGCAGGCAGAGAATTCCTTGCTAGCACCTTCTCTGTGCCTGGGAAGCAGAAGTGTTCACATTGCTTGGCAGAATCGCTTTTGTGCAGAAAACAGTAACACTTGTTCAGAACGAAAGAAAGCACAGAGCCCCAGATTCTATGTTGTCCTGGAGAGCTTGCAGAGCACTGGGGAAAGGCAGGCAGAGAATTCCCTGCTAGCACCTTCTCTGTGCCTGTTCACATTGCTTCGCTGTATCGCTTTTGTGCAGAAAACAGTAACACTTGTTCAGAACGAAAGAAAGCACAGAGCCCCAGATTCTATGTTGTCCTGGATAGCTTGCAGAGCACTGGGGAAAGGCAGGCAGAGAATTCCCTGCTAGCACCTTCTCTGTGCCTGGGAAGCAGAAGTGTTCACATTGCTTCGCAGAATCGCTTTTGTGCAGAAAACACTAACACTTGTTCAGAACGAAAGAAAGCACAGAGCCCCAGATTTGCTGTTGTTCTGGAGAGCTTGCAGAGCACTGGGGAAAGGCAGGCAGAGAATTCCCTGCTAGCACCTTCTCTGTGCCTGGGAAGCAGAAGTGTTCACATTACTTCGCAGAATCGCTTTTGTGCAGAAAACACTAACACTTGTTCAGAACAAAAGAAAGCACAGAGCCCCAGATTTGCTGTTGTTCTGGAGAGCTTGCAGAGCACTGGGGAAAGGCAGGCAGAGAATTCCCTGCTAGCACCTTCTCTGTGCCTGGGAAGCAGAAGTGTTCACATTGCTTCGCAGAATCGTCTTTGTGCAGAAAAAACTAACACTTGTTCAGAACAAAAGAAAGCACAGAGCCCCAGATTTGCTGTTGTCCTGGAGAGCTTGCAGAGCACTGGGGAAAGGCAGGCAGAGAATTCCCTGCTAGCACCTTCTCTGTGCCTGGGAAGCAGAAGTGTTCACATTACTTCGCAGAATCGCTTTTGTGCAGAAAACACTAACACTTGTTCAGAACAAAAGAAAGCACAGAGCCCCAGATTTGCTGTTGTTCTGGAGAGCTTGCAGAGCACTGGGGAAAGGCAGGCAGAGAATTCCCTGCTAGCACCTTCTCTGTGCCTGGGAAGCAGAAGTGTTCACATTACTTCGCAGAATCGCTTTTCTGCAGAAAACACTAACACTTGTTCAGAACAAAAGAAAGCACAGAGCCCCAGATTTGCTGTTGTCCTGGAGAGCTTGCAGAGCACTGGGGAAAGGCAGGCAGAGAATTCCTTGCTAGCACCTTCTCTGTGCCTGGGAAGCAGAAGTGTTCATATTGCTTCGCAGAATCGCTTTTGTGCAGAAAACACTAACACTTGTTCAGAACGAAAGAAAGCACAGAGCCCCAGATTTTATGTTGTTCTGGAGAGCTTGCAGAGCACTGGGGAAAGGCAGGCAGAGAATTCCCTGCTAGCACCTTCTCTGTGCCTGGGAAGCAGAAGTGTTCACATTGCTTCGCAGAATCGCCTTTGTGCAGAAAACACTAACACTTGTTCAGAACAAAAGAAAGCACAGAGCCCCAGATTTGCTGTTGTTCTGGAGAGCTTGCAGAGCACTGGGGAAAGGCAGGCAGAGAATTCCCTGCTAGCACCTTCTCTGTGCCTGGGAAGCAGAAGTGTTCACATTGCTTCGCAGAATCGCCTTTGTGCAGAAAACACTAACACTTGTTCAGAACAAAAGAAAGCACAGAGCCCCAGATTTGCTGTTGTTCTGGAGAGCTTGCAGAGCACTGGGGAAAGGCAGGCAGAGAATTCCCTGCTAGCACCTTCTCTGTGCCTGGGAAGCAGAAGTGTTCACATTACTTCGCAGAATCGCTTTTGTGCAGAAAACACTAAGACTTGTTCAGAACAAAAGAAAGCACAGAGCCCCAGATTTGCTGTTGTTCTGGAGAGCTTGCAGAGCACTGGGGAAAGGCAGGCAGAGAATTCCCTGCTAGCACCTTCTCTGTGCCTGCGAAGCAGAAGTGTTCACATTGCTTCGCAGAATTGCCTTTGTGCAGAAAACACAAACACTTGTTCAGAACAAAAGAAAGCACAGAGCCTCAGATTTTATGTTGTCCTGGAGAGCTTGCAGAGCACTGGGGAAAGGCAGGCAGAGAATTCCTTGCTAGCACCTTCTCTGTGCCTGGGAAGCAGAAGTGTTCACATTGCTTCGCAGAATCGCTTTTCTGCAGAAAACACTAACACTTGTTCAGAACAAAAGAAAGCACAGAGCCCCAGATTTGCTGTTGTCCTGGAGAGCTTGCAGAGCACTGGGGAAAGGCAGGCAGAGAATTCCCTGCTAGCACCTTCTCTGTGCCTGTTCACATTGCTTCGCTGTATCGCTTTTGTGCAGAAAACAGTAACACTTGTTCAGAACGAAAGAAAGCACAGAGCCCCAGATTCTATGTTGTCCTGGAGAGCTTGCAGAGCACTGGGGAAAGGCAGGCAGAGAATTCCCTGCTAGCACCTTCTCTGTGCCTGGGAAGCAGAAGTGTTCACATTGCTTCGCAGTATCGCTATTGTGCAGAAAACAGTAACACTTGTTCAGAAGGAAAGAAAGCACAGAGCCCCAGATTCTATGTTGTCCTGGAGAGCTTGCAGAGCACTGGGGAAAGGCAGGCAGAGAATTCCCTGCTAGCACCTTCTCTGTGCCTGGGAAGCAGAAGTGTTCACATTGCTTCGCAGAATCGCCTTTGTGCAGAAAACACTAACACTTGTTCAGAACAAAAGAAAGCACAGAGCCCCAGATTCTATGTTGTCCTGGAGAGCTTGCAGAGCACTGGGGAAAGGCAGGCAGGGAATTCCCTGCTAGCACCTTCTCTGTGCCTGGGAAGCAGAAGTGTTCACATTGCTTCGCAGAATCGCTTTTCTGCAGAAAACACTAACACTTGTTCAGAACAAAAGAAAGCACAGAGCCCCAGATTTGCTGTTGTCCTGGAGAGCTTGCAGAGCACTGGGGAAAGGCAGGCAGAGAATTCCCTGCTAGCACCTTCTCTGTGCCTGGGAAGCAGAAGTGTTCACATTGCTTCGCAGAATCGCCTTTGTGCAGAAAACACTAACACTTGTTCAGAACAAAAGAAAGCACAGAGCCCCAGATTCTATGTTGTCCTGGAGAGCTTGCAGAGCACTGGGGAAAGGCAGGCAGAGAATTCCCTGCTAGCACCTTCTCTGTGCCTGGGAAGCAGAAGTGTTCACATTACTTTGCAGAATCGCTTTGTGCAGAAAACACTAACACTTGTTCAGAACAAAAGAAAGCACAGAGCCCCAGATTTGCTGTTGTTCTGAAGAGCTTGCAGAGCACTGGGGAAAGGCAGGCAGAGAATTCCCTGCTAGCACCTTCTCTGTGCCTGGGAAGCAGAAGTGTTCACATTGCTTCGCAGAATCGCCTTTGTGCAGAAAACACTAACACTTGTTCAGAACGAAAGAAAGCACAGAGCCCCAGATATGATGTTGTCCTGGAGAGCTTGCAGAGCACTGGGGAAAGGCAGGCAGAGAATTCCCTGCTAGCACCTTCTCTGTGCCTGTTCACATTGCTTCGCTGTATCGCTTTTGTGCAGAAAACAGTAACACTTGTTCAGAACGAAAGAAAGCACAGAGCCCCAGATTCTATGTTGTCCTGGAGAGCTTGCAGAGCACTGGGGAAAGGCAGGCAGAGAATTCCCTGCTAGCACCTTCTCTGTGCCTGGGAAGCAGAAGTGTTCACATTGCTTCGCAGAATCGCTATTGTGCAGAAAACAGTAACACTTGTTCAGAAGGAAAGAAAGCACAGAGCCCCAGATTCTATGTTGTCCTGGAGAGCTTGCAGAGCACTGGGGAAAGGCAGGCAGAGAATTCCTTGCTAGCACCTTCTCTGTGCCTGGGAAGCAGAAGTGTTCATATTGCTTCGCAGAATCGCTTTTGTGCAGAAAACACTAACACTTGTTCAGAACGAAAGAAAGCACAGAGCCCCAGATTTGCTGTTGTTCTGGAGAGCTTGCAGAGCACTGGGGAAAGGCAGGCAGAGAATTCCCTGCTAGCACCTTCTCTGTGCCTGGGAAGCAGAAGTGTTCACATTACTTCGCAGAATCGCTTTTGTGCAGAAAACACTAACACTTGTTCAGAACAAAAGAAAGCACAGAGCCCCAGATTTGCTGTTGTTCTGGAGAGCTTGCAGAGCACTGGGGAAAGGCAGGCAGAGAATTCCCTGCTAGCACCTTCTCTGTGCCTGGGAAGCAGAAGTGTTCACATTGCTTCGCAGAATCGCCTTTGTGCAGAAAACACTAACACTTGTTCAGAACAAAAGAAAGCACAGAGCCCCAGATTTGCTGTTGTTCTGGAGAGCTTGCAGAGCACTGGGGAAAGGCAGGCAGAGAATTCCCTGCTAGCACCTTCTCTGTGCCTGGGAAGCAGAAGTTTTCACATTACTTCGCAGAATCGCTTTTGTGCAGAAAACACTAACACTTGTTCAGAACGAAAGGAAGCACAGAGCCCCAGATTTTATGTTGTCCTGGAGAGCTTGCAGAGCACTGGGGAAAGGCAGGCAGAGAATTTCCTGCTAGCACCTGCTCTGTGCCTGTTCACATTGCTTCGCAGAATCGCTTTTGTGCAGAAAACAGTAACACTTGTTCAGAACGAAAGAAAGCACAGAGCCCCAGATTCTATGTTGTCCTGGAGAGCTTGCAGAGCACTGGGGAAAGGCAGGCAGAGAATTCCTTGCTAGCACCTTCTCTGTGCCTGGGAAGCAGAAGTGTTCACATTGCTTGGCAGAATCGCTTTTGTGCAGAAAACAGTAACACTTGTTCAGAACGAAAGAAAGCACAGAGCCCCAGATTCTATGTTGTCCTGGAGAGCTTGCAGAGCACTGGGGAAAGGCAGGCAGAGAATTCCCTGCTAGCACCTTCTCTGTGCCTGTTCACATTGCTTCGCTGTATCGCTTTTGTGCAGAAAACAGTAACACTTGTTCAGAACGAAAGAAAGCACAGAGCCCCAGGTTCTATGTTGTCCTGGATAGCTTGCAGAGCACTGGGGAAAGGCAGGCAGAGAATTCCCTGCTAGCACCTTCTCTGTGCCTATGAAGCAGAAGTGTTCACATTACTTCGCAGAATCGCTTTTGTGCAGAAAACACTAACACTTGTTCAGAACAAAAGAAAGCACAGAGCCCCAGATTTGCTGTTGTTCTGGAGAGCTTGCAGAGCACTGGGGAAAGGCAGGCAGAGAATTCCCTGCTAGCACCTGCTCTGTGCCTGGGAAGCAGAAGTGTTAACATTGCTTCGCAGAATCGCCTTTGTGCAGAAAACACTAACACTTGTTCAGAACAAAAGAAAGCACAGAGCCCCAGATTTGCTGTTGTTCTGGAGAGCTTGCAGAGCACTGGGGAAAGGCAGGCAGAGAATTCCCTGCTAGCACCTTCTCTGTGCCTGGGAAGCAGAAGTGTTTACGTTGCTTCGCAGAATCGCTTTTGTGCAGAAAACAGTAACACTTGTTCAGAACAAAAGAAAGCACAGAGCCCCAGATTCTATGTTGTCCTGGAGAGCTTGCAGAGCACTGGGGAAAGGCAGGCAGAGAATTCCCTGCTAGCACCTTCTCTGTGCCTGGGAAGCAGAAGTGTTCACATTGCTTCGCAGAATCGCCTTTGTGCAGAAAACACTAACACTTGTTCAGAACGAAAGAAAGCACAGAGCCCCAGATTCTATGTTGTCCTGGAGAGCTTGCAGAGCACTGGGGAAAGGCAGGCAGAGAATTCCCTGCTAGCACCTTCTCTGTGCCTGTTCACATTGCTTCGCTGTATCGCTTTTGTGCAGAAAACCCTAACACTTGTTCAGAACGAAAGAAAGCACAGAGCCCCAGATTCTATGTTGTCCTGGATAGCTGCAGAGCACTGGGGAAAGGCAGGCAGAGAATTCCCTGCTAGCACCTTCTCTGTGCCTGGGAAGCAGAAGTGTTCACATTGCTTCGCAGAATCGCTATTGTGCAGAAAACAGTAACACTTGTTCAGAAGGAAAGAAAGCACAGAGCCCCAGATTCTATGTTGTCCTGGAGAGCTTGCAGAGCACTGGGGAAAGGCAGGCAGAGAATTCCCTGCTAGCACCTTCTCTGTGCCTGGGAAGCAGAAGTGTTCACATTACTTCGCAGAATCGCTTTTGTGCAGAAAACACTAACACTTGTTCAGAACAAAAGAAAGCACAGAGCCCCAGATTTGCTGTTGTTCTGGAGAGCTTGCAGAGCACTGGGGAAAGGCAGGCAGAGAATTCCCTGCTAGCACCTTCTCTGTGCCTGGGAAGCAGAAGTGTTCACATTGCTTCGCAGAATCGCCTTTGTGCAGAAAACACTAACACTTGTTCAGAACAAAAGAAAGCACAGAGCCCCAGATTTGCTGTTGTTCTGGAGAGCTTGCAGAGCACTGGGGAAAGGCAGGCAGAGAATTCTCTGCTAGCACCTTCTCTGTGCCTGGGAAGCAGAAGTGTTCACATTACTTCGCAGAATCGCTTTTGTGCAGAAAACACTAACACTTGTTCAGAACGAAAGGAAGCACAGAGCCCCAGATTTTATGTTGTCCTGGAGAGCTTGCAGAGCACTGGGGAAAGGCAGGCAGAGAATTTCCTGCTAGCACCTGCTCTGTGCCTGTTCACATTGCTTCGCAGAATCGCTTTTGTGCAGAAAACAGTAACACTTGTTCAGAACGAAAGAAAGCACAGAGCCCCAGATTCTATGTTGTCCTGGAGAGCTTGCAGAGCACTGGGGAAAGGCAGGCAGAGAATTCCTTGCTAGCACCTTCTCTGTGCCTGGGAAGCAGAAGTGTTCACATTGCTTGGCAGAATCGCTTTTGTGCAGAAAACAGTAACACTTGTTCAGAACAAAAGAAAGCACAGAGCCCCAGATTTGCTGTTGTTCTGGAGAGCTTGCAGAGCACTGGGGAAAGGCAGGCAGAGAATTCCCTGCTAGCACCTTCTCTGTGCCTGGGAAGCAGAAGTGTTCACATTGCTTCGCAGAATCGTCTTTGTGCAGAAAAAACTAACACTTGTTCAGAACAAAAGAAAGCACAGAGCCCCAGATTTGCTGTTGTCCTGGAGAGCTTGCAGAGCACTGGGGAAAGGCAGGCAGAGAATTCCCTGCTAGCACCTTCTCTGTGCCTGGGAAGCAGAAGTGTTCACATTACTTCGCAGAATCGCTTTTCTGCAGAAAACACTAACACTTGTTCAGAACAAAAGAAAGCACAGAGCCCCAGATTTGCTGTTGTTCTGGAGAGCTTGCAGAGCACTGGGGAAAGGCAGGCAGAGAATTCCCTGCTAGCACCTTCTCTGTGCCTGGGAAGCAGAAGTGTTCACATTACTTCGCAGAATCGCTTTTCTGCAGAAAACACTAACACTTGTTCAGAACAAAAGAAAGCACAGAGCCCCAGATTTGCTGTTGTCCTGGAGAGCTTGCAGAGCACTGGGGAAAGGCAGGCAGAGAATTCCTTGCTAGCACCTTCTCTGTGCCTGGGAAGCAGAAGTGTTCATATTGCTTCGCAGAATCGCTTTTGTGCAGAAAACACTAACACTTGTTCAGAACGAAAGAAAGCACAGAGCCCCAGATTTTATGTTGTTCTGGAGAGCTTGCAGAGCACTGGGGAAAGGCAGGCAGAGAATTCCCTGCTAGCACCTTCTCTGTGCCTGGGAAGCAGAAGTGTTCACATTGCTTCGCAGAATCGCCTTTGTGCAGAAAACACTAACACTTGTTCAGAACAAAAGAAAGCACAGAGCCCCAGATTTGCTGTTGTTCTGGAGAGCTTGCAGAGCACTGGGGAAAGGCAGGCAGAGAATTCCCTGCTAGCACCTTCTCTGTGCCTGGGAAGCAGAAGTGTTCACATTACTTCGCAGAATCGCTTTTGTGCAGAAAACACTAAGACTTGTTCAGAACAAAAGAAAGCACAGAGCCCCAGATTTGCTGTTGTTCTGGAGAGCTTGCAGAGCACTGGGGAAAGGCAGGCAGAGAATTCCCTGCTAGCACCTTCTCTGTGCCTGCGAAGCAGAAGTGTTCACATTGCTTCGCAGAATTGCCTTTGTGCAGAAAACACAAACACTTGTTCAGAACAAAAGAAAGCACAGAGCCTCAGATTTTATGTTGTCCTGGAGAGCTTGCAGAGCACTGGGGAAAGGCAGGCAGAGAATTTCCTGCTAGCACCTGCTCTGTGCCTGTTCACATTGCTTCGCAGAATCGCTTTTGTGCAGAAAACAGTAACACTTGTTCAGAACGAAAGAAAGCACAGAGCCCCAGATTCTATGTTGTCCTGGAGAGCTTGCAGAGCACTGGGGAAAGGCAGGCAGAGAATTCCTTGCTAGCACCTTCTCTGTGCCTGGGAAGCAGAAGTGTTCACATTGCTTGGCAGAATCGCTTTTGTGCAGAAAACAGTAACACTTGTTCAGAACGAAAGAAAGCACAGAGCCCCAGATTCTATGTTGTCCTGGAGAGCTTGCAGAGCACTGGGGAAAGGCAGGCAGAGAATTCCCTGCTAGCACCTTCTCTGTGCCTGTTCACATTGCTTCGCTGTATCGCTTTTGTGCAGAAAACAGTAACACTTGTTCAGAACGAAAGAAAGCACAGAGCCCCAGATTCTATGTTGTCCTGGATAGCTTGCAGAGCACTGGGGAAAGGCAGGCAGAGAATTCCCTGCTAGCACCTTCTCTGTGCCTGGGAAGCAGAAGTGTTCACATTGCTTCGCAGAATCGCTTTTGTGCAGAAAACACTAACACTTGTTCAGAACGAAAGAAAGCACAGAGCCCCAGATTTGCTGTTGTTCTGGAGAGCTTGCAGAGCACTGGGGAAAGGCAGGCAGAGAATTCCCTGCTAGCACCTTCTCTGTGCCTGGGAAGCAGAAGTGTTCACATTACTTCGCAGAATCGCTTTTGTGCAGAAAACACTAACACTTGTTCAGAACAAAAGAAAGCACAGAGCCCCAGATTTGCTGTTGTTCTGGAGAGCTTGCAGAGCACTGGGGAAAGGCAGGC
The DNA here is from genome assembly GCF_031877795.1 of Strix aluco. Taxonomy (NCBI): domain Eukaryota; kingdom Metazoa; phylum Chordata; class Aves; order Strigiformes; family Strigidae; genus Strix; species Strix aluco. The sequence goes on from NW_027436584.1 coordinate 998,783, forward strand.
AGAGAATTCCCTGCTAGCACCTTCTCTGTGCCTGGGAAGCAGAAGTGTTCACATTGCTTCGCAGAATCGTCTTTGTGCAGAAAAAACTAACACTTGTTCAGAACAAAAGAAAGCACAGAGCCCCAGATTTGCTGTTGTCCTGGAGAGCTTGCAGAGCACTGGGGAAAGGCAGGCAGAGAATTCCCTGCTAGCACCTTCTCTGTGCCTGGGAAGCAGAAGTGTTCACATTACTTCGCAGAATCGCTTTTGTGCAGAAAACACTAACACTTGTTCAGAACAAAAGAAAGCACAGAGCCCCAGATTTGCTGTTGTTCTGGAGAGCTTGCAGAGCACTGGGGAAAGGCAGGCAGAGAATTCCCTGCTAGCACCTTCTCTGTGCCTGGGAAGCAGAAGTGTTCACATTACTTCGCAGAATCGCTTTTCTGCAGAAAACACTAACACTTGTTCAGAACAAAAGAAAGCACAGAGCCCCAGATTTGCTGTTGTCCTGGAGAGCTTGCAGAGCACTGGGGAAAGGCAGGCAGAGAATTCCTTGCTAGCACCTTCTCTGTGCCTGGGAAGCAGAAGTGTTCATATTGCTTCGCAGAATCGCTTTTGTGCAGAAAACACTAACACTTGTTCAGAACGAAAGAAAGCACAGAGCCCCAGATTTTATGTTGTTCTGGAGAGCTTGCAGAGCACTGGGGAAAGGCAGGCAGAGAATTCCCTGCTAGCACCTTCTCTGTGCCTGGGAAGCAGAAGTGTTCACATTGCTTCGCAGAATCGCCTTTGTGCAGAAAACACTAACACTTGTTCAGAACAAAAGAAAGCACAGAGCCCCAGATTTGCTGTTGTTCTGGAGAGCTTGCAGAGCACTGGGGAAAGGCAGGCAGAGAATTCCCTGCTAGCACCTTCTCTGTGCCTGGGAAGCAGAAGTGTTCACATTGCTTCGCAGAATCGCCTTTGTGCAGAAAACACTAACACTTGTTCAGAACAAAAGAAAGCACAGAGCCCCAGATTTGCTGTTGTTCTGGAGAGCTTGCAGAGCACTGGGGAAAGGCAGGCAGAGAATTCCCTGCTAGCACCTTCTCTGTGCCTGGGAAGCAGAAGTGTTCACATTACTTCGCAGAATCGCTTTTGTGCAGAAAACACTAAGACTTGTTCAGAACAAAAGAAAGCACAGAGCCCCAGATTTGCTGTTGTTCTGGAGAGCTTGCAGAGCACTGGGGAAAGGCAGGCAGAGAATTCCCTGCTAGCACCTTCTCTGTGCCTGCGAAGCAGAAGTGTTCACATTGCTTCGCAGAATTGCCTTTGTGCAGAAAACACAAACACTTGTTCAGAACAAAAGAAAGCACAGAGCCTCAGATTTTATGTTGTCCTGGAGAGCTTGCAGAGCACTGGGGAAAGGCAGGCAGAGAATTCCTTGCTAGCACCTTCTCTGTGCCTGGGAAGCAGAAGTGTTCACATTGCTTCGCAGAATCGCTTTTCTGCAGAAAACACTAACACTTGTTCAGAACAAAAGAAAGCACAGAGCCCCAGATTTGCTGTTGTCCTGGAGAGCTTGCAGAGCACTGGGGAAAGGCAGGCAGAGAATTCCCTGCTAGCACCTTCTCTGTGCCTGTTCACATTGCTTCGCTGTATCGCTTTTGTGCAGAAAACAGTAACACTTGTTCAGAACGAAAGAAAGCACAGATCCCCAGATTCTATGTTGTCCTGGAGAGCTTGCAGAGCACTGGGGAAAGGCAGGCAGAGAATTCCCTGCTAGCACCTTCTCTGTGCCTGGGAAGCAGAAGTGTTCACATTGCTTCGCAGTATCGCTATTGTGCAGAAAACAGTAACACTTGTTCAGAAGGAAAGAAAGCACAGAGCCCCAGATTCTATGTTGTCCTGGAGAGCTTGCAGAGCACTGGGGAAAGGCAGGCAGAGAATTCCTTGCTAGCACCTTCTCTGTGCCTGGGAAGCAGAAGTGTTCATATTGCTTCGCAGAATCGCTTTTGTGCAGAAAACACTAACACTTGTTCAGAACGAAAGAAAGCACAGAGCCCCAGATTTGCTGTTGTTCTGGAGAGCTTGCAGAGCACTGGGGAAAGGCAGGCAGAGAATTCCCTGCTAGCACCTTCTCTGTGCCTGGGAAGCAGAAGTGTTCACATTACTTCGCAGAATCGCTTTTGTGCAGAAAACACTAACACTTGTTCAGAACAAAAGAAAGCACAGAGCCCCAGATTTGCTGTTGTTCTGGAGAGCTTGCAGAGCACTGGGGAAAGGCAGGCAGAGAATTCCCTGCTAGCACCTTCTCTGTGCCTGGGAAGCAGAAGTGTTCACATTGCTTCGCAGAATCGCCTTTGTGCAGAAAACACTAACACTTGTTCAGAACAAAAGAAAGCACAGAGCCCCAGATTTGCTGTTGTTCTGGAGAGCTTGCAGAGCACTGGGGAAAGGCAGGCAGAGAATTCCCTGCTAGCACCTTCTCTGTGCCTGGGAAGCAGAAGTTTTCACATTACTTCGCAGAATCGCTTTTGTGCAGAAAACACTAACACTTGTTCAGAACGAAAGGAAGCACAGAGCCCCAGATTTTATGTTGTCCTGGAGAGCTTGCAGAGCACTGGGGAAAGGCAGGCAGAGAATTTCCTGCTAGCACCTGCTCTGTGCCTGTTCACATTGCTTCGCAGAATCGCTTTTGTGCAGAAAACAGTAACACTTGTTCAGAACGAAAGAAAGCACAGAGCCCCAGATTCTATGTTGTCCTGGAGAGCTTGCAGAGCACTGGGGAAAGGCAGGCAGAGAATTCCTTGCTAGCACCTTCTCTGTGCCTGGGAAGCAGAAGTGTTCACATTGCTTGGCAGAATCGCTTTTGTGCAGAAAACAGTAACACTTGTTCAGAACGAAAGAAAGCACAGAGCCCCAGATTCTATGTTGTCCTGGAGAGCTTGCAGAGCACTGGGGAAAGGCAGGCAGAGAATTCCCTGCTAGCACCTTCTCTGTGCCTGTTCACATTGCTTCGCTGTATCGCTTTTGTGCAGAAAACAGTAACACTTGTTCAGAACGAAAGAAAGCACAGAGCCCCAGGTTCTATGTTGTCCTGGATAGCTTGCAGAGCACTGGGGAAAGGCAGGCAGAGAATTCCCTGCTAGCACCTTCTCTGTGCCTGGGAAGCAGAAGTGTTCACATTACTTCGCAGAATCGCTTTTGTGCAGAAAACACTAACACTTGTTCAGAACAAAAGAAAGCACAGAGCCCCAGATTTGCTGTTGTTCTGGAGAGCTTGCAGAGCACTGGGGAAAGGCAGGCAGAGAATTCCCTGCTAGCACCTGCTCTGTGCCTGGGAAGCAGAAGTGTTAACATTGCTTCGCAGAATCGCCTTTGTGCAGAAAACACTAACACTTGTTCAGAACAAAAGAAAGCACAGAGCCCCAGATTTGCTGTTGTTCTGGAGAGCTTGCAGAGCACTGGGGAAAGGCAGGCAGAGAATTCCCTGCTAGCACCTTCTCTGTGCCTGGGAAGCAGAAGTGTTTACGTTGCTTCGCAGAATCGCTTTTGTGCAGAAAACAGTAACACTTGTTCAGAACAAAAGAAAGCACAGAGCCCCAGATTCTATGTTGTCCTGGAGAGCTTGCAGAGCACTGGGGAAAGGCAGGCAGAGAATTCCCTGCTAGCACCTTCTCTGTGCCTGGGAAGCAGAAGTGTTCACATTGCTTCGCAGAATCGCCTTTGTGCAGAAAACACTAACACTTGTTCAGAACGAAAGAAAGCACAGAGCCCCAGATTCTATGTTGTCCTGGAGAGCTTGCAGAGCACTGGGGAAAGGCAGGCAGAGAATTCCCTGCTAGCACCTTCTCTGTGCCTGTTCACATTGCTTCGCTGTATCGCTTTTGTGCAGAAAACCCTAACACTTGTTCAGAACGAAAGAAAGCACAGAGCCCCAGATTCTATGTTGTCCTGGATAGCTGCAGAGCACTGGGGAAAGGCAGGCAGAGAATTCCCTGCTAGCACCTTCTCTGTGCCTGGGAAGCAGAAGTGTTCACATTGCTTCGCAGAATCGCTATTGTGCAGAAAACATTAACACTTGTTCAGAAGGAAAGAAAGCACAGAGCCCCAGATTCTATGTTGTCCTGGAGAGCTTGCAGAGCACTGGGGAAAGGCAGGCAGAGAATTCCCTGCTAGCACCTTCTCTGTGCCTGGGAAGCAGAAGTGTTCACATTACTTCGCAGAATCGCTTTTGTGCAGAAAACACTAACACTTGTTCAGAACAAAAGAAAGCACAGAGCCCCAGATTTGCTGTTGTTCTGGAGAGCTTGCAGAGCACTGGGGAAAGGCAGGCAGAGAATTCCCTGCTAGCACCTTCTCTGTGCCTGGGAAGCAGAAGTGTTCACATTGCTTCGCAGAATCGCCTTTGTGCAGAAAACACTAACACTTGTTCAGAACAAAAGAAAGCACAGAGCCCCAGATTTGCTGTTGTTCTGGAGAGCTTGCAGAGCACTGGGGAAAGGCAGGCAGAGAATTCTCTGCTAGCACCTTCTCTGTGCCTGGGAAGCAGAAGTGTTCACATTACTTCGCAGAATCGCTTTTGTGCAGAAAACACTAACACTTGTTCAGAACGAAAGGAAGCACAGAGCCCCAGATTTTATGTTGTCCTGGAGAGCTTGCAGAGCACTGGGGAAAGGCAGGCAGAGAATTTCCTGCTAGCACCTGCTCTGTGCCTGTTCACATTGCTTCGCAGAATCGCTTTTGTGCAGAAAACAGTAACACTTGTTCAGAACGAAAGAAAGCACAGAGCCCCAGATTCTATGTTGTCCTGGAGAGCTTGCAGAGCACTGGGGAAAGGCAGGCAGAGAATTCCTTGCTAGCACCTTCTCTGTGCCTGGGAAGCAGAAGTGTTCACATTGCTTGGCAGAATCGCTTTTGTGCAGAAAACAGTAACACTTGTTCAGAACGAAAGAAAGCACAGAGCCCCAGATTCTATGTTGTCCTGGAGAGCTTGCAGAGCACTGGGGAAAGGCAGGCAGAGAATTCCCTGCTAGCACCTTCTCTGTGCCTGTTCACATTGCTTCGCTGTATCGCTTTTGTGCAGAAAACAGTAACACTTGTTCAGAACGAAAGAAAGCACAGAGCCCCAGATTCTATGTTGTCCTGGATAGCTTGCAGAGCACTGGGGAAAGGCAGGCAGAGAATTCCCTGCTAGCACCTTCTCTGTGCCTGGGAAGCAGAAGTGTTCACATTACTTCGCAGAATCGCTTTTGTGCAGAAAACACTAACACTTGTTCAGAACAAAAGAAAGCACAGAGCCCCAGATTTGCTGTTGTTCTGGAGAGCTTGCAGAGCACTGGGGAAAGGCAGGCAGAGAATTCCCTGCTAGCACCTTCTCTGTGCCTGGGAAGCAGAAGTGTTCACATTGCTTCGCAGAATCGTCTTTGTGCAGAAAAAACTAACACTTGTTCAGAACAAAAGAAAGCACAGAGCCCCAGATTTGCTGTTGTCCTGGAGAGCTTGCAGAGCACTGGGGAAAGGCAGGCAGAGAATTCCCTGCTAGCACCTTCTCTGTGCCTGGGAAGCAGAAGTGTTCACATTACTTCGCAGAATCGCTTTTGTGCAGAAAACACTAACACTTGTTCAGAACAAAAGAAAGCACAGAGCCCCAGATTTGCTGTTGTTCTGGAGAGCTTGCAGAGCACTGGGGAAAGGCAGGCAGAGAATTCCCTGCTAGCACCTTCTCTGTGCCTGGGAAGCAGAAGTGTTCACATTACTTCGCAGAATCGCTTTTCTGCAGAAAACACTAACACTTGTTCAGAACAAAAGAAAGCACAGAGCCCCAGATTTGCTGTTGTCCTGGAGAGCTTGCAGAGCACTGGGGAAAGGCAGGCAGAGAATTCCTTGCTAGCACCTTCTCTGTGCCTGGGAAGCAGAAGTGTTCATATTGCTTCGCAGAATCGCTTTTGTGCAGAAAACACTAACACTTGTTCAGAACGAAAGAAAGCACAGAGCCCCAGATTTTATGTTGTTCTGGAGAGCTTGCAGAGCACTGGGGAAAGGCAGGCAGAGAATTCCCTGCTAGCACCTTCTCTGTGCCTGGGAAGCAGAAGTGTTCACATTGCTTCGCAGAATCGCCTTTGTGCAGAAAACACTAACACTTGTTCAGAACAAAAGAAAGCACAGAGCCCCAGATTTGCTGTTGTTCTGGAGAGCTTGCAGAGCACTGGGGAAAGGCAGGCAGAGAATTCCCTGCTAGCACCTTCTCTGTGCCTGGGAAGCAGAAGTGTTCACATTGCTTCACAGAATCGCCTTTGTGCAGAAAACACTAACACTTGTTCAGAACAAAAGAAAGCACAGAGCCCCAGATTTGCTGTTGTTCTGGAGAGCTTGCAGAGCACTGGGGAAAGGCAGGCAGAGAATTCCCTGCTAGCACCTTCTCTGTGCCTGGGAAGCAGAAGTGTTCACATTACTTCGCAGAATCGCTTTTGTGCAGAAAACACTAAGACTTGTTCAGAACAAAAGAAAGCACAGAGCCCCAGATTTGCTGTTGTTCTGGAGAGCTTGCAGAGCACTGGGGAAAGGCAGGCAGAGAATTCCCTGCTAGCACCTTCTCTGTGCCTGCGAAGCAGAAGTGTTCACATTGCTTCGCAGAATTGCCTTTGTGCAGAAAACACAAACACTTGTTCAGAACAAAAGAAAGCACAGAGCCTCAGATTTTATGTTGTCCTGGAGAGCTTGCAGAGCACTGGGGAAAGGCAGGCAGAGAATTCCTTGCTAGCACCTTCTCTGTGCCTGGGAAGCAGAAGTGTTCACATTGCTTCGCAGAATCGCTTTTCTGCAGAAAACACTAACACTTGTTCAGAACAAAAGAAAGCACAGAGCCCCAGATTTGCTGTTGTCCTGGAGAGCTTGCAGAGCACTGGGGAAAGGCAGGCAGAGAATTCCCTGCTAGCACCTTCTCTGTGCCTGGGAAGCAGAAGTGTTCACATTGCTTCGCAGAAGCGCTTTTGTGCAGAAAACAGTAACACTTGTTCAGAACGAAAGAAAGCACAGAGCCCCAGATTTGCTGTTGTCCTGGAGAGCTTGCAGAGCACTGGGGAAAGGCAGGCAGAGAATTCCCTGCTAGCACCTTCTCTGTGCCTGGGAAGCAGAAGTGTTCACATTGCTTCGCAGAATCGCCTTTGTGCAGAAAACACTAACACTTGTTCAGAACAAAAGAAAGCACAGAGCCCCAGATTCTATGTTGTCCTGGAGAGCTTGCAGAGCACTGGGGAAAGGCAGGCAGGGAATTCCCTGCTAGCACCTTCTCTGTGCCTGGGAAGCAGAAGTGTTCACATTGCTTCGCAGAATCGCTTTTGTGCAGAAAACACTAACACTTGTTCAGAACAAAAGAAAGCACAGAGCCCCAGATTTGCTGTTGTTCTGGAGAGCTTGCAGAGCACTGGGGAAAGGCAGGCAGAGAATTCCCTGCTAGCACCTTCTCTGTGTCTGGGAAGTAGAAGTGTTCACATTAGTTCGCAGAATCGCCTTTGTGCAGAAAACACTAACACTTGTTCAGAACAAAAGAAAGCACAGAGCCCCAGATTTGCTGTTGTCCTGGAGAGCTTGCAGAGCACTGGGGAAAGGCAGGCAGAGAATTCCCTGCTAGCACCTTCTCTGTGCCTGGGAAGCAGAAGTGTTTACGTTGCTTCGCAGAATCGCTTTTGTGCAGAAAACAGTAACACTTGTTCAGAACAAAAGAAAGCACAGAGCCCCAGATTTGCTGTTGTCCTGGAGAGCTTGCAGAGCACTGGGGAAAGGCAGGCAGAGAATTCCCTGCTAGCACCTTCTCTGTGCCTGGGAAGCAGAAGTGTTCACATTGCTTCGCAGAATCGCCTTTGTGCAGAAAACACTAACACTTGTTCAGAACAAAAGAAAGCACAGAGCCCCAGATTCTATGTTGTCCTGGAGAGCTTGCAGAGCACTGGGGAAAGGCAGGCAGGGAATTCCCTGCTAGCACCTTCTCTGTGCCTGGGAAGCAGAAGTGTTCACATTACTTCGCAGAATCGCTTTTGTGCAGAAAACACTAACACTTGTTCAGAACAAAAGAAAGCACAGAGCCCCAGATTTGCTGTTGTTCTGGAGAGCTTGCAGAGCACTGGGGAAAGGCAGGCAGAGAATTCCCTGCTAGCACCTTCTCTGTGCCTGGGAAGCAGAAGTGTTCACATTGCTTCGCAGAATCGCCTTTGTGCAGAAAACACTAACACTTGTTCAGAACAAAAGAAAGCACAGAGCCCCAGATTTGCTGTTGTTCTGGAGAGCTTGCAGAGCACTGGGGAAAGGCAGGCAGAGAATTCTCTGCTAGCACCTTCTCTGTGCCTGGGAAGCAGAAGTGTTCACATTACTTCGCAGAATCGCTTTTGTGCAGAAAACACTAACACTTGTTCAGAACGAAAGGAAGCACAGAGCCCCAGATTTTATGTTGTCCTGGAGAGCTTGCAGAGCACTGGGGAAAGGCAGGCAGAGAATTTCCTGCTAGCACCTGCTCTGTGCCTGTTCACATTGCTTCGCAGAATCGCTTTTGTGCAGAAAACAGTAACACTTGTTCAGAACGAAAGAAAGCACAGAGCCCCAGATTCTATGTTGTCCTGGAGAGCTTGCAGAGCACTGGGGAAAGGCAGGCAGAGAATTCCTTGCTAGCACCTTCTCTGTGCCTGGGAAGCAGAAGTGTTCACATTGCTTGGCAGAATCGCTTTTGTGCAGAAAACAGTAACACTTGTTCAGAACGAAAGAAAGCACAGAGCCCCAGATTCTATGTTGTCCTGGAGAGCTTGCAGAGCACTGGGGAAAGGCAGGCAGAGAATTCCCTGCTAGCACCTTCTCTGTGCCTGTTCACATTGCTTCGCTGTATCGCTTTTGTGCAGAAAACAGTAACACTTGTTCAGAACGAAAGAAAGCACAGAGCCCCAGATTCTATGTTGTCCTGGATAGCTTGCAGAGCACTGGGGAAAGGCAGGCAGAGAATTCCCTGCTAGCACCTTCTCTGTGCCTGGGAAGCAGAAGTGTTCACATTACTTCGCAGAATCGCTTTTGTGCAGAAAACACTAACACTTGTTCAGAACAAAAGAAAGCACAGAGCCCCAGATTTGCTGTTGTTCTGGAGAGCTTGCAGAGCACTGGGGAAAGGCAGGCAGAGAATTCCCTGCTAGCACCTTCTCTGTGCCTGGGAAGCAGAAGTGTTCACATTGCTTCGCAGAATCGTCTTTGTGCAGAAAAAACTAACACTTGTTCAGAACAAAAGAAAGCACAGAGCCCCAGATTTGCTGTTGTCCTGGAGAGCTTGCAGAGCACTGGGGAAAGGCAGGCAGAGAATTCCCTGCTAGCACCTTCTCTGTGCCTGGGAAGCAGAAGTGTTCACATTACTTCGCAGAATCGCTTTTGTGCAGAAAACACTAACACTTGTTCAGAACAAAAGAAAGCACAGAGCCCCAGATTTGCTGTTGTTCTGGAGAGCTTGCAGAGCACTGGGGAAAGGCAGGCAGAGAATTCCCTGCTAGCACCTTCTCTGTGCCTGGGAAGCAGAAGTGTTCACATTACTTCGCAGAATCGCTTTTCTGCAGAAAACACTAACACTTGTTCAGAACAAAAGAAAGCACAGAGCCCCAGATTTGCTGTTGTCCTGGAGAGCTTGCAGAGCACTGGGGAAAGGCAGGCAGAGAATTCCTTGCTAGCACCTTCTCTGTGCCTGGGAAGCAGAAGTGTTCATATTGCTTCGCAGAATCGCTTTTGTGCAGAAAACACTAACACTTGTTCAGAACGAAAGAAAGCACAGAGCCCCAGATTTTATGTTGTTCTGGAGAGCTTGCAGAGCACTGGGGAAAGGCAGGCAGAGAATTCCCTGCTAGCACCTTCTCTGTGCCTGGGAAGCAGAAGTGTTCACATTGCTTCGCAGAATCGCCTTTGTGCAGAAAACACTAACACTTGTTCAGAACAAAAGAAAGCACAGAGCCCCAGATTTGCTGTTGTTCTGGAGAGCTTGCAGAGCACTGGGGAAAGGCAGGCAGAGAATTCCCTGCTAGCACCTTCTCTGTGCCTGGGAAGCAGAAGTGTTCACATTGCTTCACAGAATCGCCTTTGTGCAGAAAACACTAACACTTGTTCAGAACAAAAGAAAGCACAGAGCCCCAGATTTGCTGTTGTTCTGGAGAGCTTGCAGAGCACTGGGGAAAGGCAGGCAGAGAATTCCCTGCTAGCACCTTCTCTGTGCCTGGGAAGCAGAAGTGTTCACATTACTTCGCAGAATCGCTTTTGTGCAGAAAACACTAAGACTTGTTCAGAACAAAAGAAAGCACAGAGCCCCAGATTTGCTGTTGTTCTGGAGAGCTTGCAGAGCACTGGGGAAAGGCAGGCAGAGAATTCCCTGCTAGCACCTTCTCTGTGCCTGCGAAGCAGAAGTGTTCACATTGCTTCGCAGAATTGCCTTTGTGCAGAAAACACAAACACTTGTTCAGAACAAAAGAAAGCACAGAGCCTCAGATTTTATGTTGTCCTGGAGAGCTTGCAGAGCACTGGGGAAAGGCAGGCAGAGAATTCCTTGCTAGCACCTTCTCTGTGCCTGGGAAGCAGAAGTGTTCACATTGCTTCGCAGAATCGCTTTTCTGCAGAAAACACTAACACTTGTTCAGAACAAAAGAAAGCACAGAGCCCCAGATTTGCTGTTGTCCTGGAGAGCTTGCAGAGCACTGGGGAAAGGCAGGCAGAGAATTCCCTGCTAGCACCTTCTCTGTGCCTGGGAAGCAGAAGTGTTCACATTGCTTCGCAGAAGCGCTTTTGTGCAGAAAACAGTAACACTTGTTCAGAACGAAAGAAAGCACAGAGCCCCAGATTTGCTGTTGTCCTGGAGAGCTTGCAGAGCACTGGGGAAAGGCAGGCAGAGAATTCCCTGCTAGCACCTTCTCTGTGCCTGGGAAGCAGAAGTGTTCACATTGCTTCGCAGAATCGCCTTTGTGCAGAAAACACTAACACTTGTTCAGAACAAAAGAAAGCACAGAGCCCCAGATTCTATGTTGTCCTGGAGAGCTTGCAGAGCACTGGGGAAAGGCAGGCAGGGAATTCCCTGCTAGCACCTTCTCTGTGCCTGGGAAGCAGAAGTGTTCACATTGCTTCGCAGAATCGCTTTTGTGCAGAAAACACTAACACTTGTTCAGAACAAAAGAAAGCACAGAGCCCCAGATTTGCTGTTGTTCTGGAGAGCTTGCAGAGCACTGGGGAAAGGCAGGCAGAGAATTCCCTGCTAGCACCTTCTCTGTGTCTGGGAAGTAGAAGTGTTCACATTAGTTCGCAGAATCGCCTTTGTGCAGAAAACACTAACACTTGTTCAGAACAAAAGAAAGCACAGAGCCCCAGATTTGCTGTTGTCCTGGAGAGCTTGCAGAGCACTGGGGAAAGGCAGGCAGAGAATTCCCTGCTAGCACCTTCTCTGTGCCTGGGAAGCAGAAGTGTTTACGTTGCTTCGCAGAATCGCTTTTGTGCAGAAAACAGTAACACTTGTTCAGAACAAAAGAAAGCACAGAGCCCCAGATTTGCTGTTGTCCTGGAGAGCTTGCAGAGCACTGGGGAAAGGCAGGCAGAGAATTCCCTGCTAGCACCTTCTCTGTGCCTGGGAAGCAGAAGTGTTCACATTGCTTCGCAGAATCGCCTTTGTGCAGAAAACACTAACACTTGTTCAGAACAAAAGAAAGCACAGAGCCCCAGATTCTATGTTGTCCTGGAGAGCTTGCAGAGCACTGGGGAAAGGCAGGCAGGGAATTCCCTGCTAGCACCTTCTCTGTGCCTGGGAAGCAGAAGTGTTCACATTGCTTCGCAGAATCGCTTTTCTGCAGAAAACACTAACACTTGTTCAGAACAAAAGAAAGCACAGAGCCCCAGATTTGCTGTTGTTCTGGAGAGCTTGCAGAGCACTGGGGAAAGGCAGGCAGAGAATTCCCTGCTAGCACCTTCTCTGTGCCTGGGAAGCAGAAGTGTTCACATTGCTTCGCAGAAGCGCTTTTGTGCAGAAAACAGTAACACTTGTTCAGAACGAAAGAAAGCACAGAGCCCCAGATTTGCTGTTGTCCTGGAGAGCTTGCAGAGCACTGGGGAAAGGCAGGCAGAGAATTCCCTGCTAGCACCTTCTCTGTGCCTGGGAAGCAGAAGTGTTCACATTGCTTCGCAGAATCGCCTTTGTGCAGAAAACACTAACACTTGTTCAGAAGGAAAGAAAGCACAGAGCCCCAGATTTGATGTTGTCCTGGAAAGCTTGCAGAGCACTGGGGAAAGGCAGGCAGAGAATTCCCTGCTAGCACCTTCTCTGTGCCTGTTCACATTGCTTCGCTGTATCGCTTTTGTGCAGAAAACAGTAACACTTGTTCAGAACGAAAGAAAGCACAGAGCCCCAGATTCTATGTTGTCCTGGAGAGCTTGCAGAGCACTGGGGAAAGGCAGGCAGAGAATTCCCTGCTAGCACCTTCTCTGTGCCTGGGAAGCAGAAGTGTTCACATTGCTTCGCAGAATCGCTATTGTGCAGAAAACAGTAACACTTGTTCAGAAGGAAAGAAAGCACAGAGCCCCAGATTCTATGTTGTCCTGGAGAGCTTGCAGAGCACTGGGGAAAGGCAGGCAGAGAATTCCTTGCTAGCACCTTCTCTGTGCCTGGGAAGCAGAAGTGTTCATATTGCTTCGCAGAATCGCTTTTGTGCAGAAAACACTAACACTTGTTCAGAACGAAAGAAAGCACAGAGCCCCAGATTTGCTGTTGTTCTGGAGAGCTTGCAGAGCACTGGGGAAAGGCAGGCAGAGAATTCCCTGCTAGCACCTTCTCTGTGCCTGGGAAGCAGAAGTGTTCACATTGCTTCGCAGAATCGCCTTTGTGCAGAAAACACTAACACTTGTTCAGAACAAAAGAAAGCACAGAGCCCCAGATTCTATGTTGTCCTGGAGAGCTTGCAGAGCACTGGGGAAAGGCAGGCAGAGAATTCCTTGCTAGCACCTTCTCTGTGCCTGGGAAGCAGAAGTGTTCATATTGCTTCGCAGAATCGCTTTTGTGCAGAAAACACTAACACTTGTTCAGAACGAAAGAAAGCACAGAGCCCCAGATTTGCTGTTGTTCTGGAGAGCTTGCAGAGCACTGGGGAAAGGCAGGCAGAGAATTCCCTGCTAGCACCTTCTCTGTGCCTGGGAAGCAGAAGTGTTCACATTGCTTCGCAGAATCGCCTTTGTGCAGAAAACACTAACACTTGTTCAGAACAAAAGAAAGCACAGAGCCCCAGATTCTATGTTGTCCTGGAGAGCTTGCAGAGCACTGGGGAAAGGCAGGCAGGGAATTCCCTGCTAGCACCTTCTCTGTGCCTGGGAAGCAGAAGTGTTCACATTACTTCGCAGAATCGCTTTTCTGCAGAAAACACTAACACTTGTTCAGAACAAAAGAAAGCACAGAGCCCCAGATTTGCTGTTGTTCTGGAGAGCTTGCAGAGCACTGGGGAAAGGCAGGCAGAGAATTCCCTGCTAGCACCTTCTCTGTGCCTGGGATGCAGAAGTGTTCACATTGCTTCGCAGAATCGCCTTTGTGCAGAAAACACTAACACTTGTTCAGAACAAAAGAAAGCACAGAGCCCCAGATTCTATGTTGTCCTGGAGAGCTTGCAGAGCACTGGGGAAAGGCAGGCAGAGAATTCCCTGCTAGCACCTTCTCTGTGCCTGGGAAGCAGAAGTGTTCACATTACTTTGCAGAATCGCCTTTGTGCAGAAAACACTAACACTTGTTCAGAACAAAAGAAAGCACAGAGCCCCAGATTTGCTGTTGTTCTGGAGAGCTTGCAGAGCACTGGGGAAAGGCAGGCAGAGAATTCCCTGATAGCACCTTCTCTGTGCCTGGGAAGCAGAAGTGTTCACATTGCTTCGCAGAATCGCCTTTGTGCAGAAAACACTAACACTTGTTCAGAAGGAAAGAAAGCACAGAGCCCCAGATTTGATGTTGTCCTGGAGAGCTTGCAGAGCACTGGGGAAAGGCAGGCAGAGAATTCCCTGCTAGCACCTTCTCTGTGCCTGTTCACATTGCTTGGCAGAATCGCTTTTGTGCAGAAAACAGTAACACTTGTTCAGAACGAAAGAAAGCACAGAGCCCCAGATTCTATGTTGTCCTGGAGAGCTTGCAGAGCACTGGGGAAAGGCAGGCAGAGAATTCCCTGCTAGCACCTTCTCTGTGCCTGGGAAGCAGAAGTGTTCACATTGCTTCGCAGAATCGCTATTGTGCAGAAAACAGTAACACTTGTTCAGAAGGAAAGAAAGCACAGAGCCCCAGATTCTATGTTGTCCTGGAGAGCTTGCAGAGCACTGGGGAAAGGCAGGCAGAGAATTCCCTGCTAGCACCTTCTCTGTGCCTGGGAAGCAGAAGTGTTCACATTGCTTCGCAGAATCGCCTTTGTGCAGAAAACACTAACACTTGTTCAGAACAAAAGAAAGCACAGAGCCCCAGATTTGCTGTTGTTCTGGAGAGCTTGCAGAGCACTGGGGAAAGGCAGGCAGAGAATTCCCTGCTAGCACCTTCTCTGTGCCTGGGAAGCAGAAGTGTTCACATTGCTTCGCAGAATCGCCTTTGTGCAGAAAACACTAACACTTGTTCAGAACAAAAGAAAGCACAGAGCCCCAGATTCTATGTTGTCCTGGAGAGCTTGCAGAGCACTGGGGAAAGGCAGGCAGAGAATTCCCTGCTAGCACCTTCTCTGTGCCTGGGAAGCAGAAGTGTTCACATTACTTCGCAGAATCGCTTTTGTGCAGAAAACACTAACACTTGTTCAGAACAAAAGAAAGCACAGAGCCCCAGATTTGCTGTTGTTCTGGAGAGCTTGCAGAGCACTGGGGAAAGGCAGGCAGAGAATTCCCTGCTAGCACCTTCTCTGTGCCTGGGAAGCAGAAGTGTTCACATTGCTTCGCAGAATCGCCTTTGTGCAGAAAACACTAACACTTGTTCAGAACAAAAGAAAGCACAGAGCCCCAGATTCTATGTTGTCCTGGAGAGCTTGCAGAGCACTGGGGAAAGGCAGGCAGAGAATTCCCTGCTAGCACCTTCTCTGTGCCTGGGAAGCAGAAGTGGTCACATTACTTCGCAGAATCGCTTTTGTGCAGAAAACACTAACACTTGTTCAGAACAAAAGAAAGCACAGAGCCCCAGATTTGCTGTTGTTCTGGAGAGCTTGCAGAGCACTGGGGAAAGGCAGGCAGAGAATTCCCTGCTAGCACCTTCTCTGTGCCTGGGAA